>NC_142064.1:47566666-47877500 GCF_059756535.1 Pantherophis guttatus
AGTTGTGCTTATTCTAGAATGTTCATTCTAACATATTAACACATTGGCATGCCAGAATTCCTTTTGATAAGAATGCTTTCTTTCAATAAATGTAGCTATTCATAGTACTTTTCTGCAGAAACCAAGACAGAACCTAGTTCCAACTTCACAATTTTTCCTTTCTTTTTCTCTTTTAATCCCAACATTATTTGTTGAGCTCCATTGCTGGCATGTTCTCCTTCATAGAGAATTGAGCAATTACTTTGAAAAGGATTAGCTCAGAGGAATGAAAATAGACAAAACGTTGACAGAGAGCTCATAGCAAAATAACCACATGAGTATGAGATTATATTGCTTGTCATTCATACTGTGTTTAGTTGTCTGACATGGTGTTTAGTCTGTTGGATATCTGAACAGGTTCTGGTTGTTCTGACACTAAGGTGGCATCCAGATGGTGGCTCCCACACCACTTATGCTAGCAGTAAATCAAAAGTGGCAGCACAGGTATCTCAGAAGAGGTATCAACAATGCTGTACCTTTTCTGCCAGTTTTGATTTAGCACTTGAGTTGTTGATTTAGACTGTGCTACTTGCTCAGAAGCAGACAGTTTAGATGTTCAGCTACCCCTCCAATCACCAGGCTCTGTGGATAACAGATTGAATTAAAAGGAGTCCTTCTACTAGGAGATATCCTCTCTTGCTCAGGAGGCTTCATTTTTGTTATTATTGGATGTTTTATGAGAAAATCTTGTAGAGTGTCTCTGCATCATTTGAGGTCTTACATAAGATTTCAAGCATTCATTTATAATGCTTCTTTGATTTTTCACACATGTTACAGTCTTATTCTGTAAGACTGTAACTTATTCTGTAAGACTTATTTCATGCCTAGGATATTATCACTCAATATTTATCATGTTTCAATGTATCACCTCTCCTTTCTTTTAGCATGCTGCTGCTGTTCAACAAATACATTTGCATTTTTATGCTCCTTCAAATCATTGGCTCAGAAGAACTAGGCCTTTTGAGTTTTATATAAAAAAAAAAAAATCAGTTTTACAAAATGCTCTTGTATTTTTCAGAGGGGAATGCATTTTCTTCTTCTTCTTTTAGCAACATTCCCATTACTCTGATTAAAAAGTAGTAGCAATGAGTATCGAATGCCACAGCTGTTGCTTGACATCAGAATGTTTTGGTTGGGTAGAGCAGATCAGGTGGTGACCAAAAATGCATTCATATAAAACAAAAACAATGTTGTATACGTAAAAAATGATTTTTAAAAAGTGACGGTCAAAATAATCCAAGAATTTAACAATGGAATGATAAAATTTCTAAGGCATTTGATGTGTTCCTTGCTCTGAGCACTCAAATAATTTAGCTGCCCTTACATTGAGTCATCAGAGTTGGTTGCAATATTTGCTAATTTGCTTAAGATACCAAAATAATAACTGTAAACATTCTCTGGAATTAGGGGTCATCGGTGAGGCAGCCATGACAATATGATGTCACTGAACCGGTTCTGCCCCCCCGCTCCCTGCCCCCCCTGCATTATTCTTACCTTTTATTTGGCCCCACCCCCAATCTATTGCTGCCTCCTGAGTCCCAGCTGATCGGCTAGAGGGGAAAAAACTGTTTAAACTCTTGCTGCGGGGCTTCAAAGGGCCGCCCTACAGCTGATCAGTATTAAAAGAAAACAAATGAGTAGACTGGTGCCTGCAAAAATAAATGGGTAAACTGGTGCTTGCAAAAATAAATGGGTAGACCGGTGCCTGCAAAAATAAATGAGTAGACCGGTGCCTGCAAAAATAAATGGGTAGTCCAGTGCCTCCAAAAACAAATGAGTAGACCGGTACAGCTCTGTAAGCAGTTAAAAGCCTGGTAGACCAGTACCTCTGTTAAATCCTAAAGAATTGTCACATGACCATCAAGCCAGGCCCACAAAATAAGCCAGGCCCACAGAACCGGTAGTAAAAAATTTTAGAACCCACCCCTGCCAGGTTTGTGAGTTTTCTTCACTGCCACTTTCCAACAAACTATGTGATATTTAATAGGCCTGTAGACTTATCCAATCGAAGTCTTTTTGATGTTCTAGTTTATGGGATAGGCTTAATGTGCAACATATTATAAAATAAGTTTCTTTTAGATCTTTGGAAATGTGTCAAGTTTCAGAGCAAAACTGAGTACAAATGTCTGTTCAGAGTTTTCCACCCAATTTTGGGCAGAGAGATTGGTTAGCAATTTCCTCAGGGTTTACCACAGGGAGGAGATATTTTTCAAAGCCAAGATCCTCACTTGACGGTCACACTAGTACTGGTACTGAAAAAGTACAGCAACACAATTTTTCTTTAGGAATGCAGGAAGTCTGCAGATCGTTGAAGAAATTATTATACAATTGCTTCCCTACTTAATGAGTAAATAAGTGCAAATTCTCTTTCATTAAATTGAGTAAGACCAGGTAGTAAAAATAATGCAGAAAAATTTCTCAGCTTGACATTGAAATGTCATGCAAGGCATTTTTCCATCACTATAAATATAGTATATGAAGATATACACATTTTATACCATAAGAAGAAAAAAATTCCCTTACAAATATTCATTATACCCTTATGGTTACTATTTCTTTAGTTCACATTGATTCCTAAGTAGCTTAAATAAAAGTTATGACATAAACCTGTCATAGGTTTATTTGTATTATAAAAATTATAAAAAATTCATGGAATAAAGCAAAAACAACAACAAAAAAGAGTCTCTACACATCCACATCCACATCCTCCCTCCCCCTCCCTCCCTCCCCCCCTCTCACACACACTATAAGAAGAAATTATCCTATTAGGGACAAGGTGTAAACTTTTGAGTTTAATTTTGTCTAGTGGTTAAGGCACCAAGCTGGAAAGTGGGAGACCATGAGTTCAGGTCCTGCCTTAGCCATGAAAGTCAACTGGATGACTTTGGGTCAGTCAATTGCTCTGTGCCCAACCACTTCATAGGATTGTTGTGGTGGGGAAAATAGGAGGAAGAAGGAGTATTGGATATGTTCTCTACCAATGAAAACACACTGTATTAGTCTGTAGAGATTCTCAATCATCCAGGTCATGGTTGTCCCAAAGGTGCTTTTTCAGGAGGGAACTGGATTTTCTTGTTTTTTTCTTTTAAGACATTTTGCTTCTTATCCAAGAATGGATGAGAAGCAAAACATCTTCAAAGAAAAAAGAAGAAAGCCCAGTTGCCTCCTGAAAAAACACCTTTGCGACAACACACTGTATTATTAAACTTACTGGTTACTTCAGCCTCTGTATTTCCAGACTGCTATAGTAGATGTAGAGGAAATTAAAAACAAACAAACAAAATCTGTTCTCCACATAACTACTTGGAGACTTTGAGCTTGAGGTTTGATGGGTCATTGTTGAAAAAAATTAAAATGAAAAAAGAAAAATTAATCTACCAACATGTTGTATAGAAAGATTTTAATAAGAGAGAATAAGTTAGTATAGGCCCTCATAGATGAGTAGGTATGAATACTGAAGTTTTCATTCATAGTAATATAGCATGGTCCTCAAGAAACAAATTGAAGTGAACAAAATGTTGTAATTAAAACATTTTATTTCTTTTATTTGTTCAAATTGAGGAAACAAGTGATGACGATAAAATGATTTTCAGTGGCTGACAATATAACAAACAATACTAAAAACTAAATAATAGGCAACAATGAACCCAAAGTAAAACAAGATAAAAAGAAATAAGAACAAGTAGAATCCTCAAAACATTCTACTAACATCTACCTTAACATCTACCATCCACTAAATGAGATTCCAGCCCCCTAGTCCAAAACCTAGATGAATAGCCAGGGCTTTATGGCACTCACAAACATCACCAGAGTGGAGGCCATCCAGATTTTAAGGGGACCATTATTTTAGAAGGCAGGTGCTGTGATAGAAAAGGTCCATTTCCTGAATCCTGAAACAGGACATTGCTTAATTGAAAAACAGAAACCACATCAATCCTGCTAGATCAAATCAGTTGGGCAGACCCTAAAATGTGGTAGTTGAAATAAGTGGGCCCTATGCAATGACAATCTGTATTGGGTTTTAGTGATAAGCTATCCAGTCATCTTTGTTTCCCCTTTCTTATGAGGTTAGAGGATTAGAGATTTGGAAACAGGTCTATTCTGCCCTGTATCTTTGGAATATTTGATTTTGTGAGATCCAGGTAATGGTCACACTGCTAGACTGAAGAAATTACAATCATTAGTTATTTGAATGAGGCTTTTGGGGGGACTTCATGGGCTACTTATTGCTTTGGACTATTTTAATGTTTTAAGTGGTCATAATGTGCTTGTGTAGTCCTTGGCATTCTTTGAGCTTAGTATTTGCTGAGCAAGGACTCCACAGATAACCCTGAGCTACAAATATTCTCTTATATTGGTACTTAATGTATTTATATATTTTAAATGACATCTGCTGTTTTTAAGCTATTTTTTGGATATTCAGAATGCTTATTTGAGCTGCCTAGTGGTCTGTGAAGTAGGATGAAATAAACATTGTGTAAATTAATATACATGAAGATCTGACTAAAATGTTTGTAAGTAACAATCCATAACATCTTTCGAGAGCTGTGTGACTCACAGGATAACTGTGTTATAATGGAGCATGCTAATCTGATTCATCTTTGAAAATAAGCCATATAACACCCTTCTCTCCCCAGCCTTCCAATATCCTCCATCCTTTTTTTATTTATCATTTACTGCATGAGCTCTAATCATGGAGTTTCAGCTTACAACAACCTTTTACTTTGAACAATCTCCTTCTCTTTTCCCATGTACCTCCCAGAAATACCATATCAAGGCTCTTTTTCAAAATTGATATTGGAATACTGAATTAAAGAGTTCCCCAAATTTGGTTTCCACAGCATTTTGTGATTTAAACTCTCATTTCCAGCCAATATATTTACTGACAGAAATTTCTGGAAATATACGCAGCATATCTGAAGGGAACCAGGTTGGGTAAGTCACTCTTCTGTTCATCGTGGTTCACCTTGACTGCCTTTTTATTTTATGCTGCCTCCGTCTTGTGTTCCTCACTAAAGCCCTGTGTAGCATTAATTAGTGTACTTTTGATTTTTGAAGGGTTTAATTATTTTATATATAGTGATGAAGTGGTCTGTTCTGTTCACTGCAGTTCATATTGACTGGCGTCCTTTTCCTTTTATTTTCCTGCTGCCTCTATCTTGTGTTCCTCACTAAAGCAATGCAAAGCACTAATTAGTGTACTTTAAGTTTTTGAAGTGTTTAATTATTTCATATATGGTGATGAAGTGGTAGGTTCTTTTTTAAAGAAACAATGTTTTACAATTTAATAAATATAAAATAGAAGCAGCAAATGAATGTTGCTGATACAAGCCTGTTGTGTACGTCTAATGAGCCATGAAGGGATTGGTTAAGCAAACCTTTAAACAATTAGGCAGTGAATAATTAGCAAAGCTGTATGAAATCAAAATTTGTGACACACATAAAAAAGGCCACAAGAGAAATTATTTCAGAGCTTACTTAGTATCCTAGAGTAAAAAAAAAAAAAGCTCACTAAAATAACCTGTTGCAAACAAAGAGTCATATATACATACATTATGTATAATAAGCAGAGTTATTTTTAATGACATGAAAAGAAGTTACTGATATTACTGTAACACAAATAATTTGATGTTCCATCAAAATGCATCATAGACCTATTTAATAGTTATTCTTGTTATACAAAGCATTTACTGGATAAAAGACAAATAAATGAAAAAAGCTATATTAGCATGGGAACTGTTAAGCTCTAAATAACTTTCCTAAACATTTAGTTAACTTACTTACTTAAAAAGTTTTGAAAATTAGATTGTAAAATTACACTGTCATGGTTTTAGAAGACTCCAGCTGAAGCCAACAACTTGCCAACCTTGCCCTATTTTGAAAGGTATCCAGGGTTAGGCATGGTTTAATTCTTAATTTTAGGGTTGTGGGTTATACATGTTTCACACACAAACATAAACATAAACATAAACATAAACTTAAACATAAACATAAACACAAACACAATCTCTCTCTCTCTCTCTCTCTCTCTCTCTCTCTCTCTCTCTCTCTCTCTCTCTCTCTCTCTCTCTCACACACACACACACACACACACACACACACACACACATGGCAGGCAATCACAATCTACTTCCATTTCACTAGCAAAGCACACACATACACATAGACACAGACACACTCTCTTATGTGTGACTATTCACAAGGAATTGAGTTTGACTTGATGGTATCTTCATCTCTTTTAATTTTAAATACCCCAGAGTTTATTTTTTCCATGTAATATCTTTGGAAAGCTATAGCTGTCATATCTTTGGAAAGGATTCCCCAGTTTAAGTTCTCCATGTGATTTGTGCTTGGAAGGAGTTGCAGTCATCTGCTTGTTAGCATTCTGAGAGTCATTGAGGCCACTTAGGGGTTTATCTTTATCTCTTTTATGTGTCCTCAGAATCACCTGAATCAGAGCGCAAACATAGAACCTTTTGGGGACTGCTGAAAGCACTGCCTTGTAAACAGGAGATAGGTGGTGTCATAGCCCTCCCCCTCTGTTGAGGAAGGGCTGTTCAATTTTGATATGGATATCCTCTTTGACTCCTCTTTTGAACCAGTTGTTCTTTCTGTCCAGCAATATTGCTACTCAGTACAATACAGCAAGATATGCATTCTGCAACATACAGAACTTTGGAGAAACAGCCATTTCACAAATGCATGGCACAACATAGGAGAACAAACTCATCAAGTACAGGATTCAGTCCATCTGCAGCTGAAAGACAAGAGTCACTCCTTTGAAGACAGCAAGGTTCACATTCAGACATATGTATGCCTTGAAAATTGTCCATGTTGAACTGTATAGTACAGTCAAGCGTCAGTACAGTATAGTACAGTACAGATAATTTTTGATGACATGTTTTATGTCATAAATGCTATATGATATATTTTATGTCATAAAAGATTTTATACAAATTTGCCAATTTTTTTTTAATTTTTTATTGAAAATTATTAAAAAATACAGAAAAAAATATAATAATATGGATAGAATTGCAGAGAGTAATATAATACATATAGAGTTTTAAGTATCAATTTTCGCCTGGAGAAAGTACAAACTTCCATTAAGCTAACTCATCAAAAGAAAAAAAAGTTTAACCAGAAAAAGAAAATTCTCAATTGTTATGCATATTTATATATTTATATATTGCATATTGCATAACTATTGTATTGCCAATTTTCAATACCATGGAAGTCGTAAGTTTCAGATTTTAGATACATTCTGAAAGTTAGTGTTACGTTGGGTGAATGAGGACACAGCAAGCCAGGCAGTGAGTGACAACAGCTCTTTAATGTAGGGTGAGAACCCAGCAACTAACCTGGGGAAACAGGCAGTTAGCCAATCAGCTGTGGGCTATTAAGTTCAAACTTTCCCGCCAAACTATATACATAACACTCCTCCCCTCCCAGAAGTCACTTGGGGTGAATATTAGTATACGTAGTCCCACAAGTGATCAGGGCGTGTTCGTACCCTAGTTGACCTGTGCAGTTCAGTCGGAGGGGTGGCATCAAGCAGGTTGGAGGGACTCCCTGTTTCTCCCTGCTCTGCCAATGGAACCTTCGGGACTTCGTTGTAGGCAGCAACTTCTTCGGTGATGGGGCGGTGCTGGATCTCAGGGTCCACAGCTAAGTCCTCCGCTTGAATCGGGCTTGAGTTAGCCTTGGAGTTCTGTTGGTAGTTAGGGAGCGGTTCATCAAAGATGTCTTCTGTGTCGGCTACTAATCACTTCCGTAACTGATCGATGTGCCGGTGCAACATCCTCCATCTCCCATGACTACCCTATAAGACTTGGGCCCGGTTACCTCCGTAATTGTCCTGGTTTCCCAGAGGGGCCCATTCCCGTAATTTCTTGAGTATAGCGGACTCCCTATAGTGAACTCTCTAAGCTTCCTGTCGGTCCCCTTGAAGTTTTCAGGGCAATAGCTGAGGTGTAGCCTGTCCAGGACTCCTCAGAGCTTTCTCCCCATTAGAAGTTCTGCCGGGCTTCGGCCTGTGGCGGTACATGGTGTGGCATGTTGGGCCATTAAGAATCTGTCTATTCTCTCTTGCCAGTCCCCGGGGCTTAGATGCGAGATGGCTCCCTTAGCCGTTCTCACAAATCTCTCCTCCAATCCATTGCTAGCCGGGTGAAACAGAGCGGAGAGTACGTGCCTAATCCCCAACTCCGCCAAGTACCCCTCAAACTGTGTGGCTGTGAACTGGGGCCCACTGTCTGAAACTAAGGTGTCTGGTAGGCCATGGGTGGTGAACAACTGCCTTAGCTCCCTAATGACTGCATCGGTGGTAGTGGCTTTCATAAATCTAATCTCCAGCCACTTTGAGAAGGCATCCATGACGACCATAAATACCTGCCCATGGAATGGGCCAGCAAAATTGATATGGATCCTGGACTATGGTTCCTGAGTCCACTCCCATTCCCTTACCGGTGCTGTGGGGGGGTCTGGCCTAAACTCTTGGCAGGGCTGCACTTCCCTACCCACTCAGTGATGTCCTTATCCATTTGGGGCCACCAAACGTAGCTCCTGGCTAACCCCTTCATCCTCATGATCCTGGGGTGCCCCTCATGCAACAGATTCAAAACTTTTTCCCTTAGGCACAAGGGAACAATGACCCAATCGCCCCACAATAGACAACCCCCTTGCATTGTCAGCTCACCTCTTTTGTTAGCGAAGTGTTTGAATTTCCCGCCCTCAGTCTTTTCCGGCCACCCCCTCATGACCCAACTTGTGACTTTGCTAAGTACCTGATCTTTGGTTGAAGCCCTCACCACCTCTGCTGAAGTGATGGGTCCTGAGTCCAAGATGTCAATCAGCAGGACTGGGGTTCCGGGTGTGGGGTCTTCTATCCTGTCCAGTAATGGGCAACAGCTGAGGGCATCAGTGTTGCCCATGCTCACCCCTAGTCGATGTACAAGGCGATAGGAGTATGCTGCCAGGAAGATGGCCCAGCGTGTGATCCTGGGAGACAGGGCTGCCGGGGTGGGTCGGTCCCCTGCTATGAGACCCAGGAGGAGGCGATGGTCCATGATGACGTCGAAGTCTCTGCCGAACACATACTCGTGGAACTTCTTGACTCAGGAGATGGCTGCAAGGGCCTTCTTGTCAAGTTGACTGTAGTTCCATTCAGCGCTTGAAAGACTCTTGGAGTAGTAGGCAATGGGTGCCTCTAGACCATTTGGTGGTCTATGGCTCAGGATGGCCCCCATGCCAAACGGGGATGCGTCACAGACTAGGACAAGAGGAAGTGTAGAGTTGTACTGTATTAGTAAACTCTCGGCCGACAGGAGTTTCTTTACAGCAGCAAACACGGTAGCCTCAGCCTTCCCCCAAACCCATGTGGACTTCTTGGTCAACATTTTGTGCAGGGGCTCCTCTACTGTTGCCTTGTCTTTTAAGAAAATCGCGTAGAAGTTCAACAGCCCCAGGAACGCTTGTAGTTCTGCCTTGTCTTTGGGGGTGGGGGCCTCTTGGATCGCCCTAATCTTGCTCTCTGTGGGGTGTATGCCGGTTCCGTCTACCCAATACCCCAAGAATTCCACAGAAAGAACCGCAATCAGACACTTGTTGCATTTGACCCTGATTCCTGCACTCCTGAACTTCCCTAGAACTTGTCTAAGCCTCCCCCCTAGCTGTTGTTCGTCCTCTGCAGTGACGAGCATGCCATCAAAATACGGAACCACTCTGGGAATCCCCTGTAACAGTCGCTCCATGGTGCTCTGGAACAGTCCGGAAGCTATTCTGACTCCGAATTAGAGTCTGGTACACTTGAAGGCACCTCTGTGCGTAACTGTAGTCTGTGCCTCTGCAGTAGCGCCATCTACAGTCAACTGCTGATACGCCTGCACAAAATCTAGTTTTGCGAAGATCTTGCTGGGCCCTAGGGAATGCAGCAGATGGTGTACAATCGGGACCGGGTAAACGCTCTGTTGGAGAGCCTTATTTATCGTACATTTGTAATCAGCGCAGACGCGCACAGACCCATCAGGCTTAATGGGGGTCACTATTGGGGTCTCCCACCGGGCATGATCGACTGGCACTAGCACCCCTTGCTTAATCAATTAGTCCAGTTCGACATCAATCTTCGGCTTTAGGGCAAATGGCACCTGCCTGGGCTTCAACCTGATGGGGGCAATATTGGGGTCGAGGTTAAACGAGATAGGGGTCCACACATACTTGCTGAGCCACTCGTCGAACACGTCCTGAAACTCCAGCATCAGGTCGTCTTTCAGGGTGCTTCGCACGTTGCGGACTCTGGTGAATCCCATGCCCAGGGCCCTGAACCAGTCCATACCCAGGAGGCTTGGGAGCTTTCCCCTGACCATGGTGAGGGGAAGCTTCTCACGGAATTCCCCGTACTCCACCTGGAACTCACCAATTCCTTCCACGGGGATGAGGTTCCCCTGGTAATTGCGCAGTCCAAGCTGCTGGTGTCATAGATGCCATTTCTGGATTCTGGGGATGGCCTTCTTTAGCTTGTCCCAGGACATGATGGTTATTGGGGATCTGGTGTCGATCTCCATTATTCACTCATGCCCCTCGATTTCGACCGTCGTGTAGGTCTTCTCTCTGGGGGATGTGCAGGTCCGGCCGATTAGAATGGTGCAGGCTTCGAGGTCCTCGGATTTCACGCCCTTCCTGTGGCCACCCTTCTGATTGGTCTTCTTCCGCTGCGCCATCTCTGATTGGCTAGTATTGCTCCGTGGCTTGTAATTGGGATTCTGCTTGGATCTGCAGACTCTAGCAATGTGACCCTTCCGATCACATTGCCGGCAAATGGCATCCCGGACCTTGCAGGTCTGGCATGGGTGGGGTCCCCCACAGCTCGGACAGGCATCTTGGTGACCTTGCTGGTCCTGCCGGTACTTTTCAGTTCGGCAGACCTCCTCATCCAACTCCTCATCGTTCTCCGCGTATACGGTTTCCTGATGAATTGGGGCTGATCTCTGTGCCGTTCTGACCTGTGTCGTCCCCTGTAGTCTCTCAGCTGCCTTGGTGGAGGATTCTTGAGCCCTTGCCTTGTCTAGTGTGATGTTCAATGTTAGATTCAGATGCAACCTGCTCTGCAAACGAATATCTCTCACTCCGCAGATTAGTTGCTCTAGGAGCATCTCATCTAGATCTCGGTACTCGCACTGGTTTGCAGCCTTGCACAGGGCAGCGACGTACTCGCTGATCAATTCTCCCTCCTGCTGCATTCATTGCTGGAACTTGTACCGCTGGACGTATTTCGATGGCGTCAGGGCACAGTGGTCCTTCAGCAGCATCTGGAGTGTTTGCCACGAGATGGTGTGGACCGAGTTCGGTTCCGACAGGGCTTTGGCCATGTCGAACACCTTGGGTCCACAATGGCTCAGGAACAGGGCCTTCTTTCGCACGTCTGGCAGCCCCTGTAGGTCACTGGCCACCCGGAAGCATTCAAAGCAGGACATGTAGGATTCCCCACTTCTCTTCTTTTGGGTTGAAAGGTGCTGGCGGTACGTAGGCAGACATCATTGGTATTTTCTCCAGGTACTCCGCTCGCTCACCTGGCTGGATTCAGTATAGCAGGTCTCTTGTCGGCTCATGGCTTCAGCTCTTTCCGTGGCTTCTGGCCTCAAAATCCCACCTTTGTTGCCAATGTTACATTGGGTGAATGAGGACACAGCAAGCCAAGCAGTGAGTGACAACAGCTCTTTAATGTAGGGTGAGAACCCAGGAACTAACCTGGGGAAACAGCTCTCCTTATATACCCTGCAGCTGTGGCAGTCAGCCAATCAGCTGTGGGTTATTAAGTTCAAACTTTCCCACCAAACTATATACATAACAGTTAGCACATTTGAGGTAACTTGGTTGAAAAAGTTTTGCCTTATGGCTAATCTTTCACCTAGTTAAAGATTACAGATACATGAGATTTATTAGCACATAGATGTAAAAGACAGAATATGTGTTGTGTTTATACAAAGTATTTGTTTTGATGTGTGCATAAAGGTAAAATGCATACAAAAATACAGTAATTAAGAGCAAGAAAAATCTAAATGTTTATTGAATCATTATCATGTTTGTGTCTGTGTATATCTTCATGTCTGTTTTCATAGATGACAGGCAGAAATATTTTTGAAATATAACATTTCCTTATGTGTGGACTCAACTAATTCAATTTACAACCTGTTATAGTATCTGCAAAGTACATTGAGAGTTCTTCAGATATCCTAATCTTTCTGCTTTAATCAGAGATTACCGAGTGCCAATACAGTATGATCCAAATTAAAATTAATAACTACAATATTTTTACTGAGACTATCTATACTCTCCCTTTAGTAGTTGCCACTTTGCATTGAAGTAATATAACAATAATTATGTGTAATAGTTTGAAAAAAAGAGATATGACTTATTGAATTTCTGTCTCCCAGTCAGCAGCTACCTCACAACTAATATATGCTTTTTATTAGCTTGGTTGATAAGGCAACAATGTAAGAACAAAACATATTGGACATGAGATATAGGGAGTAAAGTGTATTAAATTGCTTCAACTAAAATTATAAAGTCATTAATACATTATAGAAATCTGCATCTAATTAAATATTTAAAATAAAATGTTATGTCTCCACTTGTTAATGTAATGTGCTTTCAGACTCCCCCCCCCCTTATATATCATGGGAGATCCAGTTTTGGAAATAATAGTTATATCAGATTGGTTTGTTTTACTTTTATGGGAGAAGAACAGTATTAGCTTCAAAAAGGATATGGGTGAATATTAAATTGTTGACAATTTTTCTATTTACTCGTCCTGTTTAATCCTAATTACTAGATTAAAGGTCAAATAAAATCAGTGTAAGCATTTACAGGTACACTCTGGAAACAGAAAAATAACTGGCAACTTGAATTTTGAAATATGCATCATCATGGTGGTGTCAGGTGACGTATCAGGACTTCCCCCCCTTCACTAAACTGGGTATGGGCATGGCCAGCACATGACGCATCCGGTCTCTGGGCCACAAGTTTGACAGCCTTGTATTAGAGCACTTGAATATCTAACATATTCAACTAACACTTCTTGTTAACCTACATCATTCATTTAACTGTATGATTTGTATTCCTGGAAGAGACGAAAGAAGGGGAGGGAAGAGGAAGTGAGAAGAGGGAAGAGGATAGGGGAGAAACAAAGGAGAGGAGAGGGTGGACAGGAGAGGAGGTATGAAATGTGCAAGCAGGTATCTCAAGTCTTTTTTCTAAATTTTATAATTTTAATGTGGGTTTCTCCTAAACCAAAATAATATTTTTTGTGCTATCTTTGATTCAGAAAAAAATAATTTCAATCAAAATATTTTTAAATTATTTAACAAAATATTGTTTAATTATCTTATTTAAATTTGCTTTTGATTTCATATTGGTGAATCTTCTTTTCAATCTTGTGAAAATTGTGTTTGTCATACCATATAAAAAGGATATCAATTTTGTTAAAAGTACAATGAGGTGGTATTAACAATATGCAAGACTGAGCATGCATGATACGTGAATTTGTAAACACTACACTAAAATAATATTAAATGTAATCAATGTTTGGATCTCATTTTAATTTGCTTAAACCACAATTTAATTTTTGTTGAACATCTGTCAGCATTTGAGAAAGTCTGCTCTTCATAAACTACCTCACAGGATGTGTGCTTTAGGAAGTTTAAAATTAGAATTTTCTTTATATATCCATACCCTCAAAAACTTTATTGTGTAGCACATAAGACAGAATCCATCTATATGATCAGAGAAACTACACAGAGTTACTGAACAAACCTTAATACAGAAACTGGAGGCCAATCCTATACCCATGATGGCGAACCTATGGCACGCGTGCCACAGGTGGCATGCATAGCCATATCAGTGTGCATGCCAGCTCAGCTCTGGGGCGCATGCGCCCACCAGCCAGCTGATTTTCGGGTCTTATGGGCCCACCAGAAGTAGGGAAACAGGCTATTTCCTGCCTCTGGAGGGCCTGGGGGGGGAAGGCCCATTTTTCTTTCTTACCTGGCTCCAGATCCTCTCTATTTATCTGGGAAGGGTGAAAACAGCCTTTCTCACTCCCTCGGAGGCTCTCCAGAGGCCTGAAATGGCCCATTTCCCAACTCCCGGTGGGACAGGAAGTGACGATTTTTGCTGACCCCAGCCTCCAGAGACTCTCTAGAAGTCTCTAGGAGCCCCTCTAGGAGTCTCTAGGAGCCTGTCTAGGAGTCTTTGGAAGATTGACAGGAGGACGATCTAGCAACAGGATCCACCATAGAGAACTGCCGGAACGTATTGGAAGCAGGTGGAGAGAGGAGAGAAGAAGATTTATGACTTGGCTGATACCATTCTTGTACAACTAAAGATATACATAATTGGTGACTTTCTGATTTCCATTTTTTACGTCCTTTGATTAATTGATTAATTGGATCTCTAATATTGGAATTTTGATTATCTTCTGAATAATTGTATGAATGAGAATTAATTATAAATAGCTAAGGAATATAGAGTATAGAATTCAAACACTGATCTTATTTTGCTGTTATTGAATATATTTACTTGTCCATATATTTATATATAAGGATTTGGATTTAAAATTAACAAATTAATTATATAATCACATTTATTATATTTATATTATATACATAGTTATTTAAATTAATATCTATCTAGTTATATTTAGCTACATTTATTTATTATAGAGTACTTATTTTATAGACAATATTTACAATATTTATCAATCTATCCATCTTAACTCCATATATTAAGCTTTGAATATTTATATTTAAGATTTATATTAACCCTTATATAAAGATTTGAATTTAGTTACATAACAACTATAATATCTATAAGCCTTGATCTAAGGAAGATAGCTTGTTGAACTGAGGAATTGATGCTAACTAATTAAGATAGCAAACTCCTTAATAGATTTAAGAAGAGGAACCGATAAAGTAAATAGGGCAAATCATTGAATGGTCATCTGGAAAAACATTGAGAAAATTATAAAAGAACAAAAGGTAACGTTGAAAGAAATGGCAACAATGACTTCGACAATCTTGAAATCAGTTAAAAAAGCTCCATCTAACCCTACGCTAACAACACTGTCCCCGGTAATTCAGAAACCCTTAGAAGGTATGCAAAAGTCAGATAAGCCACCACCAACTCCAACTCTTCAAACAGTACAATCTTCTCTATTTATGATTCAAGAAACCATGCTTGCAATGCAGGAGAAATTGCTAAATAGTCACTCCGAACTTAAAACAGATATTCATGTTCTGGATGCAAAAATGACTGAGATTCAGGCCTCTATTGCGAATAACGAAAGGAGAATCCAAGATGTAGAACAGAGGATGGATCAAAGTGAGAAAAAATTAGACATGGTGGACCGAACATATGCGATACAACACAAAGGAATTGAAGAGTCCCTGCTACAGCTGGAAATGGATAAGGCCTCATACTACATTCGCCTCCAAAATATTTACGAAGAGAAGGAGGAGGACTTAAGTGATAAAATAGCCGGGTTGATAGCAGATGTCCTTCAGCAGGACAAACAAGATATTATTAAAGAACTTGATGAGGTCTACAGGGTTCAAACGAACTTTGTTAGAAGAAATAGACTTCCCAGGGAGGTCCATGTGAAGTTCGCCAGGAAGAAAGTGAGGGATATTCTTCTTAGCATAGCGAGAGAAGAAAAGATTGAATTCCAAGGAAAGGAGGTGAATATCCTAAAACAGGTACCTAGAAGAGTGAGGGAAGTGAGGAAAAACTATAGGTTCCTGGTGAGCCACTTAAATAGAAGGAATGTCACATTTCGATGGATTCTGCCAGAGGGGATGATTGTGTCATGGCAAGGAAGAAAAGTTAAAATCGATAGTCTATCTGAAGCACAAGACTTCCTAGAACAAATAAGAGGAGGAGAAGAAGAACAGATTAGTAAAGAAGAGCTCAATACAGCAAATACGGAAGAAGAGACCTCACAAGAGCAAACTACAAAAGAAGATATAGAGGAGGAGAAGAAAAAAGAAGAAGCGGAAGGGCAAGGAAAAAAGACCAGACCAGTAAGAGCGGTAACCCTAAAGACAAATAAAAACTAGAACCCGGACACAAAATAAGAAATGGATGGCCTAAAAATTATATCCTTAAATGTCAACGGCTTAAATGATCATAAAAAAAGAAAGATAATTCTATTAAAATTGATAAAACAGAATCCAGATATAATTTGTCTACAGAAGGTCCACATAAAAGAAGATGAGGCAAATTGCTTAGAATTTACTAAATTTGGTAAATTATTTGTGTCATTAGCGGAGAAAAGGAAAAGGGGTGTGGCGATTTATGTGAAAAAGGGAATCGAGGCAGAATTAAAACATAAAGATACTAAAGGGAGAATCTTAATGGTAGAAATTAGGAGAGCTAATGCAAAAATGCTGTTAGTGGGAGTATACGCTCCAAATGAGAAACAGGGACAATTTTATAAAA
Organism: Pantherophis guttatus; assembly: GCF_059756535.1. Lineage (NCBI taxonomy): Eukaryota > Metazoa > Chordata > Lepidosauria > Squamata > Colubridae > Pantherophis > Pantherophis guttatus. Next base: position 47,583,194 of record NC_142064.1, read on the forward strand.
AACTACACGAACAATTAGGGAACTGGGCCCATCTGGAAATATGTATGTTAGGCGATTTTAACGGAATTGTTAATCCATTGAAAGATTATAAAAGTGGTGAGAGAAAAAGGAATAAAAGATTACCGCTGCCAAAAAGCTTCTTTGATCTTGTTGATGAACTCAATTTAATTGATATATGGCGTACTTTACATCCTTACGACTCTCAATATACCTTCTTCTCAAACCCACAGAATTCCTGGTCTAGAATTGACATGGTATGGACTACTAGAAAATTAGGTTTAGAAATTAAGAAAGCAGATATAAGTATAAATTCTGGGACAGACCATAAACTTCTGGAAATACATTGGCATTACGTTAACAAGAGGAGACAACAAAGATGGAGTCTAAGATCTAACCTCTTGAATGAAAAAGATTTCATAATAAAATTAAATGAAGAAATTAAGCGCTTTTTCATTGAGAATGGCAGGCAAGATACGGCGAAGGAAATTGTATGGGATACCATGAAGGCGTATTTGAGAGGAGTAGTGATTTCATATACGGCATTTAAAAATAAGGAAGAAAGAAAAGTTAGAGACGAATATAATAAGAATTTAGAGGAAGCAGATAGCAAATTACAACAAAACCCGGGAGACAAGATGGCCAAACAAAAATGGATGATGGCAAGACATAACCTGAATGTTCTGGATCAGAAAGAGTTGGCACAAAAAATCAAGAGGATAAAACACTATCACTTTGAAAACGCCAATAAATCGGGAAGATGGCTAGCATATAGATTAAAAAAAGAACAGGAAAAAAATCGGATTCTTATATTAGAAGACATCAATGGGGACATTCTGACAAAAGAAATGGATAAGCTAGAAAGAGCGAGAAAATTCTATGAAGCCTTATATAAAGAGGAAGTGATTGACCCAGACAAAATTGCACAATATTTGATGGAAGCTAACTTGCCACAGATAGCAGAAGAGGAGAGAGAAATGTTAAATAATAAAATCACAATGGAAGAACTTAAATCTGCGCTTGCTAAAATAAAGAAAAATAAAACACCAGGTCCAGACGGACTCCCGGGGGAAATATACACAAAATTTGAGGAAGAACTACTATTAGAATTGTTGGACATATTCAACGAGGTACTAGTCGGTACAAGAATCCCAGACTCCTGGAAGGAAACCTATATTACCCTCATTTTGAAAGAAGGTGCTGACCCAAAACAGATAGCAAATTACAGGCCGATTTCTCTGTTAAATTCAGATTATAAATTATTTACTAGTATAATTGCGGAGAGACTAAAAATTTTTTTAAATGGCTGGATTCATAGCGATCAGAAAGGATTCCTCCCAGGGAGGCAAATGAGGGATAATGTGAGGACAATAATAGATGTTATAGAATACTATGAACAGCACCCGGAAAAACAGCTGGCGCTAGCATTTTTGAACGCCCAAAAGGCGTTCGACAATTTAAATTGGAAATTCATAATTAACCAAATTGATTTGATGGGATTCGGCAAAATTTTAGAAAGATGATTGAAAATATATATAACACACAGAGAGCAAGTATATTAATAAACGGGGATAAGACACGGACATTCTGGATACAAAAGGGAGTCAGACAGGGATGCCCCCTGTCCCCCTTACTCTTTATAATGGCGCTGGAAATTCTATTAAGAAAGATTAGAGACAACAAAGAAATTAAAGGATTACAAATTAAGAAAGAAAATTTTAAAATACAAGCCTTCGCGGATGACGTGGCCTTAATAATGGAAGATCCCTTAGAATCTGGTCCCAAGGTACTCCAGGAAATACAACAATATGGTGAAGTAGCTGGTTTTAAACTTAACAAAACTAAAACCAAAATCTTAGTAAGAAATATGGAGGAGATGAACAAGAAGCGGTTAGAAAAGTCCCTGGAACTGCAAATAGCAAAGAAGATAAAATATTTAGGAATCTGGATCACTGTAAGGTATTCCTCCTTAAAAGAGGACAATTACAGTCCATTACTACAGAAAATAAAGCAGGATATAGATAAATGGAAGAAACTAAAACTATCCCTTACAGGTAAGATTTCAGCAATTAAAATGAATATTCTTCCCAAAATCATATTTCTGTTTCAAACCATTCCGGTGAACCTGGATAAAAAATATTTTTTAGATTTGGAAAGGAAGGTGCGAGATTTTCTGTGGGAAGGGAAGAAGGCAAGAATTGCATATAAAACGCTGCAAGGGAAAAGAAACATGGGCGGTTTCGGACTACCGGATTGGCAATTATATCAGAACGCGGCCAAATTAGTATGGATTAAAGATTGGGTCACATTACAAAATAAAAGAATTCTGACATTAGAAGGCCACGATCTACAGGCAGGCTGGCATGCTTATCTATGGGGCCCAAAGAACAAAAAGAAACTTCATTTTCACAGACACAAATTAAGGGAGACTCTGATCCAAACATGGGAAGAAATCAGACAAAGATTTTATACCAAAATTCCGATTTGGCTCTCAATTATGGAGGCGCTGCTTGCTGCTAATAAAAGAGACATTGGAAAATTTGGCACGTATAAAGACATATTAGATGGAAATGGTACTCTTAGATCTCGAGAAACACTAAACAATCAAGGCTTTAATTTGGACTGGTGGAGTTACATGCAGATAACCTCTAGATATCAAAAAGATAGGGATCAATTTGGGATAGAGACAAAGCACAATAATTTAGATAAAATTATGCTGGGGATTGAAAAGAAAATGTTAGCCAGATTCTATAACCTCTTATTAGGCGAAGACAGAGCAGAAGGGATAGCGAGAAACCAACTAAACATTTGGGAAAAAAATATTGGCCACAGACTAAATTTTAATGATTGGGAGGAGGCTTGGAATAGAAATTATAATTTTACTAAATCAGCTACTTATAGGGAGAACCACTACAAACTACTTCACAGATGGTATCTAGCCCCAGCTAGATTAGCAAAAATATTTCCTAATGCCTCAGGAATTTGTTGGAACTGTGGAAAGGAGATTGGCACCTTCTTTCATATGTGGTGGTCTTGCTCAGAGACAAAGAAGTTCTGGACAAAAATACGAACTTGGCTGCAGGAAATAGTGGAAGAAGATATAAAATTCTCTCCAGAAATTTTCCTACTGGGAATGACAGGAGACGGGCTCTCTAAGGATAAGACACAACTAATAATACATATCATAACAGCGGCCAGATTAACCTTCGCAAAATATTGGAAGGATAAACAAGTTCCTCCAGAGGTGATAATAATAAATAAAATTTTGGAATGTGCAGAAATGGCGAAATTAACCAGTATGCTTAAAGATGAGGAAAATTCAAAATTCAAGGCAGTATGGCAAAGGTGGTACATATGGTGGAATAATAGAATATGATTATAAGGATATACTTATTTCTAATAACGATTAATAACAATGATTGGTTTGAAGATACTTGCTGTGTATATACTGTATATATGTAATTGCACGATACCTCAGATGTTACCTGAGATTTGATATTTTCTTTTTTAAAAAAAAACCTTTTTAAAAAACTCAATAAAGTATATTAAAAAAAAAAAAGAAAGAAAGAAAAACAGGCCTACCAGGCCATCGTGTCCCAGGAGCCAGGGGGAGGGGGGTTGCACGCGCATGTGCAGGGCAGGGCACATAGAATTATGGGTGTGGGCACGGGCACGCACGACCCTCCCCCACCCACCCCTCTTCTGGCACGTGATGGCAAAAAGGTTAGCCATCACTATCCTATACCATAAAAATTAGTCATATCCACCATATAATATGGCTTATCATAGGTTAGAAAATTATCTACTGAATGATGGATTAATCATTCTGAGTGAATGGTACATGTGTGATATACGTGCCAAAGAAAATATGAATTAATGTGTAAACCAATTCACCTGACACATTTATTATGCCTTACTGACAATGTGCATTTGATCTGCCATTTATGTGCATATTTCCCAGACAATGTATATTATATTCTCTTCAACAAGTGTTGAGAAATATTTTAACAATATTCTGAAGTTTCTTGAAATTATATGTTTAATCTCCAATTGACTTTTCTAAATGTTCGCCCCCTGACAGAACTGTATGCATGCTTTAGGCATTTCTTCACAGTCTGGTGACAATCACCTTACTGGGGTGCTCTTAACTTTTTCCCTAAATTTAAAAGCACCTCAAAGGGAAATTTACATTTAGAATCATATAGGTTAACCTCATGCTGTTCTGCTAACTGATAAAAAACAGCTGCCTTATGGACAAAGGAACACTCTCTTCATGTGTTATTTCCATGGGTTTAATTAAATTAATCAATAGGTCTCATATATCCTGTAGATTATTCCTATCTAAAACAGATTAAATATCTTTAAAATGCTGGAATATATGTGTGTGTGTGTGTATGCATATATATATATATATTTGACCTTTACAGGGAGGAGTCATAAAATATGGGTGTGTCTGGCTGAAGAGGTTCAAAAAAACCAAAATAGTGCTATCCCAGTCTCCCATAAGTCTCAGAAGAAACAACATAAAATGTCTGACAGGCCTGAAAGCGATGATTAGAGATTTCATCCCACCATGGCCATTTAACATCTTTTTTCAACATAGGAAAAACCCTGATTGCTATGGTATTGTGCTCTGGAAAGAGGTCCTAAAACATCATCTAGTGTGACTAAAAAGGCCAATTCGAGAGTGGCAATCCCTTCCACACTGAGGACAGATACATTCTGTCCCCTGCCCAGCCCCCAGATTTCACTGGTTCCAGGACTGCCTCTTTGCCTCAGCCTGCCGAACAAGTTTCTCTTCGAATTGGAGAAGGCCATGCTGCGTCTTTAGCCTCCAAACTGAACAATCAGAGGTCAAGGTTTCCCAGTTGTTAATATCCATTCCCATGGCCTTTAGGTCCCTCTTGCAGATATCCTTATATCGCAGCTGTGGTTTCCCTTTGAGGCGCTTTCCCTGCACTAATTCTCCATACAGGAGATCATTCGGAATCCGACCATCAGCCATTCTCACGACATATAAATGGGGATATATATATATACATACATACATACATACATACATACATACATACATACATACATATATATATATATATATACACACACACATACATACAGTATGAAATTAGCATTCTTGTATATAGTTCACAAAAGGATACTTCTTCTGTAAAAGGTGATGATGGTGGTGATGATGATGATGATAATGATGACACTGACAATAATTTGTATTTTTATTTTAAACACTTATAAATAATTGTATTAACTCTGTTGTTGCAAGCATGGAAATCTATCATAGAGAAGGAGGGTCATCAGGAAGGGGGGGATAATTGTAGTTAGATTGTGAGTGAGCATTATTTCATATTGGGAATTCTGGAAGGCTGTGGAAGTGGTTTGAACTGGGTCAAAAGATAAATAAATCTAAATTTAGTATGATGTGTCTATAACAGGACATTCCAAATTTGGAGTAAAGACACACACTATCTTGGGAGACAGCAGGATCTCTGTCAGAAAAATAGTGGGATAGCATCAAGATGATTATTCGGGATAGTAATGGTCTCCTTTCCTCTTCACACAAAATGGCAAGACTGTTTTATGTTTCTTAAGACATCCGGAGTCCTGTTTGTGAGGTGAAAGCAGATCTGAAGTCTCAGATTAAGTCTGGCTATTCAAAGAGTTTAGAGAAATTGTAGAGAGGTATCTGCACTAGGACGAGATAAAAAAAATTACACTGAATTGCAGTATCTGTCTTACAATGCTTTAAAGAGGAAAGAATGCCATTTTTGACATGAGTGGTTCATTTAATGATAGCAGGAGAACGTCTCAGCAAGAATGAATATAAACCAATTTTCATAAATTATGGATTGAAACTGGGAATTAATCAGGATAGCCTACCCCGAGAAGAAGGTAGCATGGGTTGGGCAATCTCCAGAATTTCAATACATCCTCTACATAGCACTAATTAATATCAAAATAAGTTTGTCAATAAGTTTCTAGTTTAAAATTATCATAGCAATTCAGTCTTGGGGAAATTAGACTTCATATTAGGAGTTCTTTTGTTCTATGATCAGCAAAGCAATGAGGTTAAAAGAAAGTAAAACAACTGAGTTGAAAGACCAGTATTACCCAGGAATGGGGTTGGGTGGGATGAGGTGGGGTGGAGTGGGGCAGGAGGAAGGTGAGGAGAGGTGTAGAGAGGAGAGAAAGAGAGAGAGAGAGAGAGAGGAAGAAAGGACGGAAGGAGGGAAGGAAGGAAGGAAGGAAGGAAGGAAGGAAGGAAGGGAGGGAGGGAGGGAGGAAGAGAGAGAGAGAGAGAGAAAGAAAGAAAGAAAGAAAGAAAGAAAGAAAGAAAGAAAGAAAGAAAGAAAGAAAGAAAGAAAGAAAGAAAGAAAGAAAGAAAAAGAAAGAAAGAAAGAAAGAAAAGATTTAATGGTAGGAAAAATAAAATGAACTTCAGCAATAAAAAAAACTGGAATCCTTCGACTGGGCGGATATGGTATTGAGCACACAGTGAAGCTGTTAATTGTTGCTCCTGTGGACTTATCAAGAGGCTGCTTCGGGGACCCTTGGGTAGAAAAGTTTCTTCGGTTGGATGAAGCAAAATGAGCAGCTTAATACCTGGGGAATATTGTTCTGAAACACTGTGCAGCAGGTAAGCCATTTAAATCACAGTATGCAGCTCATGTGTGCAAAGGGTTTTCTTTGCTGCTGATGAATAAAATGCATAGGTTCTTTTGTTAAGTAAGAAATATGAAGACAGATCCTTCACATTTGGGTAATTTCTTGGAAAACAGGTGCATAAACTATGTGCTGAGAATTAAGAATTAAGGGAAGAATTCAAAAAGAAGGTGGGCTTTGAGAACTCCATTGAGATAAATAGTTGATTTTTTTTCACTGCACATATTGTATCATAAGGCTGAAGAAATAAATACCAACTAAAATGTCGTTCTTTGCTATACATATTAAAATTTTCCTTTTTAGTACCTTACTAAAACAATAGTGCTTGTCAGAAACAAGTAAATCATAAATTGTTACCTCAGACTACTGGTTCTTCTTCTTTTTCTGATGAGTAGAATATAGAGTTTCTGTCAAAATAAATAATTCAAAAAATTACCTTTAATTCCATTGATTATCTAACAATCTACCCTCAACTCTGTTGCATATATTGGACACTCAGTATTTCAGAGGAATGAAAATATAGGAAGGCATTCAAATTCCTAAGAAAATATTTGACATATTTACTACCCCAAAAAAAGAAGCTTATAATAGAATGTACCTGGTAAACATAAAAATAAGATTGCAGAAATACACAATTCATCTTGATTTAAAAAACAACAACATTTAAATATTAAAAAAAAATAATACTGCCAAAATAAATAGTAAATAAATAGACTGAGTCTACTCTTCAGTGCTTTGATATTATAAATATCTTTATAAGCATCTTTTGGTTGTTTACCCCACTGGCAGAGCCAACAAAATATATAGATGTTACATTTTTGCAGAGCGGAGGTGTGCCTTCGAGTCAATCTTGACTCCTGGCAAGTACCTAGACAAGCCCCATAACTTTCTTGACAAGATTTTAGGAAGTGATTTGCCATGAACTCCTTTCTAGGGCTGAGAGAAGAGAGAGTGCCTGGCCCAAGGTCACCCATCTGGCTTTGTACCTAAGGTGGAAGTAGAACTCATGGGCTGCCATTTTCTAGCCTTGAGCCTTAACTACCACACCCAACTGAGTCTCATTACACCCTTCAATAAAAAAATATATTTCTATTATCTATAAAAAAAATCTAAATATCTATCTCATCATGTTGCATTCCAGCTACCCTGGTAAATAAAATATGATTTAGTTGCACCTAGCTGAACTCTAAAGATTGTGCTGCTGCCATTCCACAGAGATACAGTGTCTCTCAAAATGAGCTTCTGATCATCACTTGAGATCGAGTTTTTTCTGCATAACGTTAAAATTAAGGAAAGTTTACTTATTTCTCTTACATCTGCCATATGTGATATTCCATTGACTGCTGTTTCTAATCTGATGGTTTAATAGGATTTTTGCTATTATATATACCAGGAACCACAGAAAGCAAAAAAGGTAAATTCCAAAATAATAGAGATTTAAAATCTGTTTGATATCCTAATTGGCAACTTTGCGATGTGTGTTTCTTGACTCATCATTAAATTGAGCTACCTTAGCTTAATCATAGTTTACGTATGTTCAGTCTTGCTTCCAGTGCAGTGATGTTGAAAATCCAACTGACATGAACCAACACATTGACTCCTGCATAGTTACGAGTGGGCAAACCATGTATTTTGTTGAAACAACTAACACCAGAAAATTTCTCTTAAGAAAAAAAGAAAAGAATAAAGACAACCTACACTTTTTCATAAACTAGAATATACTTGGCATCAACGAATGGAAGATGCAGATGTATTGTTTAAAAGAAATTGCATCAAAGAAGTTTAATAGACATGTTTCCCAATTGTTATTCAAGCAAAATCTTTATTTTGATTTTTTTCAAAATATGTTATTACAAACATTTTCTCCATAAATACAGAAAAGACTAAGCTCTATGTATCACCTAGGTTTACCCAGAAATAATATTTTATATGTAAATGTAACCTTTGTTATTACTTTGATTACTTGTTTTTATTCATGCTGGAGAACAGGTAGCTGCTAGAGAAGGTAGTTGTAAATCTCAGGACTTATTATCCATCTGTGAATCTATATGTAATAAAACAGCATTTGTAACACAATATTTTTCTAAATTCATAGCTATTATTATCATATGTATTTTCACAGTTTGCTTGAGTGTCTTCATGTAACTGAATTAAATATAGCTTAATTAAATTAAAGTAAATTAAAATACTAATTAACAATAATAACTTTAAGCTTCAGGATGCATTTGAATTGGGTGGAGGATTTGAATACCTAGCTTAACAGCTCTAGTGTGGTACAAAATTAATTAGCATTATACATATCTTAGCTCTTTTCAACACATGCACAGATGGGATAATAAAGCTAAAAAGATAAGGCATTTTGAAAACCTCTTTTAATTTACTAATTAAAGAAGATATTTGCTATTGTGAGCTGTTGAACTAAAACAAGATTAATAATTGAAGAGCGGAAAAAAGCTTCCATCTTGCAGAAGTATTTAGGAATGAATCCTTAATTATTTGACAATGTTATTTTACTAGAGGTCAACTTACTTTCATTGTAGAGAAAGTAGAAGCAAATGAGGCTTTAGTTCTGATCTCAATGAGAGCTATAACTCTGTAGGAACTAATTGATGAAAGTCAAAGAGACTAAAAATGAAAATGTTAATAAAGATACAAAAAATGATGAATGTTTCAGTTTTTAATCTAATCATCTGTTCCTTTTCAGCGAATCTACTGTACATGTGCTCTGTGGTATATCATTCCCAAATTTCTGCTTTCCGTCCATATCTTTCACATATACCACAAAGTAGTTATGATTCATCATTAATTGTACTTTTCCTTTTGTAATTTTAAAATCATTAACAAGCACCTGTGATTATGACAGGAGTTTCTGAAATGCACATTAAAAAATTCAGAAACACATAGCCAACTAGGATCCTGAAAGTGGCATGACTCATAAGCTTCTTTAGTGCTTTTTAAATATAATTGTTCATTTGTTAAATGAGAATCAATAAGGGAAGAAAATATCAAATGATGTTATGAACAAGAAATAAGTGTTCTGGAATGGCTGGATTCTTATGTCCTTTCTCTAGTTGCTTAGCAATAATATTTATTTAGCTAAATGAAAAGGAGATAATATGATCAGATTGCTGATTATCACTTATGAAACAAATACTAGGTCTGTGCAAAATATCTATATCTATATCTATCTATCTATCTATCTATCTATCTATCTATCTATCTATCTATCTATCTATCTATCTATCTATCTATCTATCTATCTGGCTGATTCTTCTCACAACAAGATAGCCCAATGGGAGTAACTGATGTTCCTTAATGTCAAGTATTATTTGAGCAATCTAGAAATCAATCTTCCTATTATCTACTAAAGAAGATTTCTCTTTCTTAAAAAAAATGATAGTTATTTATTTGTCAGAATGGTGTGATACCTGTATTACACAAGGAAGTATCATGCTAGGTTTTGAAGAAATTGTGGCCGTTTTCAAACTATGAATCTTTAAGTTCTGATTTTCTACAACCTGCCCATTGTTTTGTTTGAGACAAAAGAAATGATATTTGTAACAGAAATGGATTCTATACTGAGGAATAACTATGACAGACTAGACTATTGGGCTGAAGAGATGGTGGCCATTCATAAATGGGTTAGAAATGAATGTTCAGGCAACAGAATAACAAAGTTGGAAGGGACCTCGGGTGGTAGGATAAGAGTAAATGTAAGAAATTAATCTGCTCAAGTAAAACAAAACATAGTTCTTAGGCCTGTCAGGTAATAGCTTGAACTTTTAAGTATTGACAATAGGAATTGGTGAGCATTCAACTTAAACTTAGGAATCTCTTCCATGTTCTTTTTACTACAATTCCCACTTTGCCATAGATGTACCAACAGGTGTTAGCCAGCTTGTGTAGGCCATTTGAAATTTGTCCTTCAATTAATCAGTACTCTCTGTTTTGCACTAAGGTATTTTAAAATATAGACAATCCTTGACTTAGGACTACAATTGAGTCCCAAATTCTATTGCTAAACAACATAGTTGTTGAGTGAGTTTTGTTGCATTTTACAACAAGAAATTTCTGAAACTGTTTAGAAAAGGGGGTATGCAAACCCAGGGTCCTGTCAATGGCACCGGTTGTGTTTTGAATGAAGATCGTTTTCCCTCATATTCTAGAGTTCTAAACCTGCTTGAGACCATTGTCTTGCAGTCTCATTATAAGGAAAGACTGTGTGGAAGACTTGTGGATTATCCGAGGTCTTCTCCTTGCCAGGAGAGGAATTATGAGCTCACCAACTTTTAATTTCACTCAGCTCTGCTTTTATCAGAACCATCTTCAGTTCATAATTTCTTTCCCATTTCTTTGTGTGATGACATCATAAAGTGTGCAATATTATTGTGGCTGGATGCCTACGAAGTAAACAACAGTTTAAACATTTAATTCTGTAGAATTTTAAAAGATTAGAAGTAATGTTTTTTCCAATCCCAGATTTCTATCCTAAATTAATTGCCCAATTGTTCCTTACTTGTGTCATAAGGAAGTGCAAGACCTATTTCACAGACAAAAACCAAGAAAAGCTCCAAGCCCAGACAAGATAACTCCTTCTTACTTAAAAGTCTGTGCTGACCAATTGGCCCCCATCTTCACCCAAATCTTCAATAAATCACTAGAAATGTGCTATGTTCCTTCTTGCTTTAAATGCTCTACTATCATCCCTGTGCCGAAGAAGTCCACCATCAGAGACCAGTTGCTCTAATATCTGTAGTTATGAAAACTTTTGAAAGGCTAGTGCTGTCTCACTTGAAAACCATCACGGATCCATTGTTAGACCCCCTGCAATTTGCATACTGAGCAAATAGATCAATAGATGATGCTGTTAATATGGCTCTGCACTACATCCTACAACATCTTGAATCTCCAAAGACCTATGCAAGGGTCCTCTTTGTAGACTTTAGTTCAGTATTCAACAACATCATTCCAGACATTCTTCTAACTAAGCTAAACCAACTAGCGGTACCTGAACAGTTTACCTGAACGGTAAATGGACCATAAGCTTCCTAACCGACAGGAAGCAGCAGGTGAAGCTAAGCAGAATCACATCAGATACCTGTACAATTAATACAGGGCCCGCCCAAGGCTGTGTGCTCTGTCCACTTCTCTTCTCTCTATACACCAATGACTGCATCTCAAAAGTTCCCTCAGTTAAAGTACTGAAGTTTGTAGATGATACAACAGTGATCGGTCTCATTCGAGACAATGATGAATCAGGAGGTTGAACAACTAGCCTCATGGTGCAACCAGAACAATCTGGAAATGAACACACTCAAAACCATAGAAATGGTGGTAGACTTTAGGAGAAACCCTCCCATACTACCACTGCTTACAATACTACACAACATAGTATCAACAGTAGAGACCTTCAAATTTCTAGTTTCTACCATATTTCATGACCTAAAATGGACACACAACATCAAAAACGTCATCAAAAAAGCACAACAAAGAATGTTCTTTCTGCGCCAACTCAGAAAGCTCAAACTGCCCCAAGAGCTGCTACAGAGGAATTATGAGTCTGTCATCTGCATCTCTATAATTGTCTGGTTTGGCTCTGCAACCAAACAAGACAGACACAGACTTCAGAGAATAATTAGAACTGCAGAAAAAACAATTACTACCAACCTGCCTTCCATTGAGGACCTGTATACTGCACGAGTCAAAAAGAGTGCTGAGAAAATATCTACAGACCCCTCACATCCTGGACATAAATTGTTTCAACTTCTACTCTCAAAAAGACACTATTGGCCACTGTACACCAAAACAACTAGACACAAGGACAGTTTTTTCCCAAATGCCATCACTCTACTAATCAACTAATTCCCACCACAGTCAAACTACTAAGACTGTATTACTATTATTCTTCTCATCCTTCCTATTACCTATCTCCTCCCACTCATGAGTATAACCATGTTGCTTGTATTTTTACAATTTATATTGTTCAGTTTGTTTCCTAGTATGATTTGATTGCTTATTAGTAACTTATGACTATTGCTAAGTGTTGTATCTTATGATTCTTGATGAATGTATTTTTTTCTTTTTTTTACCCTTTTATGTACACTGAGAGCATATGCACCAAAGACAAATTCCTTGTGTGTCCAATCATACTTGGCCAATAAAGAATTCTATTCTATTCTATTCTATTCTATTCTATTCTATTCTATTCTATTCTATTCTATTCTATTCTATTCTATTCTATTCTATTCTATTCTATTCTATTCTAACTGTATAATTTTATATTTTGCCTCATAACATACTAAACGTTAAAATGGAACATATATAGATTGTTGTTTCCAGGCAATTTGAGACACAAGTTAAATTCTATTTTTTCTCACCTTAGAAATTGGAATAGGTAAATTTATATACAGAGAAGTAGAAACAGACCATTCTTCAAATTATATTCATCAGTTATTCCCAAATGAGCAACTCTGTTACTAAACATATTTGTTCAAATTCTACATTCATGTGAAACTTACACCATCTTCTGATTAAACACCCACTGTTAAAGTCACATTTATTTTAAAACTTTCAGCTGTTTTTATGAAAATATTCCAGTAGCTATTTATTCCTAATTATCTTCTGGTGAATCCTCTGCTATTTAATTACATTCTTCCAATCTAACAAATGAATCAATTTTCCACCTATAGTGAAACCCTACAAATTTAAAATCAAACCACTTAACACTGCAAGTGTCCATATTGAAAGCTTATTTAAAAGTAATGGAATTTAGTAGTCTGCCAAATCTTTTGGGCCCCTTTATTGTTCCTAATTCACACAAATGATCATTTAATATAGTATTAAGGAGAAACTTCCTAACAGTGAGAAAAATTAACCAGAGGAACAGCTGGCCTTCAGAAGTTGTAGGTGCTTCATCACCAGAGGTTTTTAAGAAGAGACTGGACAGCCACCTGTCTGAAATGGCATAGGGTCCCCTGATTGAGCAGGGGGTTGGATTAGAAGACCTCCAAGGTCCCTTCTACCTCTATTCTGATTGATTGATTGCTGGAATTACACCACATCTAATCTGAAGTCTCCATGTAATTTATTATTGATTTGTGATGGTCTATAAAATGATGTAAAAACACTTTAAATTTGATTGTTGTCACAGTAGCCCTGTGGCTAAAATATAGGGATATAGGCAAGTTTGAATCTTGATGTCCCAAATGTCATTGCCCAATGCACTTTATGAAAAACACAAGACTGCAACATTATACACAGTAGAATGGGATATAGCATCCTTCAACCAGGGGTGAAATCCAGCAGGTTCTGACAGGTTCTGGAAAACCGGTAGCGGAAATTTTGAGCAGTTCGGAGAACTGGCAAATACCACATCTGGCTGGCCCCAGAGTGGGGTGGGAATGGAGATTTTGCAGTATCCTTCCCCTGCCATGCCCACAAAGCCATGCCCACAGAACTGGTAGTAAAAAAATTTGGATTTCACCACTGCCTTAGACATTACTTTTTGCATGTTTAATAAAATATGGGTAATATTAGGAACTGAAAACCCAATATTGCACTAACATTGCACTATACAGTAGAATGCAATATAGTTACTGCCCTGGGATAGAAGCTGTTTTTCAGCCTATTTGTCCTTATTTTTATTATCCTGTACCATCTGCCAGATGGTAATAGTTTAAAAAAAGGGTGCCCAGATGAGATGGATCTTTAAGAATGTTTTGAACTTTCTTATGGCAGCAGGAGCTATAAAGGTCTTCTAAAGAGGAGAGAAGGCAACTAATGATCCTCTGGGCAATGACGTTAATCCTATGGAGTGCTATCCTATCTGCCACTGTGCAACTGAAAAACCATAGACAGGTGCAGTAAATTAAAATATTCTCTATGGTGCAGTGGTAGAAGGTCACCAGCAGTTTTTCATTCAGTTGTTTCCTGAGAAGTCTCAGGTAGTATAATATCTGCTGAGCCCTTTTGACCAGTGCTGCAATGTGAGCACAATGTGTTTGTGTTATATTGTCATATGCTGTACTAATCTTGTCATATACTAATTTATAGTCAACACAATAAAATGTAGTTAATGTAAAAAAAAAGAAAGAATAACATCAGCATCTTTCTACCATAAAAACAGTGGGGATGACTAGCATCTATTGAAATGCTGCAGGAAGTATAGCTGTAATAAGATAATCCACTGTGACTAAAAACAGACTGTTGTCCCTGTGCTACGAGTGGACAATTGAAGCTATGAAACTAGATATTGTTTATTTCTCTTCACCGCTACAGCAGAGTTTGCCAAAACAAAATTATAACTGAATTATGTAGTATAACGAAGCAAAACAAAATGAAACAACAACCAAAAGAAAGCAAACAGAGCTTTCTTGAGCACAAATTTCAGACTGGGAAAATCATGAGATGTTATTTGCGGTGTTTGCCAGTGAATGGCCTTCATGTGTATCAGTTCAAGATCAGGACACATCTTTTTACTGCCAGTGAGACACAATATCAAACTGAAAATTTGGTGAAATGAAGAATGGTATGCTGTGTAAGCTCAGGATATAAAATTTAGATGCTCTTAAGGGAATCGTGATGGCTGTAAAATATGAGTACTAACGGTGTAAGAGTGCCAAGGCACTTATATTGCATGCTGATAGAAAGGAGACAGGGTGGAACAAAATACTGTGCAAAGTTAACTATAAAGGATAGTGCATATAGAATGTAACGAAAAGCACATGTAGGGAGTGAGCATATAAAGCAAGCTGAAAAAAATGACAAAATTTAACTTGCTTGCAGGATTAGGATGACTACAATTATAAATGATACATATATTTATACAAACACATTCAATAGTTATGAAGTGCAGAAAAGGAGTAAGAAATAATAAATCAAAGAAATTAAAGCTTTTTAAAAAGAAAAAACAAAACCTAAAACTAGTTTACACCAATGTCATTTACTTCATCTGCCTATACATTGCTGTTTTTAAAAAAACATGCTTTCACATGTTGCCTTTTGTTCTTTAGACTCCATTCAATCACCATTCTCAGTCTATCCTTTCCTTTAGTCATTCAATCTTCTTTCATAGATATTATTTTATAGAATTTCACCCTAATTTTTTCTTCTATATTGAATATACTTCTGTACTCAAAATATAGGTTTTTTTTTTTTACTGGATTGATTTTCACTAAGCATTCATAAATTCATGGGTCTATCTATTTTCTTACCACCCAGGCTTCTCAAATATCTCATTTCCACTCTATTTGTCCTATGATTTCTAACTACATTTCTCTATAGCAAAATGTGAAGAAACACAGTACTATACACAAAGTTTCTACTTCCCTGTCAAGCATATCCACCCTAGTCCTTGATACATTAATTTTCAGATCTATACTACTTGTTGCATGGCTAGAATATACTGTATGTGCTTGAAAATCATAGATTTTCAGCTAATGACATGTATGTGTGCGTGTGTACACTATGCATTTGATGTGTTTTTATACATACACATAAATATACACTGGATACACACACACACACACACTCATATGTGTGTGTGTGTGGCTGCTGTATACATACACACAAAGAGACATATATCCATCAGATGCATAGTAAAACACATATATATTGATGTCTCCAAATTACCCCTGCATTCTAACTTCACTACAATCATTTATTTCCAATTTATTTATTTATTTCCAATTTATATACTGTCCTTCTCCCTGAGGACTCAGGGCGGTGTACAGCCAGAATTAAGAACATGAAATACAAATATTAAAAAACAATAAAAATATATATAAATTTGGCCCCAAAATTAAAAATCACATGCTTATACATTTATCCATTAATATATTAAACAACCGAGACATTGTACATGCTTGTCTTACCCACTGCTCAATGCTGAACCATTTACTATGCATTGCATTTATTCTCACACATGTTTTTCCTCATCATATACTTCTCTTATCAGATCCAGCAAGCAATTTTCACATTCATGCAGAACAATCCATAATCAAATCTATTCGCTTTATTACATAATTTCTCTCAATAAAGAAATGCATACTATTTTTTCTCAAATTCCTGTGTTCTTTAAAAACCAGTTAAAGATTAAATCTGGTCTTCCCATCCTTGCCTAACATAAAGCTGCTCTACAAATATTACTCATTGACACTTTTTTTTTTTTAACCTTTTCAATCAGAATTCTGCCAAACGGCTTCCCAGGCATTCTCAATAAACTCATCTGCCTGGAGTTTTTCATTAAAATGTGTTACCATTCCTGTGCATAGGGAGAAGATACAACATCTTCAAATCTTAGGAACAGGTGCAGTCTTTACGCAAATATTACACAAGTTAGAGAGACACATCATAAGCAAATGACATCTGTATTCCACATTCATTAGATGTTTCTCTGAATGATGAAAAAAAATATTGTTCCTTCAGTGTGGTAGTGAAGGAGCTAACACTACTCATTTTCCAACTGAATTCCTTGATTCAATTGAACTGTTTGGATTACCACCACATAAACTGGAATTGTCACTGGACAATTGGTGATTCCAAACATTATGTTCAATTTATCGGAAGGCAAAGATGCTTGCCTACAACAAATGCTTTCCCCAAAATAGTCATACTTTGCTCTTACTGTACATAAAGCACAAGGACAAACTATGGAAAATGGGCTGATTTACCTGGAGAAACTGGTATTCCAGCATGGTTAGCTGTATGTCACTTTAAGCTGAAGAAAAAAAAGTGAAAAATAGTATTTTTCTGTAACTGTGCATATGAAAACCATTGAAAACTAAATCCCTATGGAGTCAGTTGTTCTCCTGATTTCATCTTATACTCCATGTTCTTGTTCTAACAACTCCTAATAGGTTAACCATTTTTCTTTACCAGCCCTTTCTTTCCTATAAAATGCTTCTTGTGCTAAGACTCATAAAACCTTTTCTAGTAAAGTCTGGGTTTATATCTATTCATTATTGTCAATATGGCACTTTTAATATGATTTTTGAAATCTATATCAACCTAGCTTTATCATCCCATAGACTGTCGTGCTATCCCAACCTCAGAGTGTGTTTTTCTAATTTTAACATTTTTTAGCAGCATCCATTGTTTAATCCAAAAAATTCCCAGCATGCTGCACAATACAATGTTGAGATAGAAAACCCCAATCTTCCTTGTTTTTGTTTTTGGATGACTGCCTATTTAACCCTAAGGTTTTCTTTTGCCATTCAAACCTAGATGTATCTTTCTGACATTGCTTGAATGTCAAAATAGTATTATTTGAAACAAAAACATCATTCCAGGCAATTCATTCTTTTTTTTTTTTATCCCAGAGATTCTCCCCACAATGGCAACTGTACAACCTCTTTCCTTTTTTTTTTTTTCATTCTACCCTGACCAATTTTTATATTTCTCATTAGCAGAACTATACATATTTCTTTGGTATTCTGTAACATAATTTGTTTCATTCTGGTCTAAACAGCTTTCACATTGGGTGGCTGGACTTTTTTTTAAAAAAAGAAACAAAAGCATAAGTTGTGTGTGTGTGTGTGTGTGTGCACGCGCGCGAACTGCTGGGATGAGCCTGGAACACACTGAAGTACTCTAGTCAAATGGATGGCGCACTTAAACTTACATAACAAAAAAACATGAAAATAAATACCTACTAGTTAATTTGGAGATGAGGGGAGAATGAGGACAAAAAGGGAAGTCCAGATCCATAGTGTCCATAAACACATAATATATTCATTTTTATTTTCCATATTTTTATTTTTATTCCTATTCATTTTAATAATGTGCTCTTCTAGCCCCTACATTGCAGTCTTTAATATCATGAAAGCAGGGATGGGTTCTACTTACCTCTACTACTGGTTTGCATCGCGTGTGCGCACTCTTCTGAGTATGCGCAGATCACCTATGTGATCACCTATGTGGGAGTGCATGCTCGCTATCTTCGAGCGGTGGCGTACTCTGGGCTCCAATGCTCCTCTCGTTCCCCGGGTTGCACAGATCCTCAGGGCCCGGGCCTTCAGCTGATGTTATGTAATGCCAGGTCCATGGTAAATAAAGCCCCCCTCATTTGCAATCTTATTCAGGAGGGGAGAGCGGACCTGGCGGGTATTACAGAGACCTGGTTGGGCCAGGAGTGGGGTCCCCCTCATTGAAATGTGCTCACCTGGTTTCCATGCATTTCATCAGCTGAGGTCACATGGTAGGGGTGGGGGGGTGGCGGTTGTCATAAAAGAAGGTCTTGGTCCGAGGGAGGCCACTGTTCCCTAGATTGCTGGATGTGAGTCACTCCTTGTGAAGTGGGTGTCGAGCGTCAAGCAGCACTCGACACCATGTCCATGAATGTTGAAAGACAGCAGCCGCCCCGGGGGGGGGGGTTGGTGCGGGTGTGGGAGGCACAGGGTGATGGTGATGGGGTTTTGAGATGCGACTAGGAGTCTACGGCGCACAGGGGGATTAGCGGGGCTCGCGAGTGGCTACCTGAAACGGTGCAACGAGCAAGCAGCAACAATGCCGGCGGAGGGCGACCGAGGAGATTGGGCAGGTAATGATGACGTCAACAGCACGTGCCCGGAAGTAAGCAGCGGGACTTTCAACTGCACCCAGCTGACCGGCATTGGCTTGAGCTATATAAGGGCGCTGCTGGTGATCGTTGATAGCCGCGTCTTTGCTTTGCTGTGCATTCCGGCTTCCTGGATGAGCTATTGTCACTAAAATAAACCAAGTCACATTGCTGGAACCTTCGTGTGTTACTAATATCTTGGTGATCGCGGGCTACCGGAGGCCGAGAGAGGGGTCATGGGGTATAGATGGGCTTGCTGATTATGTACCTGGCTCCCTGCCACGTGGCAGCGGCCCTGCCTGAACTGTTCAACGTTATAGCCGAGGTGGTAGTTGATACCGCCAGGCTTATGGTCATGGGGGATTTTAACCTGCCATCCGTCGGTGAAGCATCTGAGGCAGCCCGGGAGTTCATGGCTTCCATGACGGCTATGGACCTGACCCAGTTAGTTCATGGCCCTACTCACATGGGGGGAAACACTCTGGATTTGGTTTTAATCTCTGGTCAGTGGCTGAGTGATCTTGAGATAGGGGATATAGTGATTGAGCCCTTGTCATGGTCGGATCATTCTCTCCTTCACTTTGACCTTTGAACCGCCACACCCCGCGACAGGGAGGCGGAATCAGTGAGGTGGTTCCACCCCAGGCGCAGATTCGGATAGGTTCCAGACAGTGCTTGGGCCATTCCCTGAGGCTCTGGCTCACGACTCAACTGAAGACCTAGTGGCCGCCTGGGATAGGGCGGCCGCTGGAGGTTTGGACCGGGTCATGCCTTTGCAGCCTCTGACCCGGCGCCGATCTCACTTGGCTCCTTGGTTCACCAAGAAGCTGAGGGAGATGAAGCACTGGAAAAGATGCCTGGAGAGTGGTTAGAGGGCCAGCCTTTCTGAATCCGACCGAACACTGATAAGGTCTCATGTTAAGACCTACCTAGTGGCAATAAAAGCAGCAAAATGTAATTATTTTTACGCTCTTATTGCATCATCAGATAATCGCCCAGCCACCCTGCTTAGGTTGACCCACTCCCTGCTTCATCTGGGAGTGCGGAAGGACCCATTGGAGGGTAGGGCTGAGGACTTTGTGCAGTATCTGTATGACAAAATCGCTCAGATTCAGGAAGACTTGGATTTAGGAGGGATGATGGAGGCAGGTCTTGAGAATGTTATCTGGGAAGAGTTTGACCCTGTGACTCCCGAAGACATGGACAGGATTCTGGGTAGACTTAACGCGGCCACATGTTTATTGGACCCGTGTCCCTCCTGGTTGGTGCTGGCTTTCCGGGAGGTTACACGAG
This sequence comes from Pantherophis guttatus, assembly GCF_059756535.1. NCBI lineage: Eukaryota > Metazoa > Chordata > Lepidosauria > Squamata > Colubridae > Pantherophis > Pantherophis guttatus. The sequence continues at coordinate 47,603,715 of NC_142064.1, forward strand.
GCTGGCTCCAGGGGATTATTAATGCTTCACTGAGTGAGGGTGACTTTCCTGCCACCTTGAAAGAAGCAGTGGTGAGGCCTCTCCTCAAGAAGCCTTCCCTGGACCCAGTGTTAGCAAATTATCGTCTAGTCTCCAACCTTCACTTTGTGGTGAAGGTTGTTGAGAGTGTGGTGGTGCGACAGCTTCCCCAGTACCTGGATGAAATGGTTTATCTAGTTCCATTCCAGTCGGGCTTCAGGCCTGGGTACAGCACGGAAATGGCATTGGTCGCATTGGTGGATGATCTCTGGAGGGCTTGGGACAGGGGTTGTTCCTCTTTCCTGGTGCTATTACATCTCTCAGCGGCTTTTGATACCATTGATCATGGTATCATGCTGCACCGGTTGGAAGAGTTGGGGGTGGGGGGCACTGTGTTGTGGTGGTTCTCCTCCTTTCTCTCTGACCCATCACAGTCTGTGTTGGCAGGGGTGCAGAGGTCAACCCCGAGATGCCTTGTATGCGGGGTGCCACAGGGGTCAGTCCTCTCGCTCCTTCTGTTCAATATTTATGTGAAGCCACTGGGTGAGATCATCCGTGGTTTCGGGGTGAAGTACCATCAGTACGCTGATGACACTCAGCTGTACACCTCCACCCCGGACCACCCCAATGATGCCCTTGAAGTGATGTCCCGGTGTCTGGAGGCCGTGCGGATCTGGATGGGGAGAAACAGACTCAGGCTCAACCCATCCAAGACTGAGTGGCTGTGGTTTCCAGCATCCTGATATAGTCAGTTGGTGCCATCACTGACTATTGGGGATGACTCGTTGGCCCCCATGGAGAGGGCTAGCAAATTGGGTGTCCTCCTGGATACACGGTTGTCTTTAGAAGAGCATTTGACGGCTGTGGCTGGGAGGACTTTCTATCAGGTTCGCCTGATTCACAAGTTGCGTTCCTTTCTGGATCGGAACTCCTTATGCATGGTCACTCATGCCCTCATCACCTCCCGCCTGGACTACTGTAATGCCTTCTACATGGGGCTCCCCTTGAGGAGCACCCGGAGGCTCCAACTTCAGAATGCAGTTCAGAGCATTCTGCAGTTGTCCAGAATGCAGAGCATTCTGCAGGGTTCAGAATCAGCTGCGCGAGTGGTTATGGGAGCAACATGGCGTTCCCATGTAACATCTCTCCTGTGTGAGCTGCACTGGCTCCCAGTGGTCTTCTGGGTGTGCTTCAAGGTCCTGGTTACCACCTTTAGAGCACTCCATGGCTTAGGACCTGGGTACTTACGAGACCGCCTTTCGCTACCAGTTGCCTCTCACCGGCCAGTACGCTCCCGCAGAGAGGGGCTCCTCAGGGTGCCGTTGGTCAAACAGTGTCGACTGGTGGCTCCCAGGGGGGAGAGCCTTCTCTGTGGGGGCACTTGCCATTTGGAACGAGCTCCCCCCAGAGATACTGAGGATCTACGCACTTTCTGAGGATTTACGCACTTTCCGCCGTGCCCTCAAGACCTTTTTATTTCAACAGGCTGGCCTGGCCTAACTTCCTTTTAATTGTTAATTTTAATTGTTGTTTTTTTTAAAAAAAAAACAGGGGTGTTTTAATCAGTATGGGCCAAATTTATTTAATGTATTTTAAATTGTTTTTTAAATTTTATATTATATGTGTTTTATCTTTGGCTGTTCACTGCCCTGAGTTCTTCGGGAGTAGGGTGGTATATAAATCTGAACTAAACTAAACTAAAACTAAAACTATGATGACGTGTGGGTCAGTGGGCGGAGCCTCCTGCCGGTTTTACTACCAGTTCTTGCGAACTGGTCTGAACCGGGGGCAACCCACCACTGCATGAATGGCTCCACAACATATGACTTGTGGGTTGCATGTGATGGTCCAATATTGAAAGTAATACATGCACCGTTATCACAATCCTTGGAAGATTTGCTACTTAGGGCCTCCAATTCCTCCATGACTCACCCAGTTTTATTAGAAACATTAATGTGATTCTATGAAAGCAAGAATCTCTCATTTATAACTACTTTGCAAGTCAACATACTGTTAGTCCTATCTCACCAACTAAGAGTTATATACAATGTACTGCCACCTTTTTAAGATGCCTCTAATCAATGTTGGTAAATATTTCAATGACCTCTAACAATAAGCCCCTGAATTACAGGTGAAAAACGGATTACTATTTTCCAGATGAGATCATGCCACTGACTTTTGTAATGTTATTATAACATGCTCAGTATTCTTTTATATCTCATTATTTATTCATACTAACATTTTGAAACAATAAATGTTCTTAATAGACCTGGAAACCAAAGGCTAAATATGAAAAGCAGGTTAGGGAAGATTAAATTATCCATTGTCTTCTCAAAAGCAGGCAATGAGTTTTATAACTGACTTTATTTTTACAGTGTAATCAATCAAATTAGAGTGCAGACATATTGACAATTTCACATTCTTTCCCAAGTAATTAAAAATAAACACAATCAGTTCCCTACCCCCAACAGAATACACTGCAAAGTCTAAGAATATTATTGTTAGACATTTTGTATGTGGAATTAGTTTCCTGCCTGAGTTATCAGGAGTTATTTGTCCCATTATGTGGTACAGCTCAGTAGTGGGTTTCAATTTCATTGGCTACTGGTTCACTCATGGGCACACATGTGCATGCATGCATGATGCTTCTGCGCATGTGCAGAGACATCTGGGCAGGTGGGTGGAGCCTCCCACTGCCACCGCTACCAGTTCACCTGATCCGAAGTGAACTGTTAGCAACCCACCACTGGTACAGCTGCTTTTTTACTCTGGCCCTCTATGGCCTATAGTTTAGATAAGTTTATGGGAAAGATTTCTTGAATTTTTGCCCCACAGCGAGGATTGAACTGGGACCAGTTGACTTGCCGTTTCTATTACTGTGAGGCTAAACCAAAACTAAGCAAAATCCATATTAATGGAATATTTTAATCCTCAGAAAATCTAACATATCTTTACATTGTTGTGAGAAGGGCTGCATTAAACCCTCTGCATTCCCTAAATGTATTATGAAAAGATCTCCTTATAAGCACAGGGGTTTGGTTTTTTTTTCTGATTGAAATTAAGAATAGTTTGCCTTGATTCCTCTAATTGAACTTGCTAATGACTAGCAATGAATACTCTGGCATTTAACTGCATGTAAGCATGCTTCTTTCAATTACGTGCTCCATAGTTTGTATAAATATCAAGGTAGCCTTGAGGTATTTTCAGGCTTTGTTATATAAACCTATTGTATGAACAATGTGTGAAGAAATATAAATCTGAAACACAAAATAGTTCAGTGATTGCAAAAGTCATTGACAAATTGACTCATTTCCTGTTAGGATCAGTAAATGAATGGAACTAATCAGAAGAAGCTTTGAAGAAAAAGTAACCTGGAAAAACAATGGCTAGGCCAAAAGCAGTTCTTTATATTTTTGAACAAAACGTATTATCAGCAGCTTAGCCTTAGAAAAGGGCATTTTATGAGAACTGTGAAGGTTACAGTTTAGGGCAGTAAAGTGATCAGTAAGGTGATCAAGGAATATCTAGCTTTGTTTCTTTCTTTCTTTCTTTCTTTCTTTCTTTCTTTCTTTCTTTCTTTCTTTCTTTCTTTCTTTTATTTTCTTTCTTTCTTTCTTTCTTTCTTTCTTTCTTTCTTTCTTTCTTTCTTTCTTTCCTTACCTACCTACCTACTACCTACCTACCTACCTACTTACTTAATAAAAGGATCTTTTAAGAAATAGCTTCAGCAAGAAGGATAAATGATAATCTAATTTAGATTTTGTCATTTAGTAGGAAACAGTTATGGGACCTATTGCGATGCAGTCAAGCTTAAGAGAAGCAATCCAGAAATGTCCCTTAGATATTCAGCTGGTCTGCCAGCCTAACTTTACCCTCATGAGAAATTAGCTGTGAAAACAGCAGCCACACAATTGGTCTTGTTACAAGAACCATTTGTTATTGATGGCTGAGACGGGAAATGTGGTGGGTATAGGGGAAGGGGAAGAGGAAAGTGCCTCTATCTTTCTTAGCATCAAGGAAATTAAAAGAGACATTTGATTATTACAACAGGTATTGAAAGGAGGAGAACTTAAAATTACTTGGTGGAAACCTAGTTCATGTCCACTAATGACTGTTCTCTAAAGAATTCTCATTTGAAGGCTGCCATAGCTAACAGGGAAAGGCTATTGTTACTCTGATCCTGCATTGGTTGATTTCTAGATCATAAAGAAACATTTAGCGTATAGATAGATATGAAGTGAAATAAAATGTTTGTAAAGTAATATTTATCAAATAGATATGCAAACAGGTAGATATGAAGTAAAATAGATTTATCTCAAATATCTCTGTAAACTTTCATGATTATAACCAATAATCCCAAATCCCAAGGCAAATCTCTTATACATTCCCTCCAATGGGAAGAGATCTTAGGCATCAATCCCACCCCACCCCACTCCAAGTCTATGGTTGATGTGAGAGGAATAAGAGGAGAGTCGCATAGTACATCTTCTCAGTGTTCCTGCAGCAGCCAAAGGCATAGCCCAAATCTTCTCTCATCTCCTCAATCACCCTATATTCTTGTCATTTCTGTACAACTTCCTTTATTCACTTCATATACATTCTCTTCTCAAAATACAAGTCTCACCTCCCATCTGAAAAAAAAAAATCCTTTCTTAAGAAGATGATAGTTGAGCTGCAAACATCTTGACATGTCTATTGTCTATTGTTTGTTTGTTTATTTATCAAATGTATTTGCTGCCCAACTTGTGATTCATGGGCTTCACTTCCAGTGTATGTGGCTTACTACTCCAAAGATAACAGGTGAATTGGGAGTGGTGGTGGAAGAGAAAGTGGTAGCAGCAGCATTACAGCAACTCCCCTTCCTTGTTCCTTTAACGCTACTCTCCTTTCAGTTCCTCTGTTTTACCAGGCTTCTACTAGGTCTGTGTGTTTGAGTTGAAAACCTCTAGATAACTAGCAACTATAGCAGTCAGCAGGCCCAAGGTGGCTGCCTACCCTGCCTTGATATAATGGAATGTATGAATGACTTTGGGGAATGAGGGGAAGAGATGCTGCTTAGGAAACAAATAAGGAAGGCAGGAACCCATGGTCACTTAAAGGTCAAAGAAACAAACTTAGGAAATATGTCCCATAATGAATCAAGTAGTTAAAAGTGGAAGCAGGAAGTTTGTGCCCTCAGAGATTTTGTTAATATTGTTGTTTTAACCATTCAATCATGTCCGACTTTTGACGGCTTTATAGCAAATGCTCTCCATGCTACTTTGTTAAACTCAGCTTCTTTCAGTTGTTGGATGTTCATCTTTGTATCAGTTTTGATGTTATCAAGCCAGCATGTTCTTTGCTTGCCCCTTGTTCGACTCACTGTTCCTAGCATCATTGATGGTTAATATAGTCTTACTATTGACTAGAATTAGTTAATCTTGTCATGTTTCTTGTCTGTTTTACATCAGAGAGCTAACATCTCACTATATTTATACCACTAGATATTAGCCTACCATAAAATTGTAATTAAAGGATAGTCTGCTACCATTGAAGAATGTATTCGTGAAAAAAGTTGCATCAGCTCTGATTCAGGCAGTATTTAGGCTTCTTATAACTGTTATTTTGTCTCTAATGTCACAATAAATGTATACTAAAAATTGTAAAAAAAAAGGTCCATAATCTTTTTGTTTTAAAAATGTGTTATTTAGGGGTTGTAAATCTCTTATATAGTTCCAATTCATTCATTTAAGCATAAATGAAAAGATTTAAATAAAAGTGTTCTCTGGGCTAGCTCTAAATAGACATAAGAATGCTTGGTGTAATTCTAATATTTTCTATTGTTAGTATTTATTTTGCTTATATGCTTAGAAATTAGGATGAAATTATGTTTCATGCTCTATATGCAATACCATTTGATTAATGGACACACTAGAGATAGATAGATAGATAGATAGATAGATAGATAGATAGATAGATAGATGATAGACAGACAGACAGACAGACAGACAGACAGACAGACAGACAGTGCTGCTCTAACATGCCCTACATGATTTTCTTTCTACTTACCTGAAGTATATGAAATTTCTGTTTCCACTTCTTTTTTCACATTTCTAATTTACACCCTTGCCCTCATTCAATGAGTAGGAAATCTAATTACTATTTCTGTGCATGCATTTAAGGTTAATGAGCTCAGATTTTTAGCTGCATAGTCTTCTAATTTTAAATCTAATTGATAGCTTCAATGTCTTTACACCTTGTCAGATGATTTAGAGGGAAAGTGCTGGTCTATAATTGGTAAATAGAGTAATAAAATAGTGTATTTAAACTATCAACAATACAAAGTAATGCAAAACAATGGTTTTGCTTGGCCCAAACATGTTTTCCTTTCTTCTGAAAAATACCACATACTGTACAATTTTTGAATTTTACTGATCATTCAGCATGAATTATGATTTATCTTTTTCCTCATAATACCAAGCTAAATAGATCAATCCACAGAAGAGGAATATTTCAGGTGTCTTGGAAAAGCCAAAATTTTACAGATATCCAAAAATTGTTTAACACTTTTTCATATTCCACAACGACTAACAAATCAAAATTCTTTGAAGGAAATATTAATTAACCATTTAAAACTAAACATCTAGCCTGAGTGCCATTGAATAGTTATAATGAATAAAAGAGTTCTACAGCTATCAAAATAAAAACATTTATCCATAATACTGAGAAACCAGCATATTTGAAATCTATATAACTTTAAAACTCTCCTGCCGCTTGTTTATTTGAAACATTCAATTAATGTTTCAAATCAACAGTGCCTTATAGCACAAAACATTTTGAATTAGTACTTAGTTTGAATCAACCAACTTAAAGAATCAAAATCCTGGACTCATTACTCCTGGGAGATTGAAATTGCAAGGATGTTTATATCAGTTGTATTCACAGAGTTGTAACCACTGCAGTGTCACTACAATTAGCCATGGTCATATGATTGTGATTCCAAACTATACTTCCCAGAAACCCATAGGTTGCAAGGGGCTAGTGATATATCCCTGCCCTCTTTCCCACTTACTCCTGTACACAACTGAATGGGAGGCAAGGCCAAATGGGCAAGTGGCAATTGGCTTCTTTGAATTGTGATCAAACTTTGCAGATCCCTTAATGGCAGTGAGTTATGAGGAAAGGAGATTTTGATGTCTGTTAGCAAAGGTAGGGCTGGCTAGTGGGTTCTGGTAGTAAATGGATGAGCCAACTTCCTTCCTGGAGAGCGGGCCCTTGAAGGCACACCAGGATGTTGAGTGGGAGCAGTTTTCTTCATAATCCATGTCTTCCTTTGCTGTGTCCTCCCCAGCAAAATGGCAAGCAGTTCCATGAATCAGAGGAGAAGGAGAAGGAGAAGAAGGAGAAGGACACTTTCTTGTACCTCTACTGATGATCTCGAAGGACAGGAATCAGGACCAGCCGATATCATATGTGAAAAGAAGGATGACCCAATGGGTCATGGGATATTTAGTAGAAGTTATTAATATAATAAAGATCTATGGACAGTAAAACCTATTATTATTATATGCGGTGTGATTATGTGCTACATCTGTTCAGTGTGAATCATTCATGTATTATGGAATATAATATATACCTGTCATATAAATATTGACAAATCTGAAGTGTCCGAGCAAAATATCAGTAGGTGCTTCAGCTACTCATATATTACCACTAGTATATATGAGCACAACACTGTTCATATAAACTTTTGTTTTATACTGTATCTAACCATATTTCTTAACAGCATATGCTATTGTGCAAGAAATATATTAGTATCTTTTTTTTATTGCTAATACTGCGTATTATATTAATATTTCTCAGCAAGTACTTACTTGGGGGATGTAATTAATACAAAACTTCTATAGCCAATCCTAAGTGGTTAAAGCAATTAGAAACAGCTCATCTGATTTTTTTTTTCTTACTAAAATTGACCTGCATGCTAAGCTTATCTGTTTAAGGTGGAATTGATAAAGGGGTGAATTAGGATTGTTTTTGGAGTCGAATCATAAAAGTGTGTTGGAAGCTGTTCTCTTCCTGCTGTCAACCCTGAAGCTGATCTGACTGAAGTCATTTTTTTTTTTTACAGCTTCAGTGTTGCCACACTGGAGCTGAGGAATAGAGAGAGGGGAATTGAGATAGAGGGAAACATATAGCCACAACAACATTTTTCTCTTGGGAACCAAGGACATTCTCACACCTGGTTGGAAGAAGGTGGAGTGATGTCACCCGGCTGTCAGCCTGTTCTGTGATTGGACCAGGTGATTGATTGTTTTGAGAGAGTACGAAAACTTTTACTATTAATTAGGTGAAAACCGCAGGAGACCTTAGAGTCGGTTTTCACCAGATAAGTGCCAATATGATAATTCCAAATAAAAGTATTCTTTGAGGAATCTACATGCCTCGGAGTCTTGCTTGCTATGGATTTATTACTTGGAACCCTGACACCTGCTCAACTTGAGGTGACCTAAAGGAGTACGTACCCATACTATTTAGTTCCAGTCTAGCATCATCATCATCATCATCATCATCATCATCATCATCATCATCAAATTAGTGGAATGGCTTGCCTCCAGAAATTGTGGGTGTTCCATCACTAGAGGTTTTTCAGGAAGAGATTGGACAGCCATTTGTCTGAAATAGTATAGGGCAGTGATGGCTAACCTTTTTCTCTTCAGGTGCCAAAAGTGTGTGCCTGCGCGATAGCGCATGCTGGCACCCATAATGCAATGTGCACACCACCGCACATGTGCACACACACATACCTGCACCCCATGTGACCCCTACCCCCTGCGTGGGCCTGTTTCCACACTTCTGGAACACCCACACCACTCCCCCCCACGCATGCGGGTGTGACCATCGTACATGCACACGTGTCTCCCACATGTGCCCCACCTCCTGCACATCCCAAAAATCAGCTGGCCAGTGGGTGGTGCACGTGTGCATGTGCAGTGGACATGAGCTGGGCGACGGCTCATGTGCCAGTAAAGAGGGCTCTGTGTGCCAGCTGTGGCACGCATGCCATAGGTTTGCCATCACGGGTATAGGGTGTCTTGCTTGAACAGAAGGTTGGATTACAATACCTCCAAGGTCCCTTCCAAATCTGTTAGCCCATGGTTCATACAGATAGCAGATACCCATGCACCAAATGTACAAACTGAAAATCATGGACTAAGTTACATGAACAGTCAGGCTGCAGAGCAGGGCATTATCCTTCAATTAAAGCATGATCATGTAACCAGATTTCTTTCCTAGAAATGGGAGAGTAGCTTACAAAGAAAGAAATTCAAAGTACCTAATCAATACTTTGACGATCTGATTAGGCATCTTCTGCGTGTTTCCAACATTATTTAGTGTAAACCGAATCATAGGAAAATCAGCCTTGGATATGGATTCAGATTTTTGGAATGATCTGTTGTAATATCCTTTAGAGACAGGAGGAGGTAATGGTAGATAAGGTAATGGTTAGATAAGAGATATCTCAGTCCTCCAAAGGAATAGGGTATGGGGTGGTAAGCATCTCAGAAGAGACCCTCCCTAGTTCTGTGAAAAGTAAAGGCAAGGGAGAGATTTGCTTTCAGACTTGTACTGTACTGTACCTTACTCATATTATTGATTTCTTGTCTGAACTAACTTGATAAGCTGACAGTTTTGGTTCACCATAGGCAGGATTTTGCAGCTTTCAATAAACTCTGACCCTTTTGGTTTTCCTTGCATTCCCTGCAGATACAGCTGCTTTGACCTGTGCAAACCTGGATATTTTTTTTCTTTTTTTCTTTTCTTCAAGGAATGGTATGGCAAGAGAAGAAAGGAATCTGCATTTTACACATAGGTTTATTATTTGAATGTAGTTGTTTCATAAGCAGTTCACTGGTCATGAATTAGTCTGAACAAAAACTAACAAGCATTACAAGATGAGAAATCCTATCCATATAAAGATAGTCCTTGACTTATAATAGCTGCCTGCCTAGGTGGTTAAGACACTGAGCTTGTCGATCAGAAAGGTTGGCAGTTCGGTGGTTTGAATCCCTAGTATAAGTCTCCTGTGAGAGCAGGGGTTGGACTAGATGACCTCCAAGATCCTCTTCCAATTCTGTTACTATTTAGTGACCATTCAAAGTTACAACAGCACTGAAAAAAATAACATATGGCCGTTTTCCACATTTACAACCATTATAGCATCCCCATGGTCATGTGATCAAAACTGGCAGACTCATAGACTCATATTCATGACGGTTGCACTGTCACATGTTCATCTTCTGTGACCTTCTAACAAGCAAAGTCAATGGGGAAGCCAGAGTCACTTAACAAACATGTTACCAATTTAACAATTGTAGTGATTCACTTAACAACTGTGGCTAGAAAGGTCATAAAATGGGACAAAACCCACTTGACAAATGTCTCATTTAGCAATAGAAATTTTGAGTTCAATTGTGGTCATAAGTTGAGGACTACAATTGAACCAAGAGTTTAAGAGGGCATCATTAAGTATTTGATCTTCCTTGGCTTTAGAAATGGCTAGAGTTCACAAGGTACATATATAACTTCAGGTAACTATTGATTTTACTGACTTCTGTCTAATTTTGAAGTGACTTGGTCTGTTCTGATCACAAAGAAAATGATATATAATGAATGTTCCTTTAGAACTAATGGTATTGACCTACACCTATCCCAATGACATTATTGAGTGTGCCACTCAAGTGTGCTATATGAATGTGCCACAAGTTAAGATCTAATATATAAATACTGGCTTCTATTTCTTCGTTTATAAATGCTGTTCATACAATGTGGTTATAGAAACTCACTGGAACTTCTTTGCATTTTTGAAGAATCAAAATATAATTCGACCTGACATATGTATGGCTGCTTTATTTGCAATAGTACCAAATATATCTTTTATTTTTGTTTGGCATGAAAAGACATGAAGCCTAAAATTATTCAGGTGAGGAATTGAAATACTTCATATTGACTCCAGACTTCCTAGAAAATTGAAAGCATGATGAAAAAATAAATAGCAGTTTACAGAGAATATGATGTTTCAAGTCTTGAAATCTATTCTAAAAGAGGAATTTCACCTTATATCCACTTCAAAGTGATACTTTGAGTAATAGCATATCTTGTTTGTATCTAAAAGATAAATCTCCTTTTCACAAAGGATTTATCAATTATATCTTTCAAGAAATCCAAGTGGATGACAACTCACACTCATAAAATCATGCTAGGTCTCTGCAACTGTATGCAGAAATTGATTCTGTACTATGGAAACATTACATTTTGCAAAACTGTAGGGGCCTCCAACTGAATAGTTTTTTGACAAGTAATTTTGAAACAGAATCCTTGATGTGAGCGGCTAAAGGAAATTGTGCAGCTTAATCCTGATTTTAAATAATCTTTATCTGTACCTTGAGTTGTTTGCACAATCTGATCTTTATTTTTGGAATAAAAGTTAATATTTTTCAGCCTCTTCCTCCCTAAAGAAGTTTTTCCTTTGTAGCCACAATTTGGCAACTTCTACATATTTCAATAGTGCCTGATTTTTCACAAATTCCATTAGTACACCATTGATTGCTCATTTTTAGCACTCAAAACAATTTAACATAGTCTCTTTCATGCAGAGAATAACATATTCATATTATTTGATTTTTGATGAAACCAAATGACCCTTTAAAATTGCAATAGGGTTCTTTAATTTTGCATGAGTTTCTTCACTGCCGTTCATTTAATTTTCTGTTTCCATTAACCATCTGCAAGCATTTGACTCTATGACAATTATTCAGCTGTGCTACATCATGACTGACATATTTTATAAACGTTTAAAGAAAAAGAGAGCCAGGGAAAGGAGAGGGGAAAAATTAGCAAAACAAAAAAAGTCACGGTTCAGAATCATGTATTTTCCATACAGCTGAGATGTATGAATAGTAATTTCTGGTTCCATTGAAAATCTAGCTTAATTGCATTTTGTCTTCTTTTCCGATAAGCACTTCACAATGCTGATGATTGCTGAAGCTAAAAGCTGTTCACTGTGAGAAGTGAATGTTTTCCCACACCGCTGCCCAGGATAGTTTTCTTTGCATGACGGCCAAATTGATCACTTCTATTCAGTCTATTCAAAGTTTTAAACCATGAAGGGATCCTATGGTAGAATCTTCTTATCTCTCTGCATCCCCAAATATCTTCTCTTTTGATCTTTCAGAACAAAGAGAGAATAATGCACATTCTTTTGATAATATTCATTAGAACATGATGAGTTGGATAGTCTTAAAGGAGATGCATTATAACAAATTAGTAAGGGACTGGTGGCTCAGCAGACTGATATCATTGTGATTAACACCAGCTGTCTGCAATTACTGTAAATTCGAATCTCACCAGGCTCAAGGTTGACTCAGCCTTCCATCCTTTCTAAGGTAGGTAAACCCAGTTTGTAGGGGCAATAAGCTGACTTTGTATAAATATACAAAAGTATGAAGGCTATTCTTAATGCATTGTAAGCCGCCCTGAGTCTCCGGAGAAGGGCAGCATATAAATCAAATTAAAAAAAAAGAAATCAAGGATAACTGATTTGGCCTCTTTTTTATGTCATAGGATTTCTATAATTCAGTAGAGATGTTGCTATCTTGATTAATGCAAACAACGTATAGATATTAGCAGCTAATTTTAAGGTGATCTTATTTTTCTATCAATGACCTTAATAAAAATAAGATTAATGATCAATCTAGTCAACCATTGCTTTTACAACTGACACACCCACAAATGGGGACAAAAGGCAGAGCTGAATCAAGTTAGACCTGCAGCAGAATGTGGAATTTATTTGCCTTTTAGATCTCAAATAATGCCTTTGCAACGCAATATTCCTTAAGAATCCATTTAGCAACAATAACTTCCAACTGACTATCGAGAATTTAGCTTTACTTGTTGGTAAAAAGACTTTTCCAACCAACCAATGGTTTCTAACCATTCAGTATATGATACATATAGTTGAGAATAGAATCCCAGCATTATGACAACATTATTAGTAGGTTTAACAAAATAATATTTGGTCTCTTACACATACTTTAAGTCTTCATGTAAAAAAAATGATTGAGGTGTTTAAAGCATTATAGGCTGAAATAGCAAAGCTATTTCTTTTCGAATGTGATAAGATAATGTCAGATCTGCCATCTTCACTACCTCTGCAAAGCTTGCTGGCGTCCTGCCATAAACGGAGGGAGGGGGGGTCAAAGCAGTAAAGAAAGGGGCAGATGTGCAGGAGGATGCAAAGATAGGAGATACATGTATGGGGGAAAGGAGTGGCACTGACAGGAATCTGTTTGTTAAACTGGATTAATCCAGCCGCCTCAAGAATGCAAAGATGTTGCAGGAAATGTCCGACACCAGAGCAGTTCCCAAAACATTGCACCGACATGCTATTGGACAGTGATTATCTGGTTAAGGGAGAAGGAGAAAACTATACAGTCCTTGCATGGGAAACCTTAGTTTTAGCCTTGCTTTGTTTGTAACCACTAATCGTAGTAAAAGAACCTATTGCTTCAATCAAATGGAGTCAAGGGTTGTTCTTCCCTAGGGACTTAGCTGGGCAAGCCTGACAGATACAACCATTTTATAATGCTGATAAGCGTATAATGTGCTACATTTCAAAAGCTTAAATGAACATATTTATATCCTACCACCAATCTTTAAAAATAAAATATTTCCACACATAAGTCAGCATAAAAATGATTACATAAATAATATGTAACAGGTGTCTTAGTGCTCAAGAATGCAAACTTCTTCAAGGGAAGCAGCTCCTAAAGGTTGAACTTTATTTTCTTGTTGGTTTGAGTAAATATTTTGGCTATACATTGATTCCACATGAACTACATACACATCTGGATTTAAGCAGGCTTAAATATCAAATTCTTGCCCAACAACTTTCAGTGATGAGACACAAATGGAATAGATTAGAAAGAAGACGAGGAGGTTTTTTTTTAAAAAAGGAAACATTAGATTTGAATGAAAGCTAAAGCTTTTTACCACAATGAATCCAAGAAATTCACAGATCCCACCTATACTCATGGTTTATGCTTCTCTGAAGTACCTTGAAGGGCCACAGAAGATTTCAGATACAGTGCTTGCTACTGTTATTGAAATTGTGGCTAACTTGAGAGCAGCGTTCAGGCTCTTCCCTCTTCTTTCCACACTGCATTTCTACTATGGTTCCTACTTGAACCTGCACTTTGGCTAACACAACTATTTGGGGGGGAGGGAATCCAGATCTCTTTAATTTGTGGCTGTAATTAACTGATTTTCTGAATTTTTTACAACCCTATATAATAGCTTTTCTTCACACAAGCAGATTTATTAAAGGCACAAGCAAGAAGAGCTGGAAAGTCTCCTTCTAGGCCTCAGGGAACAGCATTATTTTTCCTGCACATGTAACAATTTGATGATTTAGTTATTCCTTTACTATAAAGCATATTTATTTGCATAATAATCTTCAAGAAAGAAATATTATTTTCCCACAAAATGAAAAATAGTATATTTCAGTAACACTTTTCCAATTCCACTCATATATTGTTTTAGAGTCCACAGAAAATAATTCCTTAAGAATTCTTAACTTGTACATATGAATCTTTTCAGATTTCTTTGGCTAAATTTGAAAATCAGATAAGCACTATATTTTCTAAGTTATAAATAAATGATAAGAGATCAAAACTTAATATTTTCAGTTTCTTTACTATACCTTTTTTAGAGTTATGTGTATATAAACACACATACACTCATCAGTACAAAGATACATATTCAAGAATGAACCTTATATTGTGTAACATATTTGTGTGTGTGTGTGTACAAAGAGTATATTTTATACTTCTATTTCAAAATTGAAATTATCTGGAATCCTAATTTTATTCTTTTTTCCTTGTTGCATGAATGTATTTGAGCAATGTCTTTATCATATTTTGATTTAATATTGTCTTTTAACCCAAATTTCATCTGCATGTACTTTTCCTAGTTATCCTGATGTGGTCAATTTAGTTTTGGATATTTTGGATATTTGAATATCTATTCTCTTGTGCTGGATAAAGACTGTGATAAAGTTAAGGAAGATTTTCTATCCAATCGGATCATTGTGAGCATGTTCATCTAACATTGCTCAGTTCCATTTTGTTCCTACTTGGAAGCCTAGGAGAATAAGTAAAAATGAATAATCCAATCACGATCCACTTGAAAATTGCACCCTTTTATATGCAGCAAGATTTGAGAAGCTATATTTACATATAAAGAAATGTAGGGTAACAGGGACAAAGGTTGGAGGAAAATATCTTGGGTTCTCTTTATACTCTTATTTGCTGCTCCAAAACTGATTCTATTAACACATTTTCAGATTGCACATGACCTGAATCGTCTTTTTTGCAGATGCTCAGACACCCTTCAATTACATTATTGAATATTGTTGGAGTATTTGCTGAAAATTCATGACCAAGTAAATCCACAACAATTTGCTACATAGTAAAAGTAAACAGAATTATAACTTCATCTTGAAAAGTGATAGTCACTTTTCTGTTTTCAAAATTACCCTCTCTTATATGCATAGAACTGCTTTTCTATTATTATAATATTGAGTTGTTTTGAGGAGAAAAAATGCAAAAAATGACAAATAAATATTTTGGATCACCTTTACTGGACATTTTATCAGCCTAATGGCACAAACTATTACAATATATTGACAGCTTATGGATGTTTTCCTGGTGCTGCAGGCAAAACAGTGGCAAAAGTGTATTGTATTGCATTTTAATCTTTTATAAAGCCACCAAGGGGGCAAAACAAATCAATTTTGAAGGGAAATCACATTTGCTTCAGCTGTCACTGAAGAAATAGTTTTATATTCTACTATTCATTCTTTTAGTCCCATTTGAAGCTATTTCAATAATGATAAAAATAGTAAGACAAACAGTAATGGAATTGAAATGCCAAATGTCTAAACCATCAGGAGCCATCATTTAGCCTGCAAGTAACTGGACATATTTGATAACATAAAGCATGGACAAGTTAAATTCTGATTAGTAACAAATATATGCAAGGAGTGAGAAAATGAGTGGGAAAATTGCTAAAGACTAAATTGAACAGTGAAGACATCACCAAAGACATGAATGACCTGAGTCATATCTGAGATATGATATACTTCTGGAATTATTAATTTGACATAAACTGAACTGGAAATTTTGGACTAAAAAACAAGAAAACTGATGACTATTCACTATGCATTATATCCATGTAATAATATTGATAGATTATACCTGCCTTAGAGAAATGGAGATAGAAGTTTACTTCAAGTCAAATGAAAAATTGATGAGGACATATAGTTGAAAAAGTAGTTGAAAATGAACAGGTTAAAATATTGTATGGTTTCTGCACACTGACTGATATTGTCTTAGCTCATAACACCCCAGATACACACTGTGGTTTAAAAGAAGAAAGTATGGAAAATCAATGTAGCAATAACAGGAGATAGTACAATAGAAGACAAAGAATTAGATAAGATCACAAAGTATGAAGAGCTGAACATCAAAATGGAAAGAGTATGAAATAAACTGTCTATAAACTGTCTATTGTAGTCCCAGTGGTTATCAGGTTATACTAAAAAAGCTTGGACAGTACTGAGAAAATCTAAGCATTGACAAAATTTCCATCTATCAGTTACAAAAGGCCACATATACTGCTTCAATATATTATGGCATCCAATGTTCTTGAGAAGAACCTGATATGTATGAAGGGTAACACCAAGTAAAGAACTGGCAGTTGTGATTTCACCTTGTGTATAAAATAATAAATAGCTTACATTTGCAACACTACCTTTAACACAATATCTGCCTATCCTAGCTCCTTGGAAGGATTTAATCACTAGATAAAAATGCCAAATTCATTCTAAACATCTGGCTGACTATGTAACAACCATAAATAATATTTATACAATAATGTATGCCCTAGGAATTTTAACATCCATAATTGCTTTAATTTGGAACTAACCATAGAGTATCTCATTCTTTTTCAGGAAAACAATTATTTCCAGGTTTTGAAAATTAAGTGAATTAATACAATATTAATTAATCAATTAATAAGATATTTTGAAATATCTTATTGAAAAGTGCTTCTAACTGTAGCAAACTGTAAAAAATCAACAAAGCTGGAAAGTATTTATTTATTTATTTATTTGCAAGTATTTATATGCTGCCCTTCTCCCAAAAGGACTCAGGGCAGCGAACACAAGTAAAAACAAATAAACAGATAAAAACATACAATAAAAGCCCAATTAAAACCAATTAAGATCGAATGATAATAAATAATAACACCCAAGAATCTAAATCAGCCCATTTGTTGGAATAGCCAAGTCTTCAAGCCCTGACGGAAGGAACGGAGATCAGATGCCATCCGGAGCTTGGTGGGTAACTCGTTCCAGAGAGCAGGGGCGCCCACAGAGAATGACCTACTCCTGGAGGTCACCAGACGACATTGTCTGGTCGACGGTACCCTGAGGAGAGCAGCCCTGTGGGAGCGGACAGGACGGTGGGAGGCAGGCAGGAGATGGTCCTGCAAGTACCCTGGACCTAAGCCATGTAGGGCTTTATAGGTGAGTACTAGCACCTTGAAGTGGATCCGGAGGATAATATAGTTTTTCCCTTGAAAGAATAGAAGAATTGTAATTCTTTTGACTTTGTTCACAAAAGGGTTAAACTTTTTTAAAAATCAAACTTATAAATAGAGTGTTTCTCTTTACCTAAATTTTGCATATTATTAAAACCTGCAGAAGAAAGAAAATATTTTTCTGTAATCCAGGTGCAAAGCTTTGATGAAATAAAACATTGTAAAAACATCTTTTTTCTTCTCAAAATGTGTAACAGGAAGATTAAGGGATGTTGAATAAAAGTGATATATTACTGAAATATATAATTAATTGTTTACCAAACAATTAGTTGTTTACCAAAATGGACCAAATGATGTATTTCAGGTTTGTGTTATTATATTGTTTCATGTACAGATTGATCTATTTGCTCCATTCTTTCTTCAGATTAATTCATAGAACTACATTCTCCAACTCCTTCTCCTCTGCCTAAACTACTCACATTTTCTCCCATTCTGTTATTTGGGGTGCCCAACATTTAGTAGCTTAAGGACCACAGTGGGCTTTGTGTAGCTTTTCAAGGCCTTTACTCTAAAAGAGGACAAGTGGTGTTGGGGTAAGGTGATTTCTCACCCCCCCCCCAAACTAAAATAGGTGTCTTAAACAGCTGTGATTGAAGCACTCATTTTGTCCCTTAAAACTTTCAAAAGCTTACACAGAAATACTGTAGCTCTGCCAAATAGTTTTGCTTGTTTTGGCAGACTAAGTTATTTTAACAGTTTTGAAGCACTAACCTAGAGCTATTGTCTTTCAGAATGTGTCTTTCTTGGTAGGATTCAGTATAAACAATGATGTTGATCCAATTTAGTTTCAATTGCAGCTTGATTTCTAGGGAAATATATTTTCTGTCAAAAAATTCTAATATCTGCTTCCCTTCTCCGTATAAAAATGAATGGAAGTCCCTAGAAATCTGACAGAGAACCAGCAATTCCATTCAATTGTCACTGATAAGTTCTGTTCTTAAATGTCACTTTTCCACTTCTCTTCCTCGCTCCTATCCTGCCTCCCTCCAGTCCCCAGTTGCTTTATCAAATGACAGTTGTTTTGATCTTAGAAATGAGATAGCAAGAAACAGGTGAAGAAAGACAAATGATAGAAGTCGCTGTCATTTTTCTCTTGGTTAAATGTGCTGTAGAACTACAATTTCACATGCATTTACAGTACGCACACATGCACATAATTATTTATTTGACCCATTTTTCTGCTGAGGCCAGTTCATCATATTTAAAAAGAAAAAAACAGAATATAAATAGCTAAACTTATAGAATGAAAACAATAACACAGATGCTGAAATCAGCCAACAGTTATCATCTTGGCAAAAGAGATGTGTCTTTGCACATTTTCTAAATGCCGAGAGAGCATGGTCAAATAAAACTATGGAGGGCATGCAACTTTGCACCAATCCTGCAATACCTGACAGTGGGGTGTATTCAAGAGGGATTCTTCTAGCTAGGTGAAATAGATTCATTTATAACAGGAAAGCTGCTCCAGTCAGGCCCTCTGCTGTTTACAGCTGGACTTAAAGCTCAGTATCAATTCCTAAATCATGTCCAATATACATTCAAAATATGACACATAGTTTCCAATATAGGTATCATAATATGTGATCACTCTCGTCCCCCTTCTTTTGATCAGCAAATTTATGTGACTACCATCTTAACCAAATAATTCTGACTAGCTTACAAAACATACAAACAACATGTTTAAGGTGTAAGGCCATGCTGAATTGAAAATAAGTGTAGTAGTTCTTCATATCATTATTTAACAGCATAAAAACAAAACATATATTAGGTCCACTAACATCCTGATCCCAGCACTTAGAAGAGAGCAATGGGGTGAGGTGGGGATGAAGCAGACCTTCTGGAAGGTCAACAGAAATGGTGCCATTTGGATCTAAGGGATTAGATTTCTATATCTTGTGTCAATGAGCAGTTTAGCTACTGCTTTTGCACCAGCTCCAGACATTTTCAAAATTCAAGGGTTCAAAATGACTCTTGAAAATGACTCTTGAAAATTCAGAATTACACAGGCAGCAAGGCAGCTGTCAACTGTGATACCAGTGATTGTTGCCAATTATATCAACAGTATTAATCCAGGATTCTAATCAATCAAATCCTGGTATTGTTTAGAATATTTTTTATTCTATTTTACTAAACAAAACAAACACCTTCCAAAGTTTTTAAATGCTGATGTTGTGTGATAGATAGATGATAATAGATAGTAGATAGATAGATAGATAGATGATAGATAGATAGATAGATAGATAGATAGATAGATAGATAGATAGATAAGAAAGATTAAAATTAGAGTTACTTTGGCTTGCTTGGGAAGAAATTTATTCACTGGGACATGAAAAGAGAAGAGAAGCATAAGGAAAACCTAACTCCAGTACATCCAGTATTTTGCTGGAGCCAGCTCATACTTTTGTGTTCTTAACACTAGCTCTGTAGTTCTTAACTGTCTATTTGTACTTTCGTTTTGTGATCTAGGAATCTTAGCTTTACTTAGATGTATCAGTGATGGATTGCTATTGGTTCGTGCCCACAAGCAAACTGGTAGTGACAGATTTTGAAACCCACCCCTGATATGTATCCTTTTTTGTTTTCAGATCTCCAGGAAGCTTTTTGTGTAGTCTCATTGGCTTTTTCTTCTTCTTCTTGCTGAAATTGTTCATAACAGCATTTTTAACGTGGTGCTGCTTTCTTAGGAATTCCCACACATCTTCATCTTTTCCCCCAGTAAGCTTCTCATGTTATTCTCATTGGTCTGAGAATCTAAAAATGTGGCTTGTTTCTTTGTTTTGTACTTCCAATATTATTAACTTTGGTCACTTTTAGTCTTTCTTACAGTCAAGAGCTCCAGCATTACATGGTCATTTTCCTCCTTTTTCTCAATCTTACCTCCTCTTCCCTATTAATTGGTATTAGTCCAGAGTGATTGTTTCTCTTGTGCCATCTTCCATCGAGACCGCCTTCTGCCGCATAGCTCCCAGCAACCGGTAAGATCCCACAGAGTTGGTCTCCTCCGGGTCCCGTCAGCTAAACATGTTTGCTGGCGGTTCCACAGGGGAGGGCCTTCTCTGTGGCTGCCCCAGCTCTCTGGAACCAGTTACCTCCTGAAGTCTGGACCCTCCCCACCCTATTGGCCTTCCGAAAAGCGGTGAAGACCTGGCTTTTCTGGCAGGCCTGGGGCTGTTGATCTCGCTCTTGTGATCTGGACAGATCCATCCATGAATGGTGTGAATGAGTTTTTAATGTTTTTTAATTTTTCAATGTCTTCTTATAATGATTTTTTAAATGTATTGTGAGCCACCCTGAGTCTTCGGAGAGGGGCGGCATATAAATTTAATTAATTAAATTAAATTAAATTAAATCTAACCAAGCTCTTAAATTTGGAAAAAGCTTTAGGATTGCTAGCTAGAAAGTTGGATCCTTCCTGGGTACTTTCACTACATGGAAAGGCAAATTGCATCAGACTAATATATACCGATCCTATAATTCACCATGTGACCTCTGCATGTGTATTTAGTGAAATGTCAGCAAGAAAAATGGCAAAACAAAACAAGTAAAAATAATTTGCAGATGTAGTTGTTTGTAACATATGCATATTTTCCTAAAATATATGTACTTATTTATATTCGGGTTTTGAGCCAAGTAAGGCATTGCATATTAAAGGTTCAAGGTAAAGGCTATCTATGTTCCTAGCTATATAATAATCTGGAAAATATAAATGTTGGAAAAATAAAAATCAGATAAAACTCTTTTGCCTTTCTATTATTAATGGTTGGTTTGGGTTGAAAATTGTGGAAAAACTAGGAGGTATGTCTGATTTAAAAGTGCTAGCACTATTTTTTTTAATGCTAAATTTAAACTTAGACATTTTTCTATATGCTTGCTTAGTAGTAAAATATATTGTGATTCATGAAGTGATTTCCCTGGCAAATTAGAAGAAAGACAGATAAATTGAAGAAACTTTTTTATGCCCTTGAGAATTTTTGCAAATAGTTACAGTAATAAATAAAGAGACAATGCTTTGATGTGGTATGAAGAAATATAGGATGTCCTTTAGCAACTACAATTGGAAGTGGAAACTTGGTAATTAAGCAAAGCAGTTGCTAAGTGAAACTGCAACTGTGTTTATAATTTTACTTCAGCTTTTCTTTGCTTTACACACCTGCAAAGGTCATAAATGCAAGGGTAGATCATTAAGTTACTTTTTCACCACCATTAGAACTGAATTGTCACTAAATGAGGTAGTCATAAACAAAAACTACCAGGATTATATTTGTATGCATGAGCTATATGTTTTGTGGGTTCTAGGTGGCTCTTTGAACTAATTAACATTTTTGTAAATGACATTTGCTTAGAAAGATTACTCCCTACAATCAATATACATACTATACATTTTTTAAAATTTTATTTTATATCAAATTTATATACCGCCCTTCTCCCTGAGGACTCAGGGCGGTGTACAGCCAAAGTAAAAACATAAACTACAAACATTAAAATACAATTAAAAAGATATATATATATATATTTGGCCCCATAATTAAAAGCAATGACAAAACAATTAAAAATTAGAAAGAAGACGGATAAATTGAAGAAACTAATACATACATACATACATCACAGAGTATGGATACTTTTAAAAATTACCTTATTTTTAATAACTACATTAGTCTTTCTTATTTTAAATAATTAAGGCTGCAATCCTATACGCACATTATATATACATATACATATACATATAGTTTTCGTATACGTATACGTATACGCATACGCATATGCATATATATATGCATATACATTGTATGTGAGAGAATGTGTATACAGATATATACAGGACTGTAGCCTTAATTATTTAAAATAAGAAAGACTAACCTAGTTATTTAAAAATAAGGTTAAAAAAAGTTAAGCATTAATGGGTTTTTCAGGCATCTGAAACAAATATATAGAAATGTATAAGATTAAGGCTATTAGGATTAGAAAATACATTGTAATCAATCAAAAAGGGGACAATGAAGAAAATGAAACAATCTGAGAGACATGGGCGGCGGGGGGAGTCACAGTGGAAAATAGACCACAAAGAAACATTTTTTAAAAAGAGGATATATTTATATGTTGTATGTGATGTATTTGTCATAATGTGTAGTAATAAAATATTTTTTAAAAAAAATAAAAAATAAAAATAAGGTAATTTTTAAAAGTATCTCATACTCTGAGATGTTTGAGCTGGAGATAAGAAAATGCATTATTTCTTAGCAAGATATACCTATGTCAAGGCAAATGGAACTCACAGATTAAAAGTGAATTCCATTCAAGAGACAGGTTGGACTCAGGGTCAAGCTGTTAGTTTTCAAGAATTGAAAGTCTTTTGAAAACTACTCTGTAATCCAATGTGTGCTAAGTAACTTGACCCACCTCTAATATTTTGTCCTCTGTGAGAGAAATTCACCTGGAACTAAAATTCCACTCAGTAATTCTTGTCCGAGAGAAGAAATATAATATATTAATGGTTACAAGTCTGCTTTGTCTGTGTGTCTGATAATGACACGGATTTTGATAACTATCCCTTTTATAATAGTAATTTTATTAAAAGTTAAATTCACAAACAACTTATGCAAGCTAAAAAAATAAGAAAAATTGATGATTATCAAATATGTCTATTATATGGGATTTTTCAAATATAGCACACATAATTTGTGCAGTGAATATAGAAAGATAGAATATAGAATATAGAAAGCTCTATTCTCTTTTCCTCTTAATAAAACATCCATTGGTTTTCATTTGTGCCTTCTATTATAGGATGGATCCACTGATAACAAAACACTCCTCTCTGAATCTGGGCAGAATTTAATTTCCTAGATGTGTCAAATAGATCATATTCAAAACAAAACTTCATTAGCCAGATTGGTGTTCTCTCAGCCAACCAGTCTTTCATGTTAGCTTTTCAGGAAAAAAACAGATGGAGGCAAGCTAATTACTCCCAACTCATATGCAAGTTGATAACAAATTAGTAATGGCAAACCCTAACGTAAGCATGAAACACACATGACCTAGGCAGGCAGAAACCAGTATCAACTGGTTTTGATTTTTGAAGCCAAAAGTTCAAAAGAGGAAAAACACTTTGAACAGATCTCTGGCTGTAATTCCCTGGAGATATTTTGCAGTTATCTTCATGCATACTTAATGGGTGTATTTGTTTAGTAGACTCCCTTAATCATATATAGTAGGACTTCACATAGGAAAGATATCAACACAAAAGAAAGAAAGATGACAAAGCAATGGTGGGTTTCAAAATTTTTTACTACCAGTTCTGTGTGGCTTGGTGGGTGTGGCATAGCTTGGCGGGTGTGGCTTGGTGGGCGTGGCAAGGAAGGATACAGTAAAATCTCCATTCCCACCCCACTCCAGGGGAAGGTTACTGCAAAATCCACATTTCCTTCCAATCAGCTGAGACTTGGGAGGCAGAGAATAGATGGGGATGGGGCCAGTCAGAATTTTTACTACCGGTTCTCTGAACTACTCAAAATTTCCGCTACCGGTTCTCCAGAATTGGTCAGAACCTGTTGAAACCCACCTCTGTGACAAAGTCAGCTTTCTCAATGTCTCCCATTCCCTGCAAAGTATGTATTATTTTGAAATTTAAGATCTTTCTGTTTCATAATGGACTTTATCTTGTTACTTTTGCTCTGAACGGGCACTAACTATCTCATATATTGAAGCATGTAGGAACCAAGCCCTTCAGGTCCATATAAGCATCTACCCTTAAATGTGGGACTTATTGATCAAATATTCATCAAGTATTAATGGTACTGAGTAATCTCTTCATGTGGGGACTATTTTTTAACCAGAGATAAAAGAAAACAATTGCAATTTAGTTGAATTATCACACACTTACTGAACATTTCAAAAAAGCCTTGCTGTTCAGCCTTGGTTGATTTACACTTCCCTATTTTGGAAATACACATGTTTTTATTACACTGGATACAGTTTGCTAAGCTTTGTCCAGAAACAATAATTAGCATCTTGTTTTCAATCTCTTTTGGTGTTATTTATTAAAAAAAAATATTTGAGTTAGTCATTTCTCCTACACCTATTCCATTTAGGTTCCACCTCCTTCAAAACATTTCAACTTCTCTAACTTAGATAAAAGAAGTGTATATAAACTAAAATTGCTAGTAATCTTCCAGATATCTGGGATACCATAAGTTGGCATCAGAAAAAGTGGATACAATTATTACAACTTTAGTTCTCCCAAAAAAAAAGTAGAAAAAAAAGAGAATAGACTCATAATATTACAACTTCTTATTTCCAAAATTGGTAAACTTGTATTGCAGAAAATGCCTCCAAAGCCAAACAAGAATGCAAAATTACAACTGAAAAACCCCATTGAAATGTAACTGCATTGTGGTTATCGGTAAAGCTACAACAACCAGATTGTATTTATTGATAACATCGCTGCAGCAAACTGAACATCCTGATTTTGATTACACGGAAGAAATGGCATCATTCATGGTATATTTTGTAATATGTGCTTCACTATAAAATTAATTGGTAACAGCAGAAGACTGATTAATTACAGAAAAATAAGCTTACATATTAATTTAATTTAATTTTTTATTATTTGTTATGGCTACTCTTTCTCAAAAATGCTGACTGGCTTACAAAATTCCAAAAACAAAACATTTAAAACACTTAAAACCTATATAAACAGGCAACCTGGACAAAAACAAATCTTAAGGGCTTTGTGGGACTCCAGGAGAGTGGGCACATCCCTATGTCTTGGGGAGAAGGATGCTGTTCCAGGGGGCGGAAGCCATAACACAGAAAGCATACATCCTCAGTCACACAAAATGGCAAAATGGCAAAATGGCAACTTTTAATTGAAGCAACCTGGAGTACATCCACTCTGCTTGATTGGGCAGAATATCAGGCTTGATGTTATGACCCCGACTCCCGAGCCTGTCCTAACAGAGGAAGAGGACTCAGAAGGTGATGGGGAGGAACTGACAAGGCCTCCCTCTCCAGGACCCTCAGGTTCCATCCGAAGGCCAGGAGGAACAACCTGGGATGTGCCAGGAGGAAGGCATATTGGAGCACCAATATGTGTTGATGTAATTCAATGTAATTGATAGGGAGCGAGGATGATGAATCCTGGCTTGATCCCAGGCAGCGTCAGAAGGAGAAGTGTACTCAACAACGGAAGAGGTGTGGGAGGGCCAGAGATTGAGCTGAGTCATGGAGCCATGTCCCACCAGGAATAAAAGTGGGTGGGATTGCTCTTCAGGCTTTGTGACGGACAAAGTTAAACCCTGAAAGTCACATCGTGATCTCTGAAATTCGGCTTGGATATATTTTGGACTGAACAGTGACTAAATTCTTGTCTCATGGATAATTTGTTGCTCCTGGAACGGACTGAAGATAAGTCCTCTTCTGCTTTATGGGAGTGAAAACGGTCTTGGCAGGCATTCGGCAGTTTGCTGCCAAAACCTTGGTCTGCCAAGAATTCTAATCTGTTTACATAATAAAATATTGGCAGGAGTGCTTGGTATTACGTTTGCCTGTGTGAGGAAGGGGGACAGAACACTTGAAACAAACAAGATTTTAGTGCTTTTATCAAACCAATGACTAATGTTTAGTTATGTTTATATTTGTCAGAATTGCTTTTACATGAATTTAGGACAAATCTTTTAATGTATTTTATTTATCAGAGACGGAATCTAGGAAAAGGGTTGCAATTTGTTTAATTTGCTTTTCAATGTGGATATATCCAGTTTTGCAGCCCTTGCTCTAACTATCTCAAACTGATGATGTTACCTAGTTTGGGTAATGAAATGTCTGCAAGAACACAACCAAGCTCAGAAAGCACCAAGGACCCCTTATTGCAACACTGAACTACAAATATTCTCCTCTATTGATATTTTTCACACTCTCTCTCTCTCTCTCTCACACACACACAATTTATATGTATAATTTATAATTATAATATATATATATAATTATATAATTTTACAATACATTTTCCTTTTATTATTTTTTTTTAAAAAAGAATATATATAATATCTTCTGTCAATTAGAGACATTTGAAATACAAAACATTGATAGGAGTTTGAAGTCTAATGAAAAATAATTATTTTGCCTAGCTGTTCTAGAAGTAAAGCTACATACATTTTCTCTTGAAATGTATTATTTCTGATAACATATACACGCAGAATAATAATAAAGAAACTGTATCTCAAGAATATCACTGTGTTTAGAAGGCAAATAAATATTTTTTTAAAAAAAATATTGTGGCATGTTCTTTCAAAATCTGGCATATTGTTTTTATACGTTTATTTCACCATTATTTTCCTCATACAATGATATACAATAAAAATGTGCTGTTGGTATTATGTCTGCTCACTTTTTCACAAAGATTTATTAGGGAGAAGAGAAACGCTATTGATTTATAGTTATGTGTAGATTACTTCAAAAAAACTATTATGTATTTTTTTCTTCACTATGAAATGTTCTAGAATGAGAAAAAAGTAGGGATGGCAGAAGGGGATATATTGGTAAAGTTTTCATTGTTCATAAGATTTGTTAAGTCGTCTATTTTTTTTTTTTTGGTAACTCTTTTTTGGAAGCCATAAGCATTTGTGTGTTTTTGTATACACATCATTTAACAATAAACATAGTTTGTTAATATAAGACTTTAGCTTTAGTTTTTCTTTAAAAAAATCATTCTGTATGCCTGATGGGTTTCTTTAAAATTTCAAAATATCAACTATGATAAATCACAGAATTTATTTTGTTTAAGGAAAATATTGCTAGATCGGATCTGCCACTTAGGAAATTAAATTTAATTTCCCTTTGAGGCTAATTAGCTGTTAGCATCTCAGCTCTCTTTATGCATGTAATTAATGTTTGTCATCAAATGTTTTTTTTTTTTCCATTGAATTTGAGGAAGTTACTTTGGGCTTTGCCATCAAGCATTATTTACTTTCTTGAAAACCTCCTTTGAAATAAATACTTTATTTAAATACTTTATAAGGAATTTTCACTGATATTGTCATAAAGTAAGCCGTATGTTCTGAAGCATCAATATTACCAGAGTTTCTTTGTTCGGAACAAAATCTTTCTATTGAATTGTCAGCATCTGAAAGAGCCAAGCAAGCCTGGGAAACTGTTGCCAAGAATAAAAGCAAAGCTGTAAGAGAACTTTAGTGGTGCCAGTTCATCAGTGTGCAGTCAGGTCACACACCATGTCACTTAAGCATGAAAAGACTT
Organism: Pantherophis guttatus; assembly: GCF_059756535.1. Lineage (NCBI taxonomy): Eukaryota > Metazoa > Chordata > Lepidosauria > Squamata > Colubridae > Pantherophis > Pantherophis guttatus. The sequence continues at coordinate 47,631,678 of NC_142064.1, forward strand.
GTATCATCTTGATTAAAGCTTATGCACACTGAAATGGTGCATAAACCCTCCAAGAATTATCAGCACTATAAAGATTGATTTTCTTCTGGGCTTAGTTCCTGTTCTGACTTTTCTATTTCAAAACCTCTCTTAATGACAGAGAAGGCATATTTTATTCCAGATAGAGATATATATAAGAGCACAACATCATTAGTCCCACTGAAGTGGACTTTGAAATCGTAAGTCACTAATGATTCATAACAGTCGTATAGGAAAGCTGATGGCCTGCCAGCTGCAGGTGCTGTTTGAACGATGAAAGGAAAAGGTGATTTTATTTTTAGATTTCAATACAATGCTAAACAATAATGATTTCTGTAATCTGACAGCAGGCCAAGTGCCTGCCTGCCTGTCTGTCTGTCTGTCTCTCTCTCTGTCTCCATACACAGACACACACACAGACACACACACACCAGTGGTGGTTTTCAAAATTTTTTACTACTGATTCTGTGAGCGGGGCTTGGTGGGGGGGGCAGGGCTTGGTGAGCATAGCAGGGGAAGGATACTGTAAAATCTCCATTCCCACCCCACTCCAGGGGAAGGTTACTGCAAAATCCACATTTCCTCCCAATCAGCTTGGATTTGGGAGGCAGAGAATAGATGGGTGTGGGGCCAGTCAGAATTTTTACTACCGATTCTCCAGAACTAGTCACAACCTGCTGAAACTCACCTGTGACACACACACACACACACAAAACACACACACAGTCTTTCAAAATACAAAGCTATCCAATGTGAGGGTTAATTAATAAGTAGTAGAAACAATAATGCTAAAATGATTGCTTTCCTATGCCTCATCTTGCTCTTGTGAAAAACAATAAAGGATACTTCAACAGAGCAAATTTGGCAGAATGCAATTTGAAAACCTCTGTTTTGAACATCATAAAAATAGGTGTGTTTCATAATAATCTTTTATCAATTGTATGCTGTTTTTATAAAAAACAACAACTAAAAAGGAGAACATCTTTTAAAGTTTTTTTTTTTTCCTCCTGGACCACATAATAGGAAAACATTTTCCCCAGTTCATAGGTCCAGAATCTGGATTGTGCTAGAAAGAAAGTTTAGCTACTTCTGGTTACAACCAGAAAGTGAGATAAGTATCTTTCCAGAATCTTTGTCTAAGGTGGCTGAAAATAAATAAAAGCATGTGATAGCTAGTCAAACAGGGCAAAGGACATTAAGAAAAAAAATACACAAATAAATGATTTCTGGATAGGGGTAGCCTATATATATGTTTGTAAATGCCAGAAGTGTATAGCTTCATGGAAAGTATAATGGAAACTTGTAGAGTCGTAAGGGATGTCATTTATGGATTCAATCAATAGAAACAATAGGGATATAAAGAACATATTATTTTATTTATTTTATTTTATTAGATTTCTATACCGCCCTACTCCCGAAGGACTCAGGGCGGTGCACAGCCAAACAATAAAAACACATACATACAAAATTTAAAAATAGAATAAAATCAAATTAAATAATTTTGGCCCCGACAAATTTAAAACCCCAAACTTTTAAAACCAATTTAAAATTGAATATATAAAATACTAAAAGATATTTAAAATTTTAAAAATATTTTATAAAAGAGAGGGAAAATTAGGCCAGGCCGGCCTGGTGAAATAGTAAGGTCTTTAAGGCGCGGCGGAAGGTGCGCAGATCCGGGATCCTCCGTATCTCTGGGGGGAGCTCGTTCCAGATAGTAGGTGCCCCCACAGAGAAGGCTCTCCCCCTGGGGGCCGCCAGTCGGCATTGTTTGGCTGACGGCACCTGGAGGAGCCTCTCTCTATGGGAGCATACCGGCCGGTGGGAGGCTATTGGTGGTAGTAGGCGGTCCCGCAAGTACCCAGGTCCTAACCCATGGAGCACTTTAAAGGTGGTAACCAGAACCTTGAAGCGCACCCGGAAGACCACCGGGAGCCAGTGCAGCTCGTGCAGGAGGGGTGTTACATGGGAATGCCATGTCGCTCCCATTACCACCCGCGCGGCCGCACTCTGTGCCAGTTGGAGCCTCCGGGTGCTCCTCAAGGGGAGACCCATGTAGAGAGCATTGCAATAGTCCAGGCGGGAGGTGACAAGGGCATGAGTGACCATGCGTAATGAGTCCCGATCCAGAAAGGGACGCAACTGGTGAATCAGGCGAACATGATGAAAAATCCTCCTGGTCACGGCCGTCAAGTGCTCTTCTAAAGACAGCCGTGAATCCAGGAGGACGCCCAAGTTGCGAGCCCTCTCCATGGGGGGGGGGCAATGATTCGCCCCCAATAGTCAGTGAGGGCGTCAACTGACTATATCGGGACGTCGGAAACCACAGCCACTCGGTCTTGGATGTGTTGAGACTGAGCCTGTTCCTCCCCATCCAGATCCGTATGGCCTCCAGGCACCGGGACATCACTTCAAGGGCATCGTTGGGGTGATCCGGGGTGGAGATGTACAGCTGGGTGTCATCAGCGTACTGATGGTACTCCACCCCGAAACCACGGATGATCTCGCCCAGCGGCTTCACATAAATGTTGAACAGGAGAGGCGAGAGGACTGACCCTTGCGGCACCCCACATATGAGGGGCCTTGGGGTCGACCTCTGTCCCCCTGTCAACACAGACTGTGACCGGTCAGAGAGAAAGGAGGAGAACCACCGCAACACAGTGCCTCCCACCCCCAACTCTTCCAACTGGTGTAGCATGATACCATGGTCGATGGTATCAAAAGCCGCTGAGAGATCTAACAGGACCAGGACAGAGGAGCACCCTCTGTCCCGAGCCCTCCAGAGATCATCAACCAACGCGAGCAATGCCGTTTCCGTGCTGTACCCGGGCCTGAAGCCCGACTGGAACAGATCCAGATACGTCGTTTCATCCAGGTGCTGGGGGAGCTGTTGCGCGACCACACTCTCAACAACCTTCGCAACAAAGCGAAGGTTGGAGACCGGACGATAATTTACCAACATTGCCGGGTCCAGGGAAGCCTTCTTGAGGAGAGGCCTCACCACCGCCTCTTTCAAGGCGGCGGGAAAGTCACCCTCACCCAGCGAAGTGTTTATAATCCCCTGGAGCCAGCCTCGTGTCACTTCCCGGGAAGCCAGTACTAACCAGGAAGGACACGGGTCCAATAAACAAGTGGTCGCATTCAGTCTACCCAGAATCCTGTCCACGTGCTCAGGGGTCACAGGATCAAACTCATCCCAGATAACATTCTCAAGACCTCCTCCTGTCTCTCCCCCTGAGACTTCCCAGTCGGAGTCCAAATCTTCCCGAATCTGAGTGATTTTGTCATACAGATACTGAATGAAATCCTCGGCTCTACCCTCCAAGAGGTCCTCCCATGCTTCCTGGTGGAGCAGGGAGCGGGTCACCCTAAAGAGGGCGGCCGGGCGATTATCTGATGATGCAATAAGAGCAGCAAAATAACTACATTTCGCTGCTTTTATCGCCACTAAGAAATTCCTAATGTGGGATCTTACTAGTGTCCGGTCAGATTCAGAAAGACTGGCCCTCCAACTACTCTCTAGGCGTCTTGTAGATAAACCACTATTTGAAAGAAAATCGTCTGTTTACTATATTTTGCTCCTTGGTTGTCTCAAACTAGTCACACTGTGTGCACTCTGACAGCATGACTGAGTAGTCTGTTTTGTTCTGTGATCCAGATTTTTCTTGTCTATCCATGATGTTCTTTTAAGAGTTCTCCAACACCAATGTCCAATATAAATAGCAAATAGCAAATAGACTTTCTGATCTGCTTCTTCAAAGTTCAGCATTTGCATTTAGTGCCAAAGGAAACCTTTGCCTGCACTATGTTGTCTTTGTAATATGTGCAGATCTGGGGTGGGTTCTACTTACCTTTACTACCAGTTTGCAGCGGGGCCACGCGCGCTTGCTTGCTTCGCTTGCACAAGTGCAGAAGCTTTTTGATGATGTCAGGGTCAGTGGGTGGAGCCTCCTGCCGGTTTTACTACCGGTTCTATAGAACCGGTGAGAACCAGGGGCAACCCACCACTGGTGCAGATCCTGGCATCTTAATATCTTTTCCAAATGCATCATGCCCACTCTACAATGTGCCACTCTATGATATAATTTTTAGATATAATCTTATCTAAATCTTAATGATTTGCATATAAGAGAAGATATAGTAATGCTTCGAGTACTACCGACAATTGATTCAAAAAAGCAGAAGTTATCCACCATTTTAATATCTTCATTGTCAATTCTAAGGCTAATTACCATACCTGTTCTTATTACTTGGGTCAATTTTAAATTCAGTTTTAGTCCCATTATTTTTCACTGTGCTCCTTGATTTTCCTTACTAGTGCTGCATATAATTTATATTTTAAGCTATCAAAAGGTGATATTAAGAGAAATAAATTAACTCAAAAATTATGAATCAAGAACAGAAGAATGTTTTAGTGGTGGTGGGTAATAAGCCTTTGATTCATACTTTAGTACAAACGATGTAAAAATATTGCCTTTCCCCCCCTCCTAACTTAAGTGGCCCCTTTTTAAAGTAACATGACTACTCACAGGTAAGATTAATAATTTCTTATTTTACTCTACATATTGCAATATTTTTCCCCTCAACTAGCAAATAGGCATGACATTCATCAACTGAGACATGTTCACTATTGTTCTGCAACCCTGGTTCACATAATGATGATAATTTAAGACAAATTTTGATGTTCTTTGAATATTATTGCTTTCAAAAGGATTGACATGTAGATAACTCTGTATTAGACAGATGGTGGTCAATGGTCCATACTCCAGTGAACAGGTCTTGTAGGTTTGAAATGGAGTCCCCAGAAAGCTTTAGACAGTTGTTCTTTGATAAATGAGCATAACAGAATAAATGCATATGCTGTTTTTTCAAAGTATGAAACACAGTTCTAACTTTTTACTACCTTCTCAAACTTTCACTTGTAAATATAGATTCTTCTTATGATATAATATATTTCGCTAACATCAGATAATTATAGAAACTTTCTATTTAAAAGTGCAAGAAGTTTTGAAGAGGTAGCACAGTAGTCCCTATTTAAAAATAAATAAATAAAATCCAGCTATAAAGAGTTGAGGTGCTCCATTGCACCGTTACTAAACTTTTATAGTGTGTTGGTTCATAAACTACACTTTATACCACTGTTCTGTGATTTGAACTTAACGTTCCATTCATTTTACTATAATAACCACCTCTAGTAAAAGTGGCCTAAAACACAATGCATAAATATATAAAGAAATGAAATAAAATCAAGATGTGTTTCAAGTTTTAACATAAATGAAAATGATTGTGTTAGTCTAAATACATTAGTCAAGAAATATGAATTAGTCTAAAACCTTATTTTTAAAAGTTGCATATATTTAACCAACTTTAAAGAATCTTTTTAAAAAATCTTCCTACCATTCACTTTTTGGTGAATGGTCTATACATTTTTCCAAGAATTACAGAGTATTTTGTTTAAATAAATATCAAGAAAATACCATTCCCACAGTAGGATGTATTATTATTATTATTATTATTATTATTATTATTATTATTATTATTATCTTTTGTTCCAATATTTTATAATTGACAAATAATAGCCAACTTTGAATGAAATTATAAGTATGTAAGCAGGCAATTTTGTGCAGATAACCTTTATGTATATGAAGGAAAACTATGATTCTAGTCAAATGAGGAACATTTTTGTTTTTTGAAATTTTGAGGGCATTTCCTTCAGCCAGTGACATCTGCAGCAGACTGATGTCACAAATCCAACCAAATCTGCATGATACCATCATACAGGTGTCAGTGTCCTAATGCCTGATGAACAACATAAATTGTGGCATTTGCATAATAACATTATGCCATGTTCCATTATTCCCACCCTTCCATAAGTGCACCTTCTTTCTGAGCCAACTTATTGATAAATTAATTGACGGACAGTTGGGTCTTTGCTGAGCTTGTTTGTTTTTCTGCATATGTAATCCTTCAGCTCAGTGCATGGCAATTCAACGTTGAACTACAGATATTCTTTACTATTGTAACTGAGCTACCCAAGTAGTCAGATTGCAGAGGAAAAAAAAGAGATTTTGAAAGGGTAAAGGTGTTACCCTACAGCAAGTATAGAAAGTGCCCTTTAACATATATTGACTAGCTGTGTGTATACTGACTTATTTTCCTAACGTTAGAGACAGAAATATTTTCTAGCCTGTGCAAAATTGACCAACATTTTCTGTGTACATGTCATGCACTTACAACTGAGTTGCAGTCATTAAGACATTAAAGACTTAATATTATGCAAAGCATCTGAGCATTGTGAATATACTCATACTAGATTTTTAATCATAGTCATGGATAATATATTTAACTGATAGGGGATAAGCCTAAATTATAGAGAATATAGGTTTAAGTGGGCCATGTGAAAGCAAAATTAAAGTGTATGACCTTTTCATCCCAAAGTAGATAATAGCAATATTGTTATGCAAGAATGAAAACAAAAATGACAAATTTAATTGAAGTAAATAATAAATTCCTACTTTCTCTTGAAATCTGAATATCTGCATAAAACTTGAAAGATGGATTCAAAATGCACATTTTTAAAAGAAAGTTAAGGTCTTCAAATTGGTGATCTCAGTCTCTACCTTGAATTTTTTATTATGCCTGCTCAGTCCCTGGCCATTTTAAATTTCCTTCCAATGTTCTTTTCTTGACACTGGCTTAAATCATCACCTAGACATCTATTGGCTGTCCCTAGTTACCCAATTGTGTTTTCTCTTGAGATTATGCAGCAGATACAATTGCAGGAAAAGGCATGGCTGCTTTAAGGAGTTGCCAACAAGGGCTGTAAAAATGGCTCCCCTTTCTCCAATCTTTGTCTTTGAAACTGAAGCATTGAATAACCTTCAAGTGGTATAATTTACTTGAGATTATTTCCTGTAAGAGTATGATCTTCCACTATCTAATCTTTAGAATGGATGCTCACTGAAGTGCCTACTATAAGTTGCAAGGGCCATTTGTCTTTTTAAAAAATTGGAGTTATTTAAAAATGGAAGTCAGACTCAAAATTCTTATTCACATTGAAATTTCCTGCTGCAGAAATAGGGAAAAGGAAACAAAGCAATTCTATCATCCTTATCTATGACAAAACCAGTTATGGCATTAAATCTCTACTGTCCAGATGCTGTTTCCCTTCTCTCAGTTACTTGCTTTTGAAACAAGTGTTTTAAGAATAGCTTTATGAAAATTAACAAGCTATCAGTTTGTATCATTCATCTTGAGCCTCTCTGAAAACGCAATTGTGGCCTGAAAAGGTCCACAGTTGCGTAAGAAATTTGCTTGACAATTTTACTCTACTTGGAATCAATAATAATTTGCCAGTTGTTGTTATTGTTGTTTCCAATGCACTCCCATCTTTTTTCCAGAATTATTTTTAACCTCATCTAGCTTTGCATTACTCAAAGCTTTTAATATAACAAGCCATCAGGAAGAAAGAAAAAAGGAAGAAAGGAAGAAGGAAAGAAAGAAAGGAAGGAAGGAAGGAAGGAAGGAGGGAAGGAAGGAAGAAAGAAAGAAAGAAAGAAAGAAAGAAAGAAAGAAAGAAAGAAAGAAAGAAAGAAAGAAAGAAAGAGAAAGAAAAACTGGAAGAAAAACATATGACACAGTCTCCTTTCTAAATCATTGGAACAGTAAAAGGCACAATCAAATATACTTTCCCATTTATACCTAACCTTTTACAGCTTTCTCAAATTAATATTTCTGAATTTCTGGCATGACAGAAAGCATTTTTTAAAAAAAACACAGAGAAGTTGTGTTTATTTTAGATTTTCCAGTGATAAAGGGAAGAGGAAAGTCTTCATCCTTTTAAAGTAGCACATTAATGATAATAATTTAGGACTGCAGCTTTTTGCTGAAATGCCTAGTAGGAGATGAATATATTATGCAGCTTTATTTTCATTTTCTATAGTCATTTGCTGACAGAAATCATATTCTTCTAAATCCTATTCTGAGAATGAACCATTGCTTGGCTGAAAGCACTGATATATTCTTTATAAAACTTCTCATGATGCATTCCCATATTCACCATAAGCTGCACAAGATTTAAGAAGACTAGTTCAAGATTGCAGTGCTTAGTTGTTTCTCTTAAAATATCAGAATGGACTAATCCCATTTGCACGCTTTCCTTAGCTTCTGTCTAAGCCTGACCTCAAACTGACTCTGAAGTTCATTACTAAAGAGAATACTTTGAGCTGAGGATAGCACAATGCTTAAGATGACATAAACAAATCCGATGGGATTCTAAAAGTGGGGAAAATTAGGAAGAATAACAATAAGAAAATATATTGGTTGTAGGAAAAAAAAACATTTCAACTTAAAATCAGAATCATAAGGGCTCTCATTTCTACAGTATAAGAAATAAAAATGTGACAGAGCAAAGTAAATTGCTTTCAGAGTATACTCCAAGCTAGTTTTTTGGATATCAGATGGAGAATTCTAAAAGGTGGGTCATTCCATCTTTGTAAGCATTGTTAATACTGCTCTGAACTGCTGTGGCTAACTATAACATGATCTGAAAGGTAAAAAGCATTTTCCTTCACTGTATAATTAAACCAGAGGTGAAATCCAGTAGGTTCTGACAGGTTCTGGAGAACTGGTAGCGGAAATTTTGAGCACTTCAGAGAACTGGCAAATATCACCTCTGGCTGGCCCCAGAGTGAGGTGGGAATAGAGTTTTTGCAATATCCTTCCCCCAGGAGTGGGAAGGGAATGGAGATTTTGCAGTATCCTTCCCCTGGAATGGGATGGGAATGGAGATTTTGCAGTATTCTTCCCCTGCCACGTCCACCACACCATGCCCACCAAGCCACACCATGCCCACCAAGCCATGCCCACAGAACCGGTAGTAAAAAAAATTGGATTTCACCACCGAATTAAACAGATTATAATACAGGTAGTCCTGGATTTACAAAGGTTTGTTTAGTGACCATCCAAATTTACAACAGCACTGAAAAATGTGACTTATAAGACTTTTTAATACTTATGACTTTGACAAAGTCCCCTGATCAGGTGATCAAGATTTAGACACTTGGCAACTGACAGTTGCAGTCTCCTTAGGTAATGTGAACACGTTGTGACCATCTGACAATCAAAGCCAATGGGAAAACCACATTCACTTAACAACCATGTACTAACTTAACAACTGTAGTGATTCATTTATCAACTGTGGCAAGAAAGGTTGTAAAATGGGGCAAAACTCACTAAACAACTGTCTCATTTATCAACAGAAATTTTGGGTAACGCTGTGTAACGCTGTGGTCAGTGGTGAAATGCTACTGATTCACACCGGTTTGGATGAACCTGTAGTGATAAAAGCTACCAGTTCAGGTGAATTGGTAGTAAAAAAAAGCTCCGATGATGAATTTCCGATGATCAGCTGTGCTTTCTAGTGAATCTAAATCGTGTGGCACAGCTTTTTCCCTCCCCCTTGCTGTTCTACTTACCTTGTTAAGTCTCCTTTTTCCATGCAAAGCATGTGTTTTGCGTGCAGTATGCATGCGTGCATGTGCAACATGCATTTTGCATGCAGTGCACATGCATGTGCAGAGTGCTTTTGGCAACATTGTGCATGCGTGCGCACAGTGTGCTTTTGCCATGCATTGTGCATGCACATGTACAGCGTGCTTTTGGCACACGCCGGGCATGCGCAGGCAGCGAACCAGTGGCAATCTGCAGAGGATTTCATCACTGGCTGTGGTCACTATTCAGAATTGTGAGAGGTGAAATCCACATGTATGAGATGCCATGGTGGGGGGGAAATGTAGATCCTCAAAGTGAAAACTGTGAGTTAATAAAGAAATCATACAGTCACATTTTTTTTAAGAATTCCAGGAGGAACATAACTGCTACTCTGTTGGGGCATAATGAATTTGCTGATGTTGGAGCTCTTGTTTAGACAAATGTTCTGATGTCAAGCTCTTGGTAACCAATTCATTTAAAAAATAAGCATTCCCTGAAGATTTTGTTTTTAAGCAAGATGTATTGAAAAAGTAAGGATTAAGTTACAGAAATATCAACAACTAGATTAATTTCAGTTTAGAACCCTATTTAACTGTTAGAGTGGAGATATTCTTGGCCTTTTCCTAATGACCTCTTGTTATTGTGAAAAAACTACTCCCTTCCCAGACAGCAGAGAAATAAGTACATTGTTGTTTTCAAAAACTACTTCCTAAATATTTCTGTGGCTAATTACAATTAAGGAGCTATGGCAATTTGTGAATATGAATTCAATTCTAGGTTCCATGGGACTGCAGAAGTAGCAAAAACAAGTTAATTTTAAGAGTATATTTAAAAGTATATGTAATTAGCCAGAGTTGTTTTTTCTTCTACTTCTGCAATACCATGGAACCAAGAATTGAATCTATATTCACAAATTGCTGTAGTTCATTACTACCATAATCAGACAAGGTAGAAGCAGTTTTATGAGGGGAAAACAGCATGCACACTTATTGAATATCATGCTCGTTGCACTTCAAGGAGAGAAATGTAATTTATATTAAACCCATGTAACTTCCCAAACCAATGATGTCATCCATTTATCACCAACTGAACTAGAGAAACCATCCTATGTACAAAGCACAAAATGTGGAAGATGCACTGATCAATGCATTCTTCTGTTATGGCTCTTTCTGCTTTATGTTCATATATGGATTCTGCTGTTTAGTTTTGGGGAACAGCTGCATCCAATTGAAATCCTTCTGTTGGTAAATTATCTCCTGTCTGAAGCAAAGTCTTTGTAAGAAGACGCTCTAATTTTATCAACTCATTTTCCCTCTAAGTGAAAATGATAAATGATCACTGCATTGGAACAGATGAGGCCATCATTGACTTTATTCACCCCATCATCTTTTTTCCCCCTCCCTTTAGTTTCCAGCAGAATTTTCTTCCCATCAAGGAAATGATTATTCACTTCTGTACTCTCATCCAGTGCTCTGCAGGTGCAGCCTCCACATGCAGGCATTTTGCACAAGTCAGCTTTGGTTGTTGCTGTCGCTTTTCCTGTGTGTGTGTGTGTGTGTGTGTGTGTGTGTGTGTGTGTGTGTGTGTGTATACATATATCTATACACACAAATCTCAAATTTTGGTCACTGTTCACTGACAATTCCTTCAAGTTTGGAAAAAAGGTATTTTGGTACACAGGTGAAAAGAAATGTATGAGGAAAGTGTGCTTGCCTGGGAATGAGGGAAACAGGGAATAAGATGAGAAGGAGAATAAAAAGGTATATCTCTCTCTCTTTTTTACTTGGGATAAGTGCATGCACTATTGTAGCCCATCTTGTTACAAGAAGAGCTTCCTGCTCTCCACAAAATGAGCAAATTCCAGTTCCCTTTTGTTTCTTAAGTATCCTTTCAAAGGCCCAGATGTGGACTTCATATATTCCTCACCATGCACATCTAGAAGTATAATAGCTTTTTGCAACCTTGTGCCATTTCAAAATTGAAGACGCTTTTTAGCTGTTATAGCATATTGATTTTTATATTTTCTGATGTATTAGAGCAATTTTTCAAATGTATCCGCCTTGCCTTGATATCTTGAGTGTAGCAAGAGGATTTCCCATTTATTAGCTTTGTGACACAAACACACACACACACACACACACAGAGACATCACAAACTTAGATATATTTATAACTTACTTGGATTCGAACTTGGGCTGAGTAAGGGTACGGCTAGCTGATGAGAGCTAAATAGATTAAAATAGATCTATACTAGTCTCCCTTTATTTCTTTATCAGCAAATATAAATTTAGTATAAAACGGTTTGTCATGAATGTGACTGCTTGAGGGCTCCTGGATTGGAGCTGAAAGGCGAAAGGGAAGCAATATGCTCCCTCCCATATTGGGGTAGACCAGGTGTTTCGACAGAAAAACATTATATATATATATATATATATATTCATTCTTCAATGTTATTAGTGGGATATAAATGGTTTTGGTTAATAAAAAATCAATCTTCAGAATAAAATGCAGGTCTTGTGTACAAGTGTTACATAAAGAGCAAGCAACAAGGAATACACTTTGCCAAATACTAAAGAGGGTATTTTTAAGTGTATTTTTGGAAAATAGAAATGGCATATCTTAATAGAAAGCATATAATGCATATTATATACTTTATTATCTGTGATCAACTGATCAACAGAAAAAAAGATGAAAAAGTATGAAACTCTTTATGGTCAGAATGTACTTAGATTTTTGAATTGGTAAATGCTGCAGTGACAGCAAAATATCTATTTTATGGCTTGCAGCATGTAGAACTGTAATCTTTTCCCTTTCCCCCTTTTAACCCAGAGTGGTTTGTCTTTTTCTAATGTAGTTTCCAGTTAATGATATTCTCTATCTAATGTACTCCCTGATAATTGCCTTTAACACTGCTGCTTGATATAATTCTCTCTTGTCTCCATCCCACCAATCTACATTGCTCTTTCCCTTCCTCTTACACACCGAGATGCATCATCAAAGCAAACTAAAATCCATACATTATTATTTTGTATTTGCTTTTGTGACAGGATCAGTTTCTTACTTCTTCCAATTTGTTGGACTTGCCTGTATCACATGGTTTCAGGAATTCATTTCCTTGCAAATAATCAGAACTGCCACTGACATAATAGCAATGGCACTTAGACTTATATACCGCTTCACAGTGCTTTACAGCCCTCTCTAAGTGGTTTACAGAGTCAGCATATTGCTCCCAACAATCTGGGTTCTCATTTTACCTACCTTGGAAGCAGTAGTGGGTTTCAATTTCGGCTACTACCAGTTCGCTCGTGGGCGCATGCGCACTTGCGCATGCGACACTTCTGCACATGTGCAGAGACATCCGGGGAGGTAAGCGGGGCCTCCCGCCACCACTGTTACTGGTTTGCTCGATCCGGAGTGAACCGGTAGTAACCCATCACTGCTTGGAAGGATGGAAGGATGAGTCAATACATTACTTTATAGAATTAATAAGATTTCCTGTGTTTGCAACAGAGGAGTTCCATACCAATTTGTAGCATCAAGAATGAAAAGAATGTGTTGCTTTCTGCAATTTTTTTTATTTTTTCTTATTCCCCCAGCCACAAATGAAATCAGCATTTCATGGCACCATCCAGCTGATTATTTGTTCAGTTGTGACATTACTGGTGTGTTTTCATGTGGGTGTAAATTTATAACTGATAAATCAACAGAGCAACTGTATTTTATGTTTGAGTTATAGCTTAGTTTAGTTATAGAAACATCTGTGTATCAGTTTTTGCCTAAGTATATATAAACCAATTTCTAGAATAGAAAAAAAAGTCACAAGTCGTATCCAATAGAATTAAAAACTAAACCTTAAACTTGAAAGAGGCAGAACTAAAATATTCACTAATACACTGAATCCATTAAAAACCACTAATAACCACTAAAAACCAACGTTTTATTGCTCACCTTTTTGGGAGGAAGCCTATAGTTATAAAGTTGGCACTAAAAACATCTTGTCTTCCATTCAACAGATTATTTATCTTCTTACCAAAGTACTTATTTTTTATAATGTAGACACATTGATTTTCATGAATATGCATGAATATGAATATAGATTTAAATCAGACTTTCATATCTGTATCAAGCACAACATTGAAACTTTGACTTGAAGCTGCTTTTCACAACTGCAAATAAGGGAAAGCTTAAGGTTGATGTTTCTGAATAATATTTGTGAGCATAATGATCTTCTATGGGAACAGCATGATCATAACGTCCAATTTATTTAATATTTGCTTCAAGAGCTATAAAAATGTGTGACTATAACTGCAATTAGACTTCTGTGGATAGTTGTGAAAAACACTTTTCAGATAAACCCAAGATTTTGAATCTCATTAAGTGGTATTGCATTTATATAATTATTAAAATGTAACTTTCTTTCAGACCTAAAGAAAGAAATGTGGATTGGTCAGAATTTGAATTTTTTTACTATTTTTATGTAATACTAAGGTACCAAATGAACCATTAGTATCATAAGTTACTTCTTAGCATGAAATAGGAAGAGATCAGTTCCTGAACGAGATTCTCTTATTCAAAATCTATGTTTTTTCTTGCAGTTTGGAATATTTTTTGATGTCTTTTGAATTACAATCTTTTTTAAAAAAAATAAAATAAAATGCCATCGTCCATGCAGTTTGTGAAGCTACATGGGCCTGATGCTCTGTTCAATTGTTACAAAAATATTTGAGTGGTAACTTGCCCCTCTCTACTACTATGAAGTTGTATGTGATGTCAGCAAAGAAGCAATCTTTATGAATAAACACATCATGATTTTCTGAGAAAGAAATCTTTGTATCTGCACAAAGGTTACAATCTGGCTTGAGTTAAATTTTAAATTGGTTTTAAATTGGGTTGTTTTAATTTACGGCCAGAATATCTAATTATTTTAATACTGTTTTTTAAATTTTGTATGCTTTGTTTTTACTTAGGCTGTGCACCGCCCTGAGTCCTATTTGGAGAAGGGCGGTATAGAAATTTAAACAAATAAATAAATAAATAAATAAATCTGGAACTCTAAGAATTTGGGTCTGCAAAAAAATATCTTCATCAGGGGTGGTTCTACTTACCTTTACTACCGCTTCGCAACGGGGCCACACGTACACGCTCGCTTTGCTCACTCGCTCTTCTGCGCATTTGCAGAAGCGTTTTGGTGACATCGGGTTCGGTGGGTGGAGCCTCTCGCCAGTTTTACTACCAGTTCTATAGAACTGGTGCGAACTGGGGGCAACCCACCACTGATCTTCACGTATGCATTGCAGTTGTATATTCAAATTCTCTATTATAACAATAACACAGGATAGCAGTTCAGTGATATCATAATGCAACTTTGGAATAAAGGACCTGCTTACCAATATCCATATGGGGAATTGAACTCTTAGCATCCTTCAAATGGGTTTAGATATAATAGGTTAACTCCTATTCTCATTCCCCTGGACTTATCCAAACTTTTAAAAGATTTCCAATTTTTTTTTCTCACTAAATCTGACAGCATCTTTCCAGTTTTCTTTACAGGCATTATCTGCTAAATATGACACTGTAAATGCTGTAAGTACTGTATATTTCTCATTTTATTTGTTGCTCTTGGAGAAAATAATAATGTTTACAATGATGTCACATTGATACTCTGCTATTTGTGATCCTTCCTTCATTCCTTCTTTCCTCCATCCCTTCCTCCCTCCATCTTTGTTTCCATTACTACATAAATAATGGGCTAAATCCAATCCATAGGAAACTTTGATGGAAAGTTTCAATTCACTGGCATTTTAATCAAATCACTCCTCCATACTGAATATTTGATTGAATTGCCAAATTAATTTGACAAGGTAATTCAGCTTAATTAACATTGGTGTACGCAATGAAACACATTGAATTAGATCTTTGATCTGAATTGATTCAACAATCTGAATCATAAACATAAACTGAATTAACCAGACTCTTTAAACTATATTACAAATCCAATTAGTTCTTTGAATCACATTGTAAATTGGAATATGAATCTTAATTGATTCATAAATATCTTAATTTATGGTCTTTGTGGTAAGAAATCTTTGGAAATATGAAGGCTGTATGATGCCCATTGTTGTTATTCCTACCTAGCTGGAGCTTTTAACTTCCATCATTTCTACATAATATACTGCAAGGCTGAACTACTGAACTGACAAGACTGGACAATGATGTCATGCTGAGAGCAGTAGATCTATGGCAATCTACTGAACATTAGATATTAAACTACCTTTTAAGAGCATGAATATTTTTCATTTGAATTTGGTAACTCATACTATTAAGGTATGCCTGTCAGATGGATGAACTTTGATGAGTAGCTTTCAAGCAGATTAAAAATTAGAGCAGTATAATAAACCAAAGCTGAATAATGACAGTGAAACATGAGAGCTTTGCTTATGGGGGCATTTTAAAGATGTGGTATCAATTTTTAAATACATTAATGCAATGTTCAATAACTTGATTAGGTTCCTTGATTAAAATGGTTGTTTAAAATGCAGCACTGTTAAACCTCATGTTTATTTCCTAAACTACTAATAATTAGGTTCTCTAATAATTAGCTTTTCTAGGCTGTTTGTGACACAGAAAATGAAAATGCAGTACAACAAAAGCAAATGATAGTACAGGTTTAGGCAGCACGATAATAATACAAACAAGCTTCCTTCACAATTGATAAACTCAGGATGGGTGAAATTCATTAGAGAATGGAAAATTGCAATGCTATTTTTCATAAGTTAAAACTATCTCAATCTGATTTAATAATTGCTGCTATCAAAATGTAGAACTCATAGATAGAGATTATACATTTAAAATGTTTTTTTTGTCCCTGTTTGCTCTTGCTAATAGCATTCTTTTATAAATTTTCAGGAGACTAGGCACTGTTTTATCTTCCAGGAGGAGCTAATACAGGTTGTAATGATTTGAGTGAACTGCAGAAAGATATACTGGGCATTGATGTCAACCATCTACTGAATGAACCCTAAAGTGGTTGGCCAAGAACAACAGATCATTTAATCAGAAAAAAATAGCTAATTATGGGTTTGAGAAACAATGCCCTCTATCAGGGCAAGATTCAAACTGCATGGTAAAATATGGGCTTTTTCAAAAATTACCCAATTCAAGAAAAGAATTTCATTTATCATGCACCATTTATAGTATAAAAGACATTGCACATGGCATTTCATGATCTTCTAGTTAATTATGATTTTTGAATACTTGCAAAGCTACAAAGCCAATCACAAAAAGCAGAGAGACTTGGAGAAACTATTGCTACTTCCTCTTTAAAGTATAGATATAGCCCCTCCTTACCCCATTTTTAAAAGAACTTTACTAAAGGGCACAATATGTATTTTCAATTTCCTTTTCTTGGTCTGCAATTTTATATCTGTGGAACACACAAAATGTAATAAATTAAGCAAAAAAACTTTTAATGATCATCCTTCAAGATCTATCGCTAAAATTTTGGAACACGTTTTCGTCACTTAAATGCAGTTCTGAAAATTTTGTCTCATTTTGTCTCAAAAATAGCTGTGTCATTCAAAGAAATGGAGTTTATCCATACACAAGTCTATTGCATTCAGTTGAGACAAAGAACATAAAAACAAAGAACACTTGAGACAAAGAAATTAAGAGTTAAACAGTTAAACATTCTATAACAGGGAAGTAAATATCAAAGAAATCAGTGGTACTTGTTGCCATATAGAGTGGTTTAGAATTATAGGTTGGTACTTCAGTCACAGTCTTTGCTCTACCATTGCCACTGAGGAGGCAAAAGAGCAAAGGGGGAGGGGAGCAAATGGGGGGGAGGGCAAAAGAGCAAAGGGGAGAGATAGACAGGTGGGGAAGTTCAAGAGGATGCAGTTCCTTACATTGCCAAGGCTTAGTCTGGGAGGGGCCAAGCCAGGCATTGCTTGGATTTGGATGAGTCCTTGCCTAACAGCTGATGAGACTTGGTTAACAATGGCAATGGGAACTGTTGGGATTTCCATTATTAAGCAATGTGGTCATGTGACATTGCCCTTTATACCACATCATTTAGCAATAGAAATCCCAATCCCAATTACTGTCCTAACCCAAGAACTACATGTAAGATAAAGTACTTTCAGGATTTTCCAAAATTATTGAATAGTTGTTAAGTGTGTGCTGGCAAAGAACTGAGAGAACAGCAGGCAAATGGAAAGAGGCCCACAATTGTGTTGTTAGAATACCAAAACTAAATGTTTAAATTGGAGGAATTTGGCTTTAAATTAGAATGTAAGGACTATGTAGTAAACATTTCACTAACAAGTTGTGAAGAAAATGTATCAGATGAAAAATGCTAGTAACATCTGAACTCTCAAAACATAAAGCATTTTATGGAATATATTCTAAAATTGTTTTCATGCTGAATTGCCTTAGCTAAGATTAATTGTGTGGTCTTAGTAAGAATATATTCTTACTTACAACCTTGTCCTGTATGAGGTGCTGGCTGTGCTAAACCTTCTTTCCAAGGCTGCCTGCTTCTCCAGGCCAGGTGTGCCTTGCCTGCAGTGACAGGAATAATATGGCAAAAGTCACCGGAGATGGCAGAATCAGCAAAGCACTGGGTGGTGGGAGAAGCTGGGACTATAGTGCTGGAGTGGCTGGCCATGGCATGAGGTGTGAGGTGGCAACAATGATACTGGTTGTGCTGGGGCTGAAGTGGATGCGTACAGGTGGCAGTGGCCATATGGGGCTCTATTTCAGCCCAAGCATTGTTGGGTTGCCACTACTGTCAAGAAGTGTCATTGGGCAGGACAGACAAAACTGCAGACATAGGAGGCTGTAGGAGATGACAGGAGAAGCCTGAATGCAGGGTCAAACATGCCATCAGTTTGGAATTCTTATGCAGTTTCATGTCCAGTCCCCACATGAATTCTGTTGATTCTTATGGAGCACCAATTTGTCTTGATGGTTAGATGATCAGATTCTTGTGTATAGATATAGCTAGTAATAAACTTATAGTGCTTTCAATTCATCTCCTGTTCCTGGTGCAGGTAACCATCAAGACATATTGGCACTACATAAGGGGTAATGAAGCATCCCTGTATTTATAAGTGTGGGTGGGCTGCCAAGCACTTGAATTTTAATCATGTGACCACAGAGTTGCTACAATAGCTGTAACTTTGGAAACCATGCATAAGTACCACTTGTTCAATGCTGCCATAACTTTTAATTGTTGCTGAATGAATGGTTGTTAACAAAGACTATATGTAATTCTTTTCAATGTAGCTACTCTATCCTACATTAGCATGGAGAAGTATTGTACTTAGCATATTTTACTTCTGACTCTGAATAATACTTAGAATAGTATAAAACAATGCAATACACTTTGCCATCTATTGTGTTCTATAAGCAAAATCCAATGCTCCTCCTAATTCTTTACTGGATTTCATGAAGAGGGATCAACAATGTATTTAAGATCAGCATATGTTTGTAACATCTGAACGCCATAATATTAACAATAACTTCTCATTGGGAACCTCAATGTGTAGTTTTAAAACCTTACATTCTAGTGAATAAAGTTATAAGATCATTCATTACAAATAATTAATAATAAAATTACAATTAGAATCAGCTAACATTTATTTATTATTTTCCAAATGTGCAATAAATTGTACTTCTGACACTTAATTGTATAACACAGAAGGTCTGCACTGCATTTTCCAAACTCTTTTGATAGTTCAGAAAGTTTCACTGACATTAATTAATGAGGTTCTTTGAAGGAGCCAAAGATTTATTATTGACACTAATGTACAAACTCGAAGAAACAGTCCTTTAGAACATGATTTGATTGTGACAAATGCTCTGTCCTTTCCTGGAGTATGTCTGTTGATAAGCAACCAATAATACTATTTGTTCTACATGAAAAGGGAAACTTGCTATCAAGTTTTCCTTTTTACAGAGTCATCATCCTACCAACTAGAATAGTGGCATCTTCAAATTCAAAAGTACTTCAGATATATTAGCTGTCAGGGCTTTATTTATTCAGGTGAAGTCAAGCAGTGGTCATGTAAACAATAAGGGATTTTATTAATTTATGTAAAGGAACAAGAGGGCATGTCCTATCATGTACATCTCTATGTACTTTTTGACTGTATCTGTTTTTTCCTGTAGGCATCTTACTAAGCTAAATTCAGTTACAAGTAGAGATGGTAAGTAAGTGGACAGAGTTGGGTGACATTTATCTTGCATAGTCTGCAAGATAAAATTCAAATTAGCATGAAGATGAGTCCTTGAATCCTGAGCAAGTTATCATTAACATTCTGAAAATCTTTACATCACGCCCTATCCATTATTTTCAAAGCATTCCTACCATCAAATCAACTGTGATTGACTTAATCTCAAGATTATTCACTCTGCCTAAATTTCCTCTCTAAAAATAATTGAGAAGGTGAGGTAAATAAGGGCTTGTTGGTAGATTTGGGAAAAGAAAGGTATTTAGTCAAATTAAATAATTCAATATTCAGGTAAAAAAATTAGACTGAAAAAAAACAGGCAAGTAAGTAGACACTGTCTACTTAAATAGCCCTAAGCCTTGTCCCATATCCAGCATGGTCTGCATAATAGTAGTACAAAGTGTCCCACTTTGCCCCATATTGAAGACTGAGCTTTGAGCTATCACAAAGCATGTCATGATACTGCTATAAAGAAAGTGGTCAATGGAGGCCAAGGCTGTAAGCTATATAAATTGATATAGATAGTTCTTTAACAATCCTAATTGCTCATAAGTCAGGGCAGTTCTTAAGTGGGCTACCATGTGACCTGACTCAATTTTATGACCAAATTTATGATGACCTTAAAGGAAGTCACTATAGTCCTTAAATGAATGACATGTTCACTAAGAAAATCCAGCATATCCAACAGGATTTTGGGGAAAGCAGCAACAAGTGTTACAAATTGCAGTCATGTGACTGTGGGATGCTACAACCAGTCATAAATGTGAACCAGTTGCCATGCATCTGAAATATGGTCACCTGGTTGCAAGAGAGTGGCAGAATGTTTTTTATGACAGTTGGCACCCTTCGCAAGGCTGTTGTAACTTCAAACAGTTGTTAAGCAGTTGGTCATTAAATAAGGACTATCGTAAAACTTTCAAATGAGTTATGATAGCCTTGGAAAATGTAGCTTGTTTAAAAATTTGTATTTGTGGGTAACATCTAACTTTACATTGGGAAAGGATCCCCAATAGGATCCTTATGCAATAGGAGTTCCTGTGACTCAGTGTAGAATTGCTGGCTAATGGCAGCCATTCCATTAGTCATAATGGGATTAGCAACATTTCAAGGCCACTGTAATTCATGAGATTAGCAATATTGGGATTCAGTTTGTAAATAATCTCTCTTATCTCCCTCTCTTAAATCATTTTTCTTTTTCTACATTTTTTTCTTAGCCTCTCATGATAAATAAATCCAGTAAATAAATGAAATGAAAGAAAAAACAAGATCTATCTTACACTGAGTAGAACACAACAATACTTTAGGAACTGCTTTATTTGTAATGCCCCAGAAATATTGAGCAATAAACATATTTATAATGCTATATAATACTAAATAACACCTTAAGAATTCTACGGAAATACTGAGAGATCTTGAACTAAAGTGTTCATTTGCTGGTTTATGTCCATGCATGCAGTTTTATCAAATCTGAACATCTGTCAACCTTTGTGAAAAAGCTGCAATGACCCTGGGGTCAGTGAGACCATTCAATCTGTTCAAAAATGAAATTAAGCTCCAACCACAACTTTTGTTTTTCTAACCTTCTGGGGACATTCATATCAGCAGTTAGGTGGCACATTCAAATTCACAGGTGAGAGAGGAAATAGAGAACAGAGATGTAAAATCTTGATGTAGGACAAATCTTGAACTCGCCAGACAACAAAATGCCAGATATTTTGCATCTGCTATAATAAAATAATGTATTAGACAAAGGAAAGATTTACAAAACCGTTTCAAAAGAAAAAGCTCTAGTTTTTTTAAAAAAAAAACATTTCATTTTTTAGTTATCTCTCTTTGGGATATGACAATTATAGTTAGCTGAAATGAAATTATGGAGATTAAGAAATCAATCCTATGTTATCAATGTTATACTCATTCCAAATTTATAGTAAAAACTAATCACGATGTTAACAAATTATTAAAAATTGTTAGAAACTCAGGTATTTTAAACTAATAGATCCAGACAAAATGCAAAACAACAGAAAATTAAGACATATTATTTAAAAGATTTTATGATGATGCTGGAAAAAAAAATTGGTGCTAAAAGCTGTGTCATAACCAGTTAGCTTCCCTCTAAGTCTCAGTGATGCCATATTGCGCCATCTCTGAGACCTTCCATTATTTTTCAAGTGAAATTCTAGTGTTTAAAGCTTTTACTAAATGGGGATGAGAATCTAAGAGACCACCATTTTCTAATCAAATCTGCCCATCCAACCTGGACTGACAGAAGCTGCCTAGTCAAGGCCTGTACCTACCAGGAAATGTGCTGGGAGGGGCCCTAAGGATAGCCTTTTTGTTTGGGGCTTTACTTCTATTAAACAGGTGATCATCAGAGGTGAGAAGGGACAAAATCCTCATAACTTTGCAAAAATATGTAATGCTGTTTCTTTTTTTATAATTGTACTTTTTTGCTGAAGGACAGGTATATAAAATGTTCTATAGATGGCATCTACCACCAGCAAGACTAGCAAAAATGTTCCCAAACAGGTCACCAGAATGTTGGAAATGTAAACAGACACAGGAAACATACTATCATATGTGGTGGACCTGTCCTTTTTTTATAATTCTTGATGACTTTTCAGAATTGATTCTGAAGCCATCAGTGTAGGCTTTATTTAATGATTATAGTGATTTATGTATTACGTCATTACTGTAATACTCTTGTATTTTATATATTTTATAAAACACAGAGTTCACTTAGACTGAACCAGTGCATATATTTCACACATAAATTATGGTGGAAGGACTACCCTGAAAAGGGACAATCAGAAAAAGATTCTGAAATATCATATAGTATTGACATTTATCTTTTCAATTTGGTTTTTTCTCTCCTTTTCTTTCTAAAATTGTTTTATTTTTACATAACACAGTCTGAAAATAAATAACAAGAGGTAAGACTGAGCCAACCTTTATTTAACAATCTAATGAAAAAGTTGATAAAGGATTCCCAGTACTGGATCCATCATTTTGTGCTTAAGAATTGTTGCCCAATGAAACTGTTTAGTTATTTTCCTAGTGAAACTTGGTTTAAGATTGTTACCTATTAAATTCTCTTACATGTCCTGGAAGCATCTCTATGCATTGTAATTTGTAAACACTGCTTTAGAGCAGGGCTTAATCTATTTACCTTCCCTACTGGTTTGGAAGTGGACGCGCAGATTCTCTGCACATGCGCAAACCCTTCTGCACATGCGCAGAGGGTAAAAAACAGGTTACTTCCTGGTTAAAAACAGGAAGTAACAATGATCGGGCGGGTGGGCAGAGCCTCGCACTGCTGTCACTACCAGTTCTCCGAACCACCCGCCACCATCGCTACTGGTTTGGCTGAACGAGTCCGAACCAGTAGAATTTCACCCCTGCTTTAGAGCCAGCTGGTTCCCATGCTAAAATTATAGATTTAAAAGGCATATGCAATGCTGATTTTACATATTATTATAATATTAAAATGCTTTACATGCTCCTACCTATACAGTAAAACAGTATTTTTATATTATGATTTAGTATATTGTATGAAAATGAATAGGATATCTATGCAAACCAGATTGTCCACAGCAAATTCTGTCAGATCAATTATGGTGTTTGGGGATTATGGGCAACCATCTGCAACATATCAAATAATATAAACCACATCATCTATCAAGCCTTTAGTGCTGCAGACAGAAACAATATTATTAACGAAGAAGCAGAGTCTATTTATCATCACAGCAGTGCAATCAGTGCAAATCTTTTATTTTCTGTTGATAGCAGTAAAATAATTAGATTTTTTCATTTGCAGAATGCTTAAATTTGTTTTCTTTTTGCCACAAACATTGTTTTGATATCAGCTCTTTTCTTTATTTAGATCAGCCTTTCCCAGCATGGTGACCTCCAGATGTTAGGACAACTGGAGGGCAATAGCATTGAAGAGAACTGATCTAAAGGACGTTTGAGTTTCACTTTTAATACAAATAAGGAGACACAAATATTTTTGTATACTTTTCCATTCTAATTTCTTATAAGAAATATTCAGTTATTGATTTACTAAAATTATGCAAGCCTTTGGCTGCAATTAGCAATTGTGAGTTTGTGGAAAGATTTTATAAAGAAAAATAGGAAAATGTTTAGGATGGAAGGAATTTTCCCCAAAAGGGAAAAGTTCAAAAATAAAACTTAAATAGAAAATTGAAACTCAAATTGAGCAAGAACAATAAAAAGATTAGAAGAATGACAGCTGAACTGATTGGGCATCAGTGCCAGAGATTTTGATGGAAGGAGGGAAAAGAAAGTTTGAAAAACAGGAGTATGAGGCTGAAGGACTAAAGAAAGAAAATATGTTTTTTTTAAAAAAAAATACTTTTTAATTAATAAAAGAAAAAAGGAAGAAAAACACAAACCTCGTGGTGGTAGTGATATATACATTGTTAAAGTGAAGAAGAAAGACCACCTAAAAAGTGCTACAGCAAAAAAAGTGAAAAAATATATTTTGAGAAAGTGTATCCTATTTTATCTTTCTTTCTTTTGTTTGTTTGTTATGGAACTGTTGATGTGGGTTTTTCCCCCTTCTCTTTGACAAGAAAGGAAAAGGTGTTTGCAGAAAAGGAATTTAAGGAGGAGGTAAATGGGATTCTTCTCTCTATGACCATTTGAAGCAATGTGTACATACTCAACCAAGGACTCGAGGAAGAAGATGTAGGAGAAGTAGGAGTAGGAGTAGGAGTAGGAGTAGGAAGAAGAAGAAGAAGAAGAAGAAGAAGAAGAAGAAGAAGAAGAAGAAGAAGAAGAAGAAGAAGAAGAAGAAGAAGAAGAAGAAGAAGAAGAAGAAGAAAAAGAAGAAGAAGAAGAAGAAGAAGAAGAAGAAGAAGAAGAAGAAGAAGAAGAAGAAGAAGAAGAAGAAGAAGAAGAAGAAGAAGAGGGGAAGGGGGAGGAGGAGGAGGAGGAGGAGGAGGAGGAGATGATGATGATGATGATCTAGGAACATGAACTATAGCTCATAGGAAAGATTTGGGAAGAGAAAGCAGGTTTCAAGTAATCATGAAGTTTCAAGGCAATGAAGTAAAAAGACCTATGGATTGGTTAACTGGATTATGCTCAGTGGAAAAGACCTTGGGGAAAGAAGTTGACCTGGACCATGCAATTGTAAAAGCAAGGCAGTGGTGGGTTTCAAATTTTTTCACTACTGGTTCTGTGGGTGTGGCTTGGTAGGTGTGGCATGCCTTGGTGAGCATGGCTTGGTGAGCATGGCTTGGTGAGCATGGCAGGGGAAGGTTACTGCAAAATCCCCATTTGCTCCTGATCAGCTGGGAATTGGGAGAGAATAGATGGGGGCGCAGCCAGTCAGAATTTTTACTACCTGTTCTCCGAACTACTCAAAATTTCCACTACCGGTTCTCCAGAACTGATCAGAACCTGCTGAAACCCACCTCTGAAGCAAGGGTGCATGGTTAGTTTCAAGTTTGTCAACATACTCTGCTGTTATAAAGTCAAAGAAAGGGTTCTCTACGCTGATTCCAGTCATGTTTAATGTTATTCTTGCTTCAGACTGAAATAACTTGAAGACAATTGTTCTGAGATTTGTTTTTTGCACTGTTGCTATAAGAATTCTGAATTACTGCTATTGCTGTGATGATTTTATGTTTGTTTCCAAGAAGTTTATTTCCTTCCACTTGAGTTTACCAGGGAAGAATTGGAAATTGACTTTATTTGGAGGTCAAAACATAACAGAGGTATTGAACTAATGGCAAATTCCTTAAACCTGGTAAATGGAATCAGGGAACAGTCTAGTAAGATTCTAGAAAATTATAGTTCCTGGAATAAAGATCATCAAGTTTAAGACGGAGGGGAGCTGTTAGTGTATTACTTTTTATTAGCGATTTTCATTATTTTATTAATTTTGTATGACTTTTTATAGTTGTCCATGCTAAATGAAAATTTGAGAACAATTTCCAATGATGAAATTGCTGAATTTCAAATAGATAAATATGACATTTGTTTTAGATAAATTCCAAAATCTCACAATTAAATGTAAAGAGATGTATATGGCCTAAGCAATATGTAGACTGACCAAGATAAGTTGGAATCAGTGAATATGGTTAAGTTCTGTTTCCTCCCTTTGTGCAGATGATGGTATTGCCAATTTGTATTTAGCCCCCTTGCTACAGTTTACTTGTCATCAATAGAGGCTTTTTGCTTTTACACTCCATTGACATGATTGGATGGGAAAGGAAGTTTTGCTGATGAGCTATGAAGCTCTTCAAGGAAAAAAGAAATAATACAAGTACTGTAAGCTTTCTCCTATATCTGATGGGCAAAGAAGCTAATACATCTCTAAAGCTGAAAGGAATGATTATGAAATAGTCATGGCCAAATCTGATGCCCATTTCATCCCTAAAAAAAATATACTGTATAAACAGATCTGTTTTTATCAAAGAGCAGAGAAACCAAAAAGGCAGTATGGTCATTTGTTAGAGGCCTGTACAAACCAGTAATACTCAGTTTGCAGAGCGGAAAAGAGATTATCTTAGAGACAGCTTTATGTTTGGGATTTCAGATAAGGAATTATCTGAGAAAATGCAGTTAATAGATGACTTAATCCTTCACAAAAGCTATCAAGATGGCAAGGCAATCTGAGCTGATAAAAGCACAGATTGGACAATAGAGACAGATAGAGAATCATTGGGAAGAGGTTACTTGTTTTCTGCATTCAATGAAAAAGTACTAATGTCATTTTGAAAGGGAACAAATAGAACAAAGGAAAAGCACAATCCTTCCTTCCTTCCTTCCTTCCTTCCTTCCTTCCTTCCTTCCTTCCTTCCTTCCTTCCTTTCTTTCTTTCCTTCCTTCCTTCCTCCCTCCCTCCCTCCCTCCCCCTTTCTTTCTTTCTTTCTTTCTTTCTCTCTCTCTCTCTCTCTCTCCCTCCCTCCCTCCCTCCCTCCCTCCCTCTCTCTCTCTCTCTCTCTCTCTTTCTTTTCTTCATCTGTAGAAAGAAACCACCTGTACAAAATTGTATAATGTACTTTGTAAATTATTGTAATGGATTGTGATCAGCCTTCATGGCCCTACAACATCCATCCACTTCAGTGGTGGGTTACTCCCAGTTTGCACTGGTTCACAAGAACTGGTAGTAAAAATTTGTAGTAGTTCGGAGAACCGATAATAACAGTGGCTGGCCATGCCCCTGAACCGGTCCCCGGCCTGGTCGCCGCTCACTTACCCTGCCCACCTCATCAGAGGCTTCTTCTTTTTTTTTAACTTTTAAAAGCATTTTTTCTATAACGTCTTCGGCTGAAGAAATGCTTTTAAAAGTAAAAAAAAAAAGCCTCTGATGATAGCACAGCTCAGCTGGGATCGTCAGAGGCTTTTAAAAGCATTTTTTCTGCAACTTCTTCGGAAAAGAGGTTGTAGAAAAAAAAAATGTCAGACGCTTTTAAAAGCATTTTTTTTCTGCAACCCCTTAAGGTTGTAGAAAAAATGCTTTTAAAAGTTGGCCATGCCCACCCAGTCACACAAGCCACATCCACAAAATAAGCCACGTTCACAGAACCGGTAGTAAAAAATTTTAGAACTCACCCCTGATCCACTTCCATTCAATATATGGTAGAAATCATACAAATCTCCCTTCATAGTACATAAGGTTTAGATAAGAACCTGGAGATCATCTAATCCAAGCTGTTTTGTTTTCATTTGATCTCCTCTCCTCTCCTCTCCCCTTCCCTTCATTTCCTTTCCTTTCTTTTCCTTGCAACTCAGTGTATAGAGCATATTTAAAACTTTTTCATGATACTTGCTTTGTGCATATTCCAAACTTTTGGTAAAAATGTTTGCAGATAATCTACAGTTCAAGAGACTGAAAGAAGCTTCTGTTTATTACATTTAGTAGAAGTATGTTTATTTGTTTAAATAAGAGACACAAATAATTTTTTGTTTTATTAAAAAGAAATTTCTTACATTTTACATATTGAACTCATTATTTCTTTAGAGTTCCTTTCTCCTTTCCTTTGGTGCCTTCATTCTTTTATTATTATTAGTTTCTATTCGTTTGTGTTCTGTCTTAACTGATCAAAAAGATACATTTTAGGAAAACCATATTTTACACACACACACACACACACACACACACACACACACACACAGAGAGAGAGAGAGAGAGAGAGAGAGAGAGACAGAGACAGAGACAGAGACAGAGACAGAGACAGAGACACACAGAGAGAGAGATTTAATAGAATGAGTGCCATCTCCTGGCACAGAGAAATAAGCTGCATTGTTTATAAAGTTCTAATTTCAGTGAACTATGAACAGTTGTTGGCAAGTTCTTTTATGATCCTGAAATATGCACGATAGCTTGCCAGCTGTTGTATGACCATGTTTCACTTCTTTGAGTGTGTATGAAATGCATCCAAATCTGGATTTTCAACAACTCTCAGATGCTCTAAACTACATAAAAGAAGATTGCTTGATGCTACTGTTTTTGTCCTAGTGAAGTAGTTATATTTTGTAAAAAATCATCCTCAATTGGAACTTTTATTGTTATGGTTTACTTTTTGTTGCTGTTGCAAATGAACAACCAGGATATAACTTGAAAACTGCTCTTAAGTGCATCAGCGTAGCTTCTGTAGGACCAACATGGAATTCAAAGTGATTGAATCACAAGTATGCAGACAGTTTTGGTGGAAAGAGAAACTGAAGAGATAATAATGAATAAATTGAAATAGTTTTCAGCAGAATGGTAAACTTCAGCTCTGAATTGTAATACTTGTTTTTTTCCTAATTATACTTTCTTAAGTCTTAAGGTTATCCTGTATCATTTTCTAAAAACTTTTAGTCTTCCTATTATTTTATTTCATCTCTACAGTAAGATCAGAGGATACACGTAATGAAGATGCATATATGGAAGAGGTGAAGGCTCTGGTGGACTGGTACAATAAAAGTAACCTGGTTCTAAATGTTAATAAAACAAAGGAGATCATCGTAGATTTTAGAAAGAGCCAGCATGGTCATAGTCCAGTCGGTATCAAGGATGCAGCTGTACTTCTTGATATCTGGAAAGTATTTGCATGTATGAAAACCAATCTATCTTAATTCCCTGATCTTCTAAGTTTTGTTTCAATTTAAGTTCACCCTTTTCATCCAATAATTCATTATATCTAACAATTTGTTCCCCTTCAAATACCACTGGATAAGAAAAAGCTTCAATTGTAGATACCCAGACTGGAATCTTCAGATAATGGTACTTTTTGATCTTCTCCCATGTCAAAAACAAAGCTTCACGTATCTGGTGCCTTCTAAAATACCCCTGAATTTTAGTTCCTTTATACCATTAGAAAGCATGCCATCCCATCAGCAAATCATGTCCCTCCAAATTTAATAATCTAGTATTTTTCAATATCACCCATTCTTTAATCCACATTAAACAAACCGCTTGATAGTATAATTCAAAATCTGGTAATCCAAAACCACCCCTCATCTTAGCATCTTGTAACAGTTTAAGTTTTATCCTTGCCTTCTTTCCCTGCCAAACATATTTCAAAACCATTTTATTTAAATCTGTGAAAAATTCCTTACCCAGCTTTACAGGAATTGTCTGAAAAAGATACAAAATTCTAGGTAAAATATTCATCTTAATAGTTGCAATTCTACCAATCAAAGATAACTGCAAGTTTCTCCATTTCCCCAAATCCTGTCCTATCTGTTGCTTAAGCTTATTATAATTATTTTCTTTAAGAGAACTACATCTAGCTGTTAATTGAATCCCCAAGTATTTTACCTTATTTGTGACCTGCATCTTGGAAATCTCCCTCAATTCTTCTTTTTGTTTTTTTAACATATTTTTAGTCATTATCTTCGTCTTCTCTTTATTAATTTTCAAACCAGCAACCTCCCCAAATTCACCTATTTTTTCTATCAATTTATTTATTGATATTAGTGGTTCTTCAATAATAAAAACCAGGTCATCAGCAAAGGCTTTTAATTTATATTCTTCCTTTCTAATTTTCATTCCCTTTATCTCTTTTTCTTCTCTAACCTTTCTATTCAACACTTCCAACGTCAATATAAATAACAATGGGGATAAGGGACATCCTTGTCGAGTACCATTTTCTAGACTTTAAATAAGAAGGTATTTATAGTGTTTCGACTGGTTTAGACAAGATATTAATGGGTTCAGATGACCATATAATTAAAAAGCTATATGGATATTTACTTGAAGCAAAACTGGAAGAAGAACAAGTTAAAGAATCAATGATAGCATGGGGAAAAAAATTTGGTTATAGTATTGATTTAGAGAAATGGCAAAAATTGTGGTCACATAATTATAAAATGACAATGTCAACAGCATATAAAGAGAATTTGTATAAGATGTTTTACAGGTGGCATCTACCCCCGACGAGAATAGCCAGGATGTTTAAGAATAAATCGGAGAAATGTTGGAAGTGTCATCAAACTCCAGGATCGTATTACCATATGTGGTGGATATGCATGGAAACAAGGAGATTTTGGACTAAAATACATACGTGGCTGGAAAAAATGACAAAGAGACATATTGACTTTAAACCAGAAATATTTTTACTAGGAATTTTACCAGAGACATTTAATAAAGAATTGCAATACTTAATTGTGAACATTTTAACAGCGGCCAGAATTGTATTTGCCAAAAACTGGAAAGGAGAGAAGATAATTACCGATGAAGACATTATTATGAAAATGTTGGACTGTGCTGAAATGAGTAGATTGACATTTGAAATAAGAGAACAGGAAGAGAAACAATACTATTTGATATGGGAGATATTTTATCAATGGTTTGATAAAAAAGTATGGAGATGAGATAGCATATATGAAATGTTTAAATATGTATTTTTAGTTTAAGTAAAGAATAATTGTTATATGAGGAGATTTGGAGAATTGTAAGCACGAAATGATTTTAACTGATTGAGATGCTGTCTATAACTGTTTGTAAGGATGATATTTTTATGTTATTGTTGTTGTGTTTTTTTTTATTTTTAATCTAAAATAAAACTTTTTCAAAAAAAAAAAGGATGCAGCTGTAGAGATGGTCAATAGTATTAAGTATCTATCTACAGTATACAGTATTAAGTACTATCTATGAGACCGCCTTCTGCCACCGATAGCCTCCCATCGACCGGTACACTCCCATAGAGAGGGGCTCCTCCGGGTGCCGTTGGCTAGGCAATGTTGGCTGATGACCCCCAGGGGAGAGCATTCTCTGTGGGAGCCCCTACCCTCTGGAGTGAGCTGCCCCCGGAGATTCATAGGATTCCCGACCTGCGTACCTTTTGTCGTGCCCTAAAAACATTATTATTCCAACAATTTTAATTATTGGAATATTTTATTATTTTAAATCTATTTTAACTTTTGTGGACAAATGTTTTATTTTGGCTGTTCACCGTCCTGAGTCCGAAAGGAGAAGGACGGTATAGAAATCTGAAAAATAAATAAATAAATAAATAAATAAATAAATAAATAAATAAATAAAGCAGGGCTGGCCTAAATAATAATAATATTTTACTATTTTAACGGGTTATTTTATTAGAGTTTTCGGCCAATTTATTTAATTGTTTTAAATTGCTTTTAATTTTTATATTGTCATGGTTTTATTTCTGGCTGTACACCGCCCTGAGTCCTTCGGGAGAAGGGCTGTATAGAAATTTAATAAAATAATAAATAAATAAGTATCTGGTGGTGCAGATAACAATCAGATAACAATCTGAACTGGTCTCTCCATATGTTATCTTTAATGAAGCATGCAAATCAGTGCTTGCACTTCCTGTGTCAGATGAGGAGAGCACATCTTTCTCCTTCTATACTAGCCATTTTTTACAGAAGCAAGATTGAGAACATTTTAACAAACTGCATTATTGTTTGGTTTGGTGGCTGCAGTGCTTTAGATAGAAAGTTCATTCAGAAAGTGGTAAGGACAGCTGAGAAGATTATAGGAAACTAGCTTTCTGACATTCTGGATACTGCTTATAAGTCAGGGGTAGGTTTCAAAACCCATTGCTACCTGTTTGCTCATGGGCGCGCATGCGCAATGCTTCTGCACATGCCCAGAAGTGTTCAGGCAGGTGGGCAGAGCCTCCCGCTGCTACCAGTTTGCCCAATCCGGGGCGAACCAGTAATAACCCACCACTGTTATAAGCACTATGTGCTTATAGCTCAAAGCATTGTTAGAGACCCCACACACCCACTTCATGGTCTGTTTCTGTTGCTCCCCTCTGGGAAGAGGTTTCGAAGTATTTCTAGCAGCACTATCAGATTCTGTAACAGTTTTGTTCCCTATGCCATCCATCTGGTAAATTCGCAAGATTTGTTTCTCTCGCCATGTACATGTTTACATCCAAACTAAACTGTGTTGTTTCACCTTGTCATATAATATATGTGGGTATAATTTGGTATTTATTTATTTATTTATTTTATCATGTTTATGTAATGTATATTAGAGATGGAGAGACTTTGAGAGCTGTATGCAATGGAATTTCACTTTAATGTATGCCGATTAGTGTACATTCAAAGTGACAATAAAGTTATTCTAAGTCTAAGTCTAAGTTATATTATTATTTGTTACATTCTGTATATTATAAAGTGAAATATATTTATTTTGATTTAGGAATCTTTTTTTTTGTGGGTTTTTTTGCTGAAATGATGTGAGCTACCTTTTAACTGTTAACAGCAACTCAACATTTCAAAAGCTGAAATACCCAAAATGTAAATAATGGTTAATGGTAAATAATGGTGAAGGATGAGTAGCATAATAGAATAAAATAAAGACACTATTTTTTTTTATAGATATCAATCATTTTTTGGGCAGCAGTCACTGTCAGAATGTTTATTTTCTTCATGAATAGGAAATGAGATATTTAGCAGCTCCATATTTTGTTATTATATTTAGAACTTTCATCTGAATGGTTCCCCATGATAAAAAGGAAGTGGTTAGAAATGAATTACATTATTTTAACCTAATTTTTCCTAACTTGGTATCTTCCACATGTGGATGTCCGGACAGAATTTCCAGTATCATATCATATTCTGGAAGTTCAGATATCTGTACAACATTGGGAAAAGATGTCATTTGATTTTGAATCAGCTCTACAATCTGTATTTATTCTGATCATATTCCTTTGCTGAAATACGACAGAAAAAATAATAATACAGAGAAGAAGAAAAGGACATATACAAGGTGGCATGCAAATAAAAAGTAAAAAGCTTGAACAAGCCATAACAAGTTGATGAACGGAAAGCAAGAATTGCTACTTTAAAAACAGCATCTATCCTCAAATAAATAAATAAAGGAAGATGCACTTGCATTCATTATAACACAAAATGCCAAATCTGCATTCAGCTCTAATAGGGCATTCTCCCGAGCTCAGTGAGCTGAAACACTTACAATATGTGTTTACATCATGATAAGGCATATTTTAAAGAGCGGATTCAGTTTTGCGCTTTCAGGGAATGTACAGCCTCAATCAAGGATACCAGGCTTCACTTATGTTTATTAAACAATAAAACAAAGCCCATTTTAGTAAGTGATCCTACCTGGAGGGTACAATCCATTATATTCAGTGTGAGCTTGCTACACAGCCACGCATGTGATTTGACAAATAGTAGAATATTACCTCTAGCTGTATTTCAATATGAATGTCTTTCCATGACATAAAGTGAACTGTGTGGCAAAATTGCTTGGTGACTCCATATTAGGGCCTGCTTACAGTCCACTAAGAAAACTGGATTTGGCAATGCAGGCCTTTGTAGCTCATTTATCCATTTTAATATTCTCCCTCCCTTGTATTTTCAGTACAACAGTTGTAAGAAGACCTGCTTGTTAACATAAACTTATATTATTTTCTGAAACAGCTATATTATATAGGAAAAGCAATTTAAAGAGAAAGGAGTAATTTTTCAAGACCCAAGAGTAATCTAGAACTTAGGCAAGTTAAAAGGCCTTATAATTCAGTACTCTAAGTAGTATAGTTCTAAAGCAAGCATTCTATTCCTTTTTCATTCTATAGTCCATTGGGAAGAACAAGTAATATAGAACTAAAATGGTTCTGCTACTTATATGTACATTAGACAAATGCTCTTTCATTGTGTTTTTTTGAACATTTGGATTAGGGCTTCATTCTACAAG
Organism: Pantherophis guttatus; assembly: GCF_059756535.1. Taxonomy (NCBI): domain Eukaryota; kingdom Metazoa; phylum Chordata; class Lepidosauria; order Squamata; family Colubridae; genus Pantherophis; species Pantherophis guttatus. The sequence continues at coordinate 47,665,574 of NC_142064.1, forward strand.
GAAGATAGATTTCATATTGCCTTCCAGTGTTGCTCCATGCATGAAGGGACTTCATGAAAAGAAAGAAAAGCTATACTGGCATCAATTGAGAAACATTTATAAAATGCTGCACTATATTTGAGCAGCAATATGAGTGGGAAAGGGAGTTTGGGTAGAAGGCAATATCTAGATGAAAAAATACATATTTACTTGTAATTAAAGACAAAACTGAATGGATTGTTTTACAGTGAGAGAGTTATAATTTAGTATAATGTGTATGCAGCCTATACATAATGTTATTGAAGTGTAATCCAATAACTTGGTTGATAATACACTTGAGTGGACCTCTATAACCTTATTTCTAATCCACTATTTATATTTCTCAAGCTTTAAGTGTTGTATAAGAAGGCCTGAAAAGAAACTATATTCATGTCCGGGTTCCTGATGAAATTATTCCCACGTGGTCTCTCAATGTATGCTGATCCTGGATGGCTTTTTATTTACTAAGATATTCTGGGAGATGACTCAACAGAAACAGTGCCTGGAATGCTAGTATCAAAAGATGAAAAGCAAGGATAAGTATGTAGTCAAATTCAATCTTATGTCATAGGTACAAGAGAAGCAAGCAGCCATCACTTCTCTCATATCAAGTGGATGAACTGCTCGGAAGAAACTTTGTTTAGGGTAGCCAACTCCCTTCTGGCCAGGCAGGGAGAACATCAAGGAGAAATACTTCCACACTTTATGAGTAACTTCACAATTCTTTGCCACATGAAATTCCCTTAGATTTTCCAGTTTGATTCTTCATAGGTGTAATCAGTTATTTCATGAACTACAGCTTGCATCCTTGAAATTTTAGAGGGTGCATTATGGCCAGCCAATGGAAGTTTAGCAATTCCCTCATTTCAGGAATTCAGCCTTAAATGTATGCCCCTTGTTAAAAAGTTCTTCCTAGGCTCAGCCATTTTTTACATATATAGACCTCTTGGTGGCTTTTGGCACTATTAACCATGGTGCCCTTTTTGGATATTTGTAAGTTTTGAGGATTTTTTTTTCAGTGGTTCTGCCCTTTGTCCCTTACCAATTGATAATAATTAAAGGGGAGAGATATGCCAAGTGATCACCTATGTGGCATGACACAGAGCTTTGTGGATTTTTATCCCTGCTTTTTAACATCACCTTGGACAGGTGATATGTTGATTTGGAATGTGGTAACATCAATATGGGCAGATGACAATTCAAACAAGAGATGTGATCAGTGTCTTGTCTTATTGCATGGCGGTTATCAGGGTCTGAGCCAGTGGTGAAATGTAAAATTTGTTACTACAGTTTCTGTGGGCATGGCTTGTGGCGGGGAGGGGGGGGGGTAATGTGACTGGGTGGGTGTGGCCAACTTTTTTTTTTTACTTTTAAAAGCATTTTTTCTACAATCTCTTCGAAGAGGTTGTAAAAAAAATGCTTTTAAAAGGCTCTGACGATCAGGCAACTCAACTGGGATTGTCAGAGGCTTTTAAAAGCATTTTTTTCTGCAACCTCTTCGAAGAGGTTGTAGAAAAATGCTTTTAAAAGCTTCTGACAATCCCATCTGAGCCTCGTGATCATCAGAGGCTTTTTTTTTTTACTTTTAAAAGCATTTTTAAAAGTACAACCCGAAGGGGTTGTAGAAAAAATGTTTTTCAAAGTAAAAAAAAAAGCCTCTGATGATCGCATGGCTCAGCTGGGCATGTGGGGGGAAGGGATTTTTGCTACCGGTTCTCTGAACTACCCACCACCATCGCTACTGGATTGGGCGATCCGGTCCGAATTGGGAGCATTCGGTCTGGGTCTGGGCAGGATGAATAAGTCTAAGGTTGATATATATTCTGTTTTGTTCAATCATGTCTGATTCTTGGAGACTGCTGGAACAAGTCCCTGCATTTTTTTTTGGGGGGGGGAATGTTTCTCAGAAGAGGCTTGCCATTGTCTCCTTCCTAGGGCTGAGAGAAAGTGACTGTCCAAAGTTACCTAGGTGGCTGTGTGGCTAAGGCAGAACTAGAACTCACAATCTTCTGGCTTCTAGCCTGATGTCTTAACCAGGGGTGAAATGCTACCAGTTCGCACCGGTTCAGGCGAACCAGTAGTGATAAAAGCTACCAGTTTAGGCAAACCGGCAGTAAAAAAAAAGCTACCAGTTCATCCAAATCGGTATTTCTGATGATCAGCTGTGCTGCGTGATTTATATTTGCTAGAAAGCAGGAAATTCTGCTTTCTAGAAAATCTAAATGGTGCGGCACAGCTCTTTGCCCCCATCGCTGTTCTACTTACCTTGTTAAGCCTCCTTTTTCCACACAAAGCTTGCACAAACTTTTTCCACACAAAGCAGTGCACATGTGCATGCATACAGCATGTATTTGGCATTCACTGCACGAGCACATGCAGTGTGTGTTTGGAACACAGTGTGCATGCATGGGCTGCGAACCGGTGGCAATCCGTGGAGGATTTCAATACTGGAAATATTTGGAGTATATATATAAAACCTGGCTAGAAGAAAAACATATATATATATATATATGTGTGTGTGTGTGTGTGTGTGTGTGTGTGTAGTTAATATTTCGGGTTTCTTCCCGTGTAATTGTGGATATATCCCTAAAAGGGTAGAAGCGACGTTTCGACAGAATCTCATCTGCCATCATCAGGCTTATGTGAGGGGTCTTTTGCAGAATGTTACTATAGGTCAGAGGTCTTCAAACTTGGTAGCTTTAAGACTTGTTGACTACACTGGCTGGAGAATTCTGGGAGTTGAAGTCCACAAGTCTTAAAGCTGCCATGCTTGAAGACGTCTGCTATAGGTCAATAATACAGTATAGTGAAAGGTTGACAGAACAATATTTTGCATTTTAGAGAAAATTGTCTAGTTCAAATATTTCAAAAAACAAGTAAAGTTTCTAAATCATGCTGATTGTTAGTTCAGTATTTTCATTCAACACTGTTGATTTTAGGGGGATTTTAAAGGAAGTGATCCTGCAGAAAAATAATGATCAATGAGTTTATAACTCATCTTTTTTTCCCCCTATGTCTGTGCCTTCTGTTTACTTTTTCATGTAGACTAATTTAGTATTGAGCCACAATGGGCTTTAATGTTTTTTATTTTATTGTTTTATTTTATTTTATTTTTGCATTATGCAATTTGCATCTGTCTGAATTTAAAATGGCCAAGGAAGCTTAGGAAATTATTGCATAGTGTTCAGCAGACAAAAAATAACCTAAATCAATGAAGCCCGTTGTACATTGCCCTTCTGACTAAATCATTTAAGACATGGATTATGACTGAAGGCAAAAAAAGAAAGGAAAAGGTATAGATTCCAGCCATTTTCTTTTGTGGCTTTCTAGAGGAACATTATGAAGAGTGACCTTTCTTCTGCAATTATTGTTATTATGACTAAATGGCTTTTTAGTGGAGTGTTATGAAGAGCTTGAAGCAGTTCTTTGTCTTGTCTTAGGATAATGAAAATGTTGCCCATTATGATGAAGACTCTCAGAAATATGTCCATAATGAAGTCTGATCTATTAAGTATCTTGAAGGTTATACACGAATTTACTCTACGCCTTTTGGGATTAGAATGCTAAGTTAAATTTATTCCAGCAATATAAAAAGGACATTTTGAAGTGGGCCTGCTAGATTTACATAGTACAAATCATAATCTTATATACTTCTACTCCAAAGGCCTATTGTGTTTAGAATTGCATTTAGCATTTACCTGAGGATCACCTTCAATGAATATCTCTATCTAGAAGTCAGATTTTATATTACATTATACTAATGCTTAAACTTTATCCTATTATCTGCTTCATTTCAAAATCCCATTTCACTGAGCATGATTTGAATATATAGGAATCTCCATTCAGAAATCCTTTCTTTAAAAAAAAACAAAAACTGGCTGCATTGTGATGAATTCTGACTTGAATAGAAAACATTTAAGAGTTCCCAAGTTGCACAGTATGGCCCCCTTCCAGAAATAGGATCCTTGTACTTATACTGAAAGGGATGCGTTAGCTCAGTGGCTAAGATGCTGAGCTTGTCTGTCGAAAGGTCGGCAGTTCAATGGTTTGAATCCCTAGTGGGATGAGCTCCCATTACTTGTGCCAGCTTCTGCCAACCTAGCAGTTCGAAAGCTTGTAAAAAATGCAAGTAGAAAAATAGGGACCACCTTTGGTGGGAAGGTAACAGCGTTCCATGCACCTTTGACATTTAGTCATGCTGGCCACATGACCACGGAGATGAGCATCACTCCCTAGAGTCAGGAACGACTAGCACATATGTGCAAGGGAAACCTTTACCTTTTTTACTTATACCGAGTAAAAAATAAATTTAAAAGTTATGTACCTGAGACCTTTATCATCATTTGTGTAAGTTAACCCATAATAGATAACCATTTGACCATATCATTCTTTCCCTCCCCCCAAGATTTTAGGTTGGGATTTTAAGTTATATCAACCCAAATGCTACCCAAATACTTTTTCTTTAAAAAGGCATATGGTACCAGATGCAGTGAGGTGGTGTGTTTTTTTGTTTTTGTTTTAGTTCTGGCTTCTCTTTCAAGGAGATCCTGGGGAGTTTACAGTATTTAAGAAGTATCCAGATATATTTAAAATTTTACAAATTTAACAATGGTGGGTATAAAATGCATAGATTTCCTGAAAAGAAGAGACCTGTTCCTCTACCTGTCAGGAATATTCAATGTTCAGTTTTTGCTTCTTCTCACAACTACTTTTTTTTTTACATTGAACTTCTTTCAACTGCAGTATTTTGTTTCTTCATTTCCCTAGTCCCAAATTTATTTATGTATTTGAAATGTATCTATGCTGCTTCTGATTAAAAGAGAAAGCAGATACTTGCTTTTGTTGTTTTCTAGCACACAAGTAGTTTTGATCAATCCATCTGCAAACTCACATAGCTCAAGGAAAAATACCACACTACCATTTTTAAATGGGAACAACATCAGGCAATCACCCGTTGAAACTAGTTCTCAGAAGGGAATGGCTTCTAATCATTCAGCAATGTTCATCTGATCAAAATATCCATGTTTGACAGATGAGGTCAGCCAAAGTGGAAAATAACATATGCATAGGTAACGTGAAATGTATATAAAATTCATAATTTTCTCAATATGCCATCACATCTTCAGTTTGGTTGGAATTTTAGATCATCTATCAAATTCATGTAAATATTTGGACTGTGCTTCAATTGAGGATGAACTGATGTCACTAAGTCCAACTATGGCTTTGTAAAGGAATATAAATTAATAGATTCATACTATAGGGCTTTACTTGACCACATCCAATAAAGAAAATTTGTCACTTCATTGAGTGATTGGTTCACTATTAAGTCATTCTTTTATTGCACAGTAATATTTTCCTAACATTCAATTAGAAACAGCTTTCTTAAATATATTCATTATTCTATATCCCATAATAGAGAATATGTGTTGACCTTTGAGATATAATTTTAAGTATTAGAGATGTGTTATAATACTGAGTGTCTAGTTTCTTGATCCTTCTGGATATTTTCTGAAATTGGTACAGCTTCAGAAACCTTTTTTAAGTAGGGCTATCCAACCTTGGACAACAACACAGACCAATGCACAATAAAGTGGAATTATTGCTTCCTGTGATTTGGAAATTATATTTCTGTTAATACAGCCTAGAATTCCTTCCTTCCTTCCTTCCTTCCTTCCTTCCTTCCTTCCTTCCTTCCTTCCTTCCTTCCTTCCTTCCTTCCTTCCTTTATTGCAGCATCTCTCACTTATGAGTCATAGACTCATATTCAATTTGTAATCGGTCTTGGACCTGACCCAAGTAGTTCAAGGCCCTACTCACATGGGGGGACACACTCTGGACTTGATTTTTGTCTCTGGTCAGTGGCAGAGTGATCTGGAAAGAGGGGATTTACTCATCGAACCTTGTCATGGTCTGATCACTCCCTCCTTCGCATGGACTTTCGAACCACTACACTTCGCCGCAGGGAGATGGAACCGACAAGGTGGTTCCGTCCCAGGTGTCTGATGGACCCGGATAGGTTCCTGACGGAGCTTGGGCCATTCCCTGAGACTCTGGCTCACGGCACAACTGAAGAGCTGGTGGCCACCTGGGATATGGCGGCCACCGGAGCTTTGGATCGTGTCGTGCCTTTGCTGCCTCTGACCTGGTGCCGATCTCAATTGGCTCCCTGGTTCTCTGAGGAGCTGAGAGAGATGAAGCGCCAGAAAAGATGCCTGGAGAGTGATTGGAGGGCCAGTCGCTCTGAATCTGACCAAACACTGGTGAGGTCTCACATTAAGATCTACCTAGTGGTGATAAAAGTGGCGAAATTTAACTATTTTTCTGCTCTTATCGGGTCTGCAGAGAACCGCCCAGCAGCCCTGTTTAGGGTGACCCACTCCCTCCTTCATCTGGGAGCGAGGGAAGACCGCTTGCAGGGCGGTGCTGAGGATTTTGTGCAATTCCTGCATGACACAGTCACTCAGATTCAGGAAGGTCTGGACTCTGATTGGGTAGATCCAGATGGAGTGATGGAAGGGAATCTTGAGAATGTTATCTAGGAGGGGTTTGACCCTGTAACACCCGAGGACGTGGACAGGATTCTGGGGAGGCTTAACACTGCCACATGTTTGTTGGATCTGTGTCCCTTCTGGTTGGTGCTGGCCTCCCGGGAGGTTACACGAGGCTGGCTCCAGGGGATTATTAACGCTTCTTTGAGTGAGGGTTACTTCCCCCCCTCTTTGAAAGAGGTGGTGGTGAGGCCTCTCCTCAAGAAGCCTTCCCTGGACCCAGCTACATTAGTGAACTATCGCCCAGTCTCCAACCTTCGCTTCGTGGCGAAGGTTGTTGAGAGTGTGGTAGCGCGACAACTGCCTCAGTACCTGGATGAAGCTGATTATCTAGACCCGTTCCAGTCGGGCTTCAGGCCAGGGCACAGCATGGAAATGGCATTGGTCGCATTGCTTGATGATCTCTGGAGGGCTCGGGACAGGGGTTGTTCCTCTGTCCTGGTCCTATTAGAGCTCTCAGCGGCTTTTGATACCATCGACCATGGTATCATGCTGTGACGATTGGAGGGGTTAGGAGTGGGGGACACCGTGCTGCAGTGGTTCTCCTCCTTCGTCTCCGACCGCACACAGTTTGTGTTGGCAGGGGGGCAGAGGTCGACCTCAAGGCGCGTTGTTTGTGGGGTGCCGCAAGGGTCAGTCCTCTTGCCTCTTCTGTTCAACATTTATGTGAAGCTGCTGGGTGAGATCATTTGTGGTTTCGGAGTGAGATTCCATCAATACGCTGATGACACTCAGATGTACATCTCCACCCCAATGATGCCCTTGACGTGATGTCTCAGTGCCTGGGCGCCGTGCAGATCTGGATGAGGAGAAACAGGCTCAAAATCAACTCCTCCAAGACTGAGTTGCTGTGGCTTCTGGCGTCGCAGTATAGTCAGCTGGCGCCATCGCTGACTATTGGGGGTGAGATCTTGGCTCCCACAGAGAGGGCTCGCAACTTGGGTGTCCTCCTGGATGCAGGGCTGTCTTTGGAAGAGCACATGACAGCCGTGGCCAGGGGAGCTTTCTATCAGGTTCGCCTGATGAATCAGTTGCCTCCCTTTCTGGACCGGGATGCCCTGCGCACAGTCACTCATGCCCTCGTCACATCCCGTCTGGACTACTGCAATGCTCTCTACATGGGGCTTCCCTTGAAGAGCACTCGGAGGCTCCAGCTGGTCCAGAATGTGGCTGCACGGGTGGTTATGGGTGCGACTCGGCGCGCCCATGTAACACCCCTCCTGCACGAGCTGCACTGGCTCCCGTTGGTCTTCCGAGTACGATTCAAGGTGTTGGTCACCACCTTTAAAGCGCTCCATGGCTTAGGACCAGGATACATATGAGACCACCTTCTGCCATCAACAACCTCCCACTGGCCAATACGCTCCCATAGAGAGGGGCTCCTCAGGGTGCCATCGGCCAAACACTGCCGACTGGTGACACCCAGGGGGAGACCCTTCTCTGTGGGGGCACCAGCCCTTTGGAATGAGCTGGCCCTAGAGCTTCATCTTAGCCCTGACCTGCGTACTTTTTGCCGTGCCCTAAAGACCTCCCTGTTTCAGCAAGCCGGACTGGCCTAATATGAATTTTAAGTGGGTGTATGTGTGTTTTAATTTGAGGGCCAAATTGTATATATTTGTTTTAATTGGTTTTAAATTTTATAAATTCATGTGTTTTAATGTGGCTGTACACTGCCCTGAGTCCCCTGGGAGAAGGGCGGTATAGAACTCCAATAAACTCTAAACTCTAACTGTTCCAAGGATTTCTTCATAACACAATTGTCAAGTATACTGTATTTAACTCCAGTTTCCTAAGTGTTAAATTTAGGAATCTATCTCTGCTAAACTCACACTATTATTTTCTCTAACTATTAACTTTGCTCTGCATTTTGTTTGTTTCTTCTGCTGTATTGCTATAGCAGAGTTGTGATCATCTGCAAATCTGATAAACATTTCTCCACATCCTTATTCAAGTCCAAAATAAAATGTAGAAGAATACAAAATACTCAGGATGGAATCTTGTGACACATAACTTGGCCTTCTCCAATTTCATGAGGAAATGTCTATGGACATTCTTCAGGTAGCCATTCAATTATCATGCCATCCAGCTCAGTTTGGACTGGAATAGACTTGGGGTAATTTTGACTCACTGGTGCCCCTAATGGCAGGGCCCTACTTTGTCCTGCCTCAAAATCCTGAATAAGAAAAATGGGAATTGGAGTCTGATGTTTCTGGATATAAAGTTAGTCAGATTATCTTTGCACAGACCTGTAAAATGTATTTCCTACTATTTTACATAATCGGAAGCCCATTTTTTTTATCATGTTATTTTTTTCTGGTGAGACTTTGCATTTGTCAGGATCTTTTGAGTCTGGAACAAATCATTGGAGCTTAAAATTGTAACATTTGTACAATTTGAGTGATGTAATTCCTAGACAGGACCGAATAGATACAATGACATTAAGCATTTTTTAAAATCTGTGGAACATTCTTATTAGAATCGAATAGAGTTAAAAGGGATCTTGGAGGTCTTTTAATCCAGTCCCCAGCTCAAGGGGACTGCTCAAGTCCCCTGCTCAGGAGAACCTATACTATTTCAGATAAGTGGCTGTCTAGGTCTGTTCTTAAAAACCTCCAGTGATGGAGCACCCACAATTTCTGAAGGCAAGCTGTTCCACTGGTTAATTGTCCTCACTGTTAGGAAGTTTCTCCTTAATTCTCTTTAATTCTTAATGCTCCTCTTTAGTTAGTTTCCAACCATTGTTTCCTGTCCTGCCCTCTGGTGCCTTGTAGAATAATTTGACCCCCTCTTCTTTGTGACAGCCCTCAAATACTGGAATACTTGGCTGCTGATTGAAATATGCACTGCATTGACGTGATCATTGTAAACCAAACATTATATGAATATAGGTAGGCCACCAGATTATTAAATTATATTTTTAATTAATATGCCAGTAGGCATTATGAGGTTTCACAATATACAGATGTATATTTTAGAAATGCTGAGTGAATGCATACATGTTATCAGTGCTACTACTGAATAAACGATAACAAACTTGAGAAACTAACTGGATAATGGGTTAAAAAGAAGAAAGATTTTATGCAATAATTACAGATTGAGTCTTTCTGACAATGAAAAGCAGCAAAGATCTATCTCAGCAATACATGCTGGAGAATGATAAGTTTATTTATTTATATTTCATATTTCTTAATTGCCCACCTCCCTCAGACAACCGATATGTCTACTAATGAATGCCGGGAGCAATATATTAGCAACATCTGGAGCACCATAAATTCCCCATCCCTGTAACTCTAGAGAAAAAGTAAGCCCTCTTTTTTTCTTTTTCTTTTACTAACTATATGCCATACTTAGTAAAAATGAACTTTACTGAGCTAGTAGCCTAATATCTATTTTAAAAACTTGAACTCAACATTGGTATCAAGATTCCATCTCATATCAATACTTGTACATAATTTGTACCAAAGAGTTTCTGCTTTTAAAGGTCATTTTCAGAAGACTGGGATTTATTCCATTGTATAAATACTTGAACTTAGGTTTAAAATTCCTCAGAAGAAATTGCCAACCCCTGTGCAGGCTCGAGTGGGCAAAACTGCAATTTACATAATAATTTTGCAGAAAGAATGTGTCTCAACAGGTACCGCTTCTGTAACCTTGTCAAAGCAAGGACATTTCTTTTCCATTTCTGGATCCCCTGCAACAGTATTTGAATGGTGATATTTCATAAATGTTAAAAGACTTCATAGGAAGAAACAACTGAGATACAAATCCCTGGATAAATATTATATGACAGCATGCCACCCAAGCTTTTAATAGAGAACAGAATATCTAAAGAATGCAATTACACCAAAATGCCAGGAGAGACTCGATGCGATCAAGTTGTAGCCTTATTTAGAAGGCTGTTTTTTCCTCTTTCCGGTTAACTTCAAAGTTGTCCTATTGTGTCTCTAATGGGAGGGAGATTTTTGTTTTATTGCCTGTTTTGACATTGTCAAAAGCAGAAAAATGTATCATCAAATTACAATCCTGGGTGAAATAATCACTGTAGCTAGCCTTACATTCATTAATTTGTCTAATCTTTAAAACAATTTAATTTTGGCAATAGCTCCTATTTAGTAACATCATTCAAAGTGCATGTTATCAAAAGTATTCAATTTTATCCTTTATAAACATACAACCAGTCAATTTTGTTCTGATTCAGATATGAGGACAAGAATGTCTTTTATACTGAACAGAAATCTCAAAATGAGACTTCTACTGGAACTGTGTGTTGACAATGATTGTGGGTTTAGTTTCTACCAAAACTTAAAATTATGAAGTTAGTTTGCACCCAACAAATCCTCAATCAGTGCCTATATTGAGGTCAGGTCAAGCATACACTCCACTCAATTCTGCTAGCAAAAATATAGCTTGATGTTTATTTAGAAAACAACAATGAACATCAAAAACAATTGCCTGGCAAAACAGGATAAAAGACAGCCGAAATAGAAAAACAGAATATGAACAATCGGTAAGAAATTTAAAAAGGCAGGAAGCTTGATATCAAATTATTTTATCTATAACTATATAGTAAGAAAGAGAGAACTTTCTAGAGTCACTGGAAACACTACAATGGGTAATAAGTATAGATCAGTGTTTCTCAAACTTGGCAACATTAAGATTTTAGACTTTAAATTTAATTAAATTTAATTCATCTGGAAGTTGAAGCCCACAAAAAATTCTAAGGTTGAGAAACACTGATTATAGATAGTCCCAAAGGGAGGGGTCTTTCTTTATTCTAGGTGTAATTCTTTTACGTACAGGGTAATGACAGTAGAGTGATCAGAAGTATGTTACCAGATGATCTTCCTTTATTCTGTACTAAGAATGAAACAATTTGTGGGACAGGAATGATATATCCAATAGTAAGTAAAAATGGAAATGTCTGGCAAAATCTTTGCATTACTATTTTATATTGCCTTGCTAAGTTTGTACTATTTTCCCTAAATACAAAATAGTTGCTCTTATGGTTCACTTCCCTTTATTAATACTATCACAAGTGATCTAGTCAACACTTGTGATAAATTAAATTTAGAAAAGCTTCCTCTAATAGAATAGGTCAGGGGTCTGCAACCTAAAACACTCAAAGAGCCATTTGGACCCATTTCCCACAGAAAAGAAAACACTGTGAGCCACAAAACCCTTCCCGTGCCTGACTATTTCTGGAGCGGCCCGAAAACTAGCATATGTAGTTGAATTAAATGTTCTATTTTCTTCTGAAACTTTTCTTTTCTTGGATTTATCCATGGTTGGCCTACCGGGGGTTGAAAAGCTTAATAATCATGTGCCAGTGGGTGTTAAACATTGGCGATTGTGAGGCATATTTTGAGTGACAGGGAGCCGCAGCAGAGGGGTGAAAGAGCCACATGCGGCTCCAGAGCCACAGGTTGCTGACCCTAGATCCTTCCATCAGACAAAATACCCCCAACCAAGGAAGACCTTTTATATCTGGTCAACATTTAGGAAGGAATGGAGTAACATCTTTATGATAGCTAGGAAGGAATAGCATCTTTATGATAGCTAGACAATAGTCTTTTAAGGAAACCACAGAATGTCATGCCACCCAACATTTGTAATAAAATTTACCATCAAAACTCAATGAGCAGGAAAATTTAATATATAGCAGATGTGCAAACATAAATTGGCACCTGGGCTAATAGGTGCAGTCACAAAATTTTGCAATTTGGAATATGGTATCTGAAATTTGATTGCCCCAAAGATAGCATAAAATTCATTAGGGTGCCCAGGAACATTCCTAGTTAGAGGCAATTATATTATGCTATTATGATCATCTTTATAAAAGAGTCAATAAGCCATGTTGAAGTCCATGGATGGATAATACACATCCTGCTCCAGGTTCTGCACTACAGTATATACAATTTGTACTAGAGGAACAGCAATGAAGAATATAACTGCAATCATAACTGACTCTCCTGCTTTTTAAGAAATGGCATGATAGCTATAATTCCGTTAGGCACTCTGAGAAATGGAAGTGGCATAGATGTTTTTCCAACCCACAGAATGAAAACTCACTACCACAGAAATAAAGCACTCCAGATGTGGTACATACTGTCACTAACAATCCAGGTAAGCCATTTTATAGAAAAACATACTCTTGGTTTTATCAAAATTCATTAACAACTCTTCTTTTTTTAGAATAAATAATTAGGGTTTGCAACATTCTCCCTAGTCCTGTTGATAATATTCTGTGTCATTAATGTTAACAATAATGCTTTGTGATCGTGCACAATGTTAGGTGGCTTAATTCCTATTTTAGCTAAGCCACTATGAAGCTAATATGGAATCTGAATAGGGCAAGTACATTCTTTTAAAATTCCTGTTACAGTGGGTTCAATCCTTGATATATGAGCTTCTAAGTTACATCTTATTCTTCATAAAGTTGTGATATGAGAGCAAGAAAGTAATAATTGATTGCAATAGCTTTAAGTTTCTCCTATCATATCTGGGATATGATGGAAGATTTTCTTAAACCAACAAAATCCATATAAAAAGCTGACTTTAGCTCTGGGTTCTATTTTTCTACAAGATTATTTAACATGTGACACTAATCAATTGTACTATGACAGGCTCTACATCCAGCTTGCCAAGATGTTTTTTGAGTCCAATCAATTTAGCTGCTTCCTGTATAGTTGCCTGGCATAGATTTTATTGATTGTGCTTAGTAGATTGATTGCACTATAATTGGCAGGGTGGTCTCTGTTGCTCTTTTTAAAAATAGAAATAATGATTGCCAGGCCCCATCTATTTGGAGTTCTAGCAAAGATACATAAAAAAGAAGCCAGAATTAGCCCACCCCTCCGTGCTCTTTTGCTCAGTCCAGGAGGAATGGATTTCACTCTAAGTGTCTCACCAGTTTTTAAACTGACTTTAGGTTAAATGCCTTTGAGAGGGATTTAAGTGGGGGCTACAGTGCAAAGACTGCTAAGAGATGATATAACTCTCATATAACAGATTAACAGAGTTGGAAGGTACCTGATAAGTCATCTAGTCCAAACCCCTGCCCAAGCAGGAGACCCTATACCATTTCTGACAAATGGCAGTCCAATCTTTTCTTGAAAGTCTCAAGTGATAAGGCTCCCACAAGGTCCGAACAGCTTGCCTTCCGAACTTGTGGGAGCATCATCACCTGAGACTTTCAAGAAAAGATTGGACTGCCATTTGTCAGAAATGGTGTAGGGTCTCCTGCTTGAGCGGGAGGGGGGTTTGGACTAGATAACCCATAAGGTCCCTTCCAACTCTATTAATCTGTTATATGAGAGTCTTCTATTGTCATATAGCTCATGGAAATGTACATGCCATGTTGCTCCTGGAATATGGCAGTGTAACCATGGTGGTTCAGTGTTTGGACAACCCACTGACCCTATTCTCTAGAAAAAGGCAGTCATCGGACTTGGTTGCCAAAAATAATTGCTGATAATACCTTCTTTCTTTTGCTATCATACATTCATTTTTCCTCCCTCCCTCCCTCCCTCCCTCCCTCCCTCCCATCCTTCCTTCCTTCCTTCCTTCCTTCCTTCCTTCCTTCCTTCCTTCCTTCCTTCCCTCCCTCCCTCCCTCCCTCCCTCATTCCTTCCTTCTTTCTTTCTTTCTTCCTTTTATTTTGCATGAGTTGCTAGGAGGTGTAAATGGCATTTGGGATCCTATTATTGGGATAATAAGTAGCAGTTATAACACTTTCATGGCCAAACCAGAATTTTGAATTGTGAAAGTAAGGTATACATATTTAAAGAAAGTTGACATTTGTACATGGGTTTTCATAAGGTAACACATTAGCCAGACATGTTTGGTTCATAGCCAACTGCAAAGGCTGGATGGAATTCCAATATGAATGAAAGCAAATATACATGTCCCAGGATAATGTTGCAAGATCGAATCTGGGTTGATCAGATATTTACTCTTCTGAGTTTTCGGACTCATACTGGAGCCCATCTTCATAGAACTTCTTTCTATGGGAATATGTGTTTTGGGCTATTGTGTGAGTCGTATTTATGTGGTGCCTTCTAATTGGTTGATTGGTCTGTTGTTTGCTTGTGCTGCCAAGCCCTCAGTATCAGCCACGGAGGCTATCTTTTGGTTGGGGGTGTTATTTGGAACCCTGACTTGTACTTGAGAAGCTGGATGTAAATCAGCAGTTCTGTTAAATCACAAGGAGCTGTTTCCCAGGCTCCAATCATTCCCCTGACTATTTTATACCTGCATGACCAAAGATCTTAGTAGCTGCAAAATTGAATGTGTGTCCTTGTTCATTGCAATGTTAATTAAAATAATCCAAAAGGGAAAAATTGGTTTTTTCTTGATCCCTTTATATGAGAAGACCCAATATCTACACTAAATTTGTCTGGAACAGGTTCTTCACATATAAATCTGAAGCTAACAGTTGAAGATTTAAAGCTAGTAGGAAGTGATCATGATTTGGACAGTAATCAATCTTGAAGCTGTCCAAGAAGTGTACAAAGCAATGAGACATTGTAATATTGTCTCTAGTACTTAGAGTGGCTTCAGACTAGTGTGTAAATTTTCCAGGACAGTCCCTTACTGAAAATCAAGACAAAGTGTTGCAAATTTACTGAACATATCTTTAAATATGTATGCTCTGGGTGTCAGGACTAGAATTTAAGGTAAATGGCTACATCACTGGTCCCATCACAGCCTTAAAATAACCTCTTAACAATCACCACCATTTGCAGAAAGTTAGTTGTTAGAATTATTTGTCATTTTTTAAAAATCTATGTCATGAATTTTTTAATAGTATTCATATGCAAGAGCCAAGCATGCAAACATTTATCAACAAAAGCAGTGGGAACTAATATTAATTCAAATAGAATCAAAGAATAGAATAGAATAGAATAGAATAGAATAGAATAGAATAGAATAGAATAGAATAGAATAGAATAGAATAGAATAGAATAGAATAGAATAGAATATCTTTATTGGCCAAGTGTGATTGGACTTGGAATTTGTCTCTCTGGAGCATAAGCTCTCAGTGAGAGATGAAAGAGAGAGAGGGAGGGAGGGAAGGAGGGAGGGAGAGAGAGGGGGGGAGGGAGGGAGAGAGAGAAAAAGAGAGAGAGAGAGAGAGAGAGAGAGAGAGAAAGAAAGAAAGAAAGAAAGAAAGAAAGAAAGAAAGAAAGAAAGAAAGAAAGAAAGAGATGCTAGAAAGAGATATATATAAAATATTAGTACTTTGCAGTATTCTCCTGCAAGTGCAGGATTTTTGTTACTATTGTTGTTATATTGATCCATTAGTTGTGATATGAATTGACCAATTGACTTGTTGCCCAAGCCTGAAGTCAGGCTTGATAGTGCCTGACTGGTCCAAAATCACCCATTGGGCTTTCATGACTAAGGCAAGAAATCAGTCTTCTGGTTTCTACTAGTATACCAGATTATGATCTACTGCAATTGAGATAACCATAAAATACTTCCAAATTTGATAAAATTGTGCTTCATGCCTTTGATGTTTTATTATTTTAACATTGTGATTTTTTCCCCCAATGAAGCAGTTGAACAGGCCTTCTTAAACCACAAGTAAATTGTTACGTTATCTAGAGTTTTCAAATGTTGCGCTTTTATTATTTTAAATGCTAAAATTAGATAAATATTTCTTTATTTTTAAGCTTATGGTTTAGTTCTGTAAATAAATGCAGTAAGCCTAGCTCTGGGGAGCATTCAATTCTTTGATTACTAATAGTACTTATCTCCCCAAAGATTTTATGCCAAAAAAGTATTACTTTATTGCACGAATAATCCAGTACACTGATGAAAAACCAAATCACTTCATAACTATGTCATAAGACCAAACACACATATATCGTTCTCTCTAACATCCTGACTCTAAAGTTTTTGGGAAAAGCCAGTTTTTAGCAGCCTTCTGCAAGGCCACACAGATTCGTACTGGAAGTTGCATAAAGGAAGAATATATTGTTTTATGTTTCATATACTACCGAAAGCTGTATGCTGGATATGACATGAAAAATAAATATGCTTGCACTGATATATTCATTTATCATCATAATAAAATAATTGTTTAGACAGTGACAATGATAGCAAGATATAGATATAGAGGAATTAATACATGGCAGGAAAGAAAAGTTAAACTGTGTGAATCCTGAGGGATCACCAATGCCTCACTGAAGAGTCTTTAGATGATGGAAAATAATTAAATATGAAAACAATACAAGAATATTTATTAATTACAATTATGCATGTAATATTAATATGCTAGTAATATGAAGTGTTGAATAGGGTTTTCAGGTAATCTACTAACCAGGCATTTACTGAACCTGATTCTGGTTAGGATCAGAGAAGGTAAAAAGTATGTACAAGTTTATGTGCCAAGAGCTGTGGAAGCACAGTGGTCAGAATGCAGTATTGCAAGCTAACTCTGCCCATAGGCAGGAGTTCGAACCTCAGCAACTCAAGGTTGACTCATCCTTCCAAGGTGGGTAAAATGAGGACCAAGATGGCTGGGGGATTTATACTGATACCATAAACCACTCAGAGTGCTGTAAAGCACTATGGAGCAGTGTATAAATCTAAAAACTATTTATATTGATATTGATATTGATATGTGACAAAGGACTTAGACTTATATACAGACATCATATAAAATGAGAACTTGGACTGGGCTGATCTTCAGAGATGTACTTTACCCAAGGAAAATGCTCCCTTGAAGCTTTTTTGTGTGTGAAAACATTTCTTCCACATTTATAGGAACAAAACAGCCACATTGCTTTACTTCTTCTACAATAAGCTAATAGGCATGTGCTTGATGTGAGCTGACACCTTCCAGTCAGTTACTAAAAATGCCCATCCAGATGGTAGGCTGGCTAAGGAAGCAAACCCCTGGCTCAGAGTAAACATCTGGTCTCTTCACCTTACAGACGGAATTATAGTGCTTTTCCAGCACAAATATTTTTCTCAAGCCAAGTTCAAGTCACTTAATATTTTACTCAAAATTAGATTAAAATCTAACTTTGAGTAAAATACTATTTTTTTCATCCCAGAATAAGAATAAGAGAAAGATAGTGAAGAAAGTGCATAAAGATTAACAAATCAGGTTATTTCTGGTTTGTATTCCATTCCTTCCTGGTTGCCTATTTTTTAAAAAAATATCTGTTGTACCATTATTACACCATTAATTGTGTCAAAACATTTAAGTATCATTTACCTACTCAAATATATTCTGTAATATAAAATATGGTGTGGGAAAACAACTTATGGCTATTACTTTAAAAAAATGAAATAAAACTTGCAAGAAAACCACTATAAATGCAAGAAATGTAAGAAATTTCAGTGGCATCTTAGCGTTTTCAATATGTGCTCCTATAAACTATATTTGTACTAGTAGTGGTGGTGGTAGTAGTAGTAGTAGTAGCAGTAGTAGTAGTATTTTAAAAAGAGGTCAAACCTTTACAGTTAGGTGCAAAGGCTAAACTTGGCAATGAAATAAAGCATTCCAATCTCTTCCACAGATTATGACAAACACTTTGCTGACCATAATAATAGAATAATCCTCTACTACTATTAATCTTGGTGATATCTGGTTTTCTATAAGACTTCCATGGTAACATTTAAAAAGCTTGATCTCTGATCATTTCCCATACCTGTGCATTTAGCTTTTATTTTGTTCCATTGGTTACATTCAACTATATCTTTTTTCAGCATGTGGGATGGTTGCACAATAATCTTGGCAGTCAAGCATATCTTTTTTCATATTTTTAATGAACAAGGAGTAGTCTCCTATAATAATATCATTAAAAATATGGGAAAAAATGCTTTGACTGCCGAGATTATTGTGCAACCATCCCACATGCTGGAAAAAGGTATAGTGGCATATATTCAAGGAAAAGTAACTAAAGGAAAAAGTAAAATCTAAATGTTGACTAGGGATGGGTTTTAGATGGTTAGAATCCGTGTCTGAATTCTGCTTTTCTTTTCTCCCATCCCTTAAATATTGTCCTGTAGTTATGGAGTTTATTCTTTCCAAGTTGTTTTGTATGACATTGGTAGAACTATTCTTAGTAAGGAAATAGAGTTTAGTTTTCCATCTTATTTTCTGGTGCTATTTTATATAGGGGTTTAAAAATTAGTTTAAGATTTCTTAATTTAAACCCAACCAAAGACTTTATGAAGGAACTTCTCCATAGGAGTTTCAACTGAATATCAACCACATCGTATGTTTCAGTTAACTCTCCAGTCCTACCACATATCTTTTTAGAAATTACAAGGTAATGGTAGGATATTTTCAGAGGGGAGGGACGCAATAGTTTAGCTACCTAATGATGCTTATTCTATTTTTCCCCTGTTGGTTTCTCTTTCTCGCTGTCTTCACTTTGGATATGTTGCTTTCTTCTTGTTGAGGCATTATATAAATATTACATAATATACAAAAACATGCCCTTGTGGGGAACTTCAGTCCTTGAATTGCATGTTCTTTGACTGCTCTCTTTGCAGGAAATCACGGACAACTATTGTTTGTTCTATCTCGTACATTTCTTTTCCTGGAAATGAACATGATTTCTATTCAGCCATCTCCTAGTTAACCACTCTTCCAGATTTCCTGTATCTCTATGTAGTATCCATCTCTCCTTCAGCTAGAACATTTGTATTACTTTTCTTTCTTTTTAGTCTGATGTACTCCCATTTTTTACTTCCTTTATATTTTGTCTGATTGCTAGTCTCACAACTCTAATAAAGATTTGATTTTATCCAATTTTCAGCAATTTGTAAACTGAATTACATATTATTGATATTACACTTTATCTTAGCCAAAAGGCCAAAAAATGATATCTGGATTTTTGACCTCAGAGCCCATTTCAAATGCATAGCCAGATGTGTTCAGCTGATTCATATGAACAAGCAGTGTTATGGTATCAGTCAATTATTGTGAATCTCCAGATCCATGTCCAAATCTTGGGATGGACTGCATATGATAATTAAAGATAAAGAAAGCTCTCTGTACTGTAATAACCTTTCACTTGGAAAATTCAGAATGGATTGTGCATCCGTGTACAAAGATATTATAGAAGTGATCCTTCCTTTTATCTGCAGATATTAGTTGTGTGTGTGTGTGTGTGTGTGTGTGTGTATGCACCCACACTAATATCTAAAGATAAAAAGATCATTTTTATAACATCTTCAAAAGGAACCTGCAGTAATTTCAGACGTGATTTCCTCTTGTAGTGATCTTCCAGAATGGCTAAGAGTTAAAGCTGAAGTTAAAGATCTTAAAACCAGGTTATTTCATCCCCACAGAATTAATAAAAGTAAATAAAGATTGGTAGGTACCAGTTTTGGCTACCTTATTTAAACACATAACTAACACAGGATAGTTTACATCTGACTAGAATCACACTACCATTGTACCGATATACAAAAGAAAAATATACTTGACCCTACAAATTATAGGACTATTAGTTTATTTTGGACATGTGATGTGACACCCAGAAAAATATGGCATACTTCACTTAATCCTCCATGGAAAAATTGAAGGCAAATGAGATCCAGGCAGAAGAAGAACATCATGGCTTCAAAATCTAAGGGACTGGTTTGGACAAAACTCAACAGCACTTGTTTGTGCGGCTGTTGATAAAAATAGGATCGCCAACATGATTGCCAATGTCCAATGATGGATATAGCAAAAGAAGAAGAAGAAATTTGTTTATTAAATGCAGTGAATAAACTTTATGCTAGATATTTATATCTAAAACTAGTAGATTGAGTACAAAATAAAAATATAATTGTTGAAGAAAAGGCTGTATTTAGAGAGGTATGATCAATGTTAGATTATTGTTTGGCACTCCAGAAAAATATTCTGCTCCATCTCATGCTGCCCTTTATGTAACCTTTGTTGATTTCAAAGCAACTCTGAATTTAATATCAAGGTAGAGACTGTGGGATACTCTATTCAAACATCTCCCTGAAAATTAGATTTACCCTTTGTAGACATTTATCTAAAACAGTCCCAATTTATAATGGTATACGTTTTTATTATCTACATTGCTTTTACATTTATAACTAAGTCCAATAATTCAAGTGCTTGCTATTTCAGTCCATCATCCATCCACTCTGACTAATCATGTGATTCCAATACTACTGTTTGACAATGATGTTGCTATTATGTCTACTTCACAGATGGAAATGAGAAAATCACTTAGGGCATTAGTTTTATTTTGCATAGAATAAAAACTTATCAACAGATTATCAGAAAATCAAAGTCTTAAGTTTTGCCCAACATTATCATAAAATTCACTAATGGTAAATAAATGGAACTCCGATTGAACAGGTGCATACCTATAAATACCTCAGAGTGCACTTTCATGCTTCCTTATCCTGGCATGCTCATTTTTCTTATTGGGCAAATGTTGCAGAGAGTACCTCTGCAGCTATTACAAGATTTTACCAATTAGTGTAAAAGGAACCCATTATATTCATGTATCTTGCAAAGTCTTCCAAGCTAAGGTAGTCCCTCACCTTCTTTATGGCTCCCGTACTTGCTCCTTTGCAAAGCTTAATTCTATTGAAACCACTCAAAATAAGTTTATTAGAGCCATTTTGATGGTTGAAAAAAATATCAAAATTACCATTCTACATATAGAAACAGGCATAGTGTCATTGGATACTTCTTACCTTCTGGCTAAAGTTAATTCTATTTCTGATAGTTTTGGCCCAGTTAGAATTTAGAGGTTGTTTTAAATCATCATGGTTTTAAAAAACCATGATGATTTGATAAATCTTGATAAAATTCACTTGCTTGATAAAATTATTTATGGAAGCTGTGTGCTAGCTAAATTTAATAGAACCGGACTTAAGCAATAAATTTGGGACATAGATCTCCAAACAAGATTATGTAAAGGGTCACACCCCAAAATTTATCATTTGCTTCCAAAAGGGTTCCCTCCAGTGTTCTGTTTATCAGCTATTCCAATTTTGAAAGTTCATAAGATCTTTACTTTAGCCAGGTTGGATGTTCAGGAGACCTTTTTGGATGTTTTAAGGATATTTCTATGCACTTTTGGTTATGTGCATGTGATGCTGATTCAATACAAACTCTAAGCATATGTTATTATATTGTTCCCTATATTAGGATTCTAGGCAAATCCTTATATCTCCTGTCTTGAAGAAATTTCCAGATAGAGAATGTGATTTCTATTTAATCTTACTTTTTTCAGACAAGGACTTGAAAATAACCTTCCAAGTCACTGAGTTTTGTGCTGTCATTTGTACAATTTGCCACACCATTACTTAGTTTAGAACTTTTTATAACAGTATATTGTTTGTATTTATTTGAGTATCTTTGTTCTTAATTATTTTTAGATTTTATTATATTTATTGTTTTTCCCTTGTGATGGAATGTAGTAAAGAGGTGGATTCTCAATAAAGAAGGAATGCACTCCAGACAAATGAGAGGTAACACAGCCCAGATATTATCTGTAAGAGAAAGAGGGTAAAGACAGCCCCTCTCTAATAGTTCACAGAATATATTGTAGATGCAGATAGTAGAGTGCTCAGTCTGACAAGATTTTGCCTATTGGTGTTTAAAAAAATTAGCACCCAACCCGCCTAGAAGAATGAAATATTTTAGGAAATATTAAAAAGGCAGACTATTTCCCCTAAAAGAGAAATAGAAATCTTAAGGGAGACAGAAACTCAGCTCCCTGCCCCCAGTACATATTTGTTGCCCATTTATTTATTTATTTTATTTATTATTGCGATTTATATGCCGCCTTTCTCCCTGGGGCTCAAGGTGGTTTACAAAATGACAAATTCCAGCTTGGGCCCAGTCTTTCTCAATGGGCGAGCCTGTGCCAGACAAAAGGCCTCTGGTTCCAGGGTGATGGAATTAAGACATGACCGTTCAGGACATAATAGGGTTATCTATCAGCAGAGCTCACCACATGTCACAACCAAGCCCCTTCATTGCATCACTCAGCAAGGTTCAACCAAACTTATCTCAGACAAACTTCTAGGATTTGCACATGACCCCTACAGCAGCCAATAGAATACATGCCCTTGCCACAGGAACAGGAAGCTCAAATTCAAAGCCCAAGAGAGTATAAATAACACTCACTCTCCACTCCATATGGTCAGCATTAAACCATCCTTCCAAGCAGCTTTCATGTTTCCAGTGTCTTTTTCCCCACTTGAAACTGAACCCAGATGGACATTTCTTTCAACAGTGTGAAACAATTAAAAAAAACCCAGTTTGGAAGAATTGTCATGTGTCTTTTTGGTTTGGGGCTTGACCTCAGTTTTATATACTACTGATACAAATTCTGGACATATTCTGAAATGAGCCGGAAGAATGGAAGCATTCTTCAAGAATGAAACTTTTGAGAGCTTGCTGCACAACATTTCTTTAAAACACCTACACAAATTTTTCTATGATTCAACTCCCATGAGTGGAATTCAAAGATTGGCACAAATCAGCATATATACCAATTTATAACAACTACTATCCTACTGCATTCTACAACTGAGTAGATAGTGGCAGTTACTTATTCAGAGAATGTGAGGATAATTCATTACTAGAATGGACTAAATAAATAAATGAATAAGGAACTTTAATGAATAGGTAGGAAAGTTCCTTATTACTATCATTTTCTCAAGTGTCATGAGATTTGTAGTTCATTACCCTGATTTCTCTTTGGCAAAAGACAATACATAGATAGTTAATTAATAGTATATAATGAACATAATTTCTAGACTCTTTACAGGCTGTATTATGTTACTTATGTTAAATAATTGATAAGCAGCATTAACAATCACTCTTGATATTAATTATTCACTTTCAGTGTCTGGATAATAAAAAGAAATTTACTCAGTCTATTTTAAGAGGTGACCTCTACAAAACCTTCAGTTTTCTAGGAAAAAGTTGAGATTTACTTTCTTCCCTTTTTAGTTATATAAGGAGCTATAACTGTACATATATTTGTTATCCATTTATGAAAAAATTCAACAAAGGAATTTGTGGCAAATCAGTCAGATTCAAAGTCAACATTAAGCAAAAAGAAAATAGTGAATCTAGTAGTTAAAAAGAATGTTTTTATATTTATTTGGATTATCTGAATATTTCTGTAATATGCACAAAAATTGTTTTTGTTACATTTATTTGGAAATCTAACAGAATAAACATCATTTGACAATACATTTGAGAATCATATTGTACTGGTTTTCCAAAGCTACTATTTTACATGGCCTGATTCGCCTAGCCTTAACAGTTCACATTTACGTATATCTATTGTCTACTGATGGATCAAACAGAGAGAGGCATAGATAGCTTTGACAACACTTTATCAGTTTTTATCTGGCTGCAATTGTGTTAGGCAAGAAGTAAAAAATGATACAATCACATCAGGAATGCTCTCTTATCAGATTTCTATGCTATGGGCTCATTTACTTATTGCAATGTATTTTGGAATCCCTTCAAATAGGTGTATTACAATTGCAATTGTTGTCTCTTTAATTGGTAAAGTCTGTTTTATTGACCTAATGTTATCTTTATGTAACACTTGGAAAAATAAGATTGGATCTAAATTCAGATTCTTCCTGCTGATTCCCTGATTTTTGGATTTCAGTTCAGTTCAGTTTACTGCAATGTACTATATGAGGAGCTTCCTTTAAACATCTGGAAAAAAATATCTGCGAGAATTATTCGACTTTGAATTATTGAATTATAACTTGCCACTTTGAAGAGAATCGCAGCGGTGGGCTGTTCATTTTTGAGCCAATTCAAAATGCTGGTACTTATCCAGAGAGTCCTAAAGAGCTTGGGATTTATCTCCCTAGAAGGAGTGCACAATTCCCATACAATCTGCTTGAACTTGAAGAGTGTCTCTTGATGCCTCTTCTACATGGAAACAGATGTCAACCATGGGAATAGAAGCCTTCTTGGCAATAGTAATGTGATCTTTTCGTAATCAGGCTAAGAACTATTTCTTCACCCAAATATTTTAAGTCTTATGTACTTGTTCCATTTTATTGGCTAATTTAATCTATGATTTCATTTTACTGATTTTATTTTTAAACGTTGAATTCTGGTGAAAAGGTAAAAAAAAAGTAATATAAAGATTTCCCTGTACAGTCATGTCCAATTCTAGGGCACAGTGCTCATCTCCATTTCTTGGCCAAGGGAGCCATTATTGTCAAAAGACATTTTCTGTGGTCATGTGGCCAACATGGCTTTATGCCAAAGGCACATGGAATACTGTTACCTTCCCACCCAAGTGGTATCTGTTAATCTACTCACATTTGCATGCTTTCAAACTGCTAGGTGGGCAGGAGCTAGGGTAAGAAACAGAAGCTCACCGCCATTGTAATGCACTCGGATCTCGAACCTGGGCTGTCAGCCATCATGCCCCCAAATTCTGGTGAACTATGGGAAAATTAGTTAGCAATATAAGTTAGTATATAAACATTAAGGGGCGTGCATAAGCGCACCATTGTGCCTACTGTCCCTGTCCTAATGTCCCCTTTTATTGGTATCCATTTCATTTATTCATAATCATGTTTATACTTATATCTGTTATCTAATATATGCTTGACGAAATAAATAAATTTTGTTTTTTTTCCCATACAACTGTTCTTTATTGTAGCTCTGTATTATCCAGCAAAACCCTGACTGACAG
The DNA here is from genome assembly GCF_059756535.1 of Pantherophis guttatus. Classification (NCBI taxonomy): domain Eukaryota; kingdom Metazoa; phylum Chordata; class Lepidosauria; order Squamata; family Colubridae; genus Pantherophis; species Pantherophis guttatus. The sequence goes on from NC_142064.1 coordinate 47,690,826, forward strand.
CTAGCCCTTATATAGGGGGCTTTCAGACATCTCAACCAATCAGGTTTAAGTATTTTCCCATTGATTCAGCAGACTTGAGTGAAGCCTATTGCTAACAGTATCTAACAGTGATAACTCATAACAATTGCCTGGACCAGTCCCTTCAGTTGTCTTGGCAAGATTTCAGAAGTGGTTTGCCATTGCCTCCTTCCTAAGTCTGAGAGAAAGTAACTGGCCCAAGGTTGCCAGGTGGCTTTATGCCTTAAGGTAGGTTTAGAGTTCTTTTTTTACAAAAATATTTTTATTGTGATTTTTCCTTTTCCAATATATATATATATATATATATATATATATATATATATATATATATATATATATGTCTCGTGAGTGTGGGCCACACAGGATGTCACCACCACACATCCACGCAGAAAGCAGACTCAAACCCACACTGATAATGAGCCACGACCAAGGACCAGAAGCCAGACCGCAGCTGCATCATTAGCCACTTTAAACCCCTCCAATCCATACATGAAGCAGACTGACACCCACCATGAAGAGCTCGCACGGCCACAAACACGAAGCCAAACAACAACAACGCAGCTCACCAGCTCAAATCCCCCTGCAACTCAGACTAAGCTGAGCACAACCAAGCCCCCACCCAAACAGAACACACCCCCAGCCAATCAGAGCACAACCAACCCCCCATCCAATCAGAGCACAGCCAAGCCCCTAACCAATCAGAACACACCTCCACCCAATCAGAACACAGCCAAGTTCCCACCCAATCAGCTCACACCCCCACTAGCAGTTAAAAGGAAGAGACAGCTGCGATCTCACATTGCTCCTGGAAGCACGAAGCCGAGAACACCAGCCTGAAGATGACGAATGAGACTTCGTTGAAACGTCGCCAAGACACTTCCAATTTTACGTGGGAGAAGACCCGAATAACCAAAGACCTACATACAAACACCTGCGAAAACCTGAGAAAACAGATAGATAGATAGATAGATAGATAGATAGATAGATAGATAAATAGATAGATAGATAGATAGATAGATAGATATAATGTAGATCATGCAATTTCAGCATTACTATGATATGCACTGAGTGTGAATATCAGATACTTAGGTTATTCAACTGCTAGCTACTAAGATTTTTCTATGTCAAGCAAGTGTAACTGTAATAATGTGGTATTGTAATAATTTGGCTTTATGGTTAACAAAAGTTTATTTTATTTAACATCCCCACCTTTTAAAAATATTCTAAAAGTCAAAGAATGATGCACAGTAATAAAAATGAACTGTTGTGCCGTTATAATCTTTGGGGAGGATTACAATTAAATCAGGCATATAAAAAGCCAATTTCTTACACAGTTGCCTTGCTTACAGTGATTTAACCTAACAGGAATCATGGCTAGCATTGATGTAGGGCTGCTGTGAAAAAGCCTTTTTGATAAGGTTGTTTCTGGAACATGGCTGAGAATGTTTTCTTTAAAAAAAATATTAAACAGAAAAGCAGTCAAAGGAAGGAAAATGAATGAAATTGAAATAATGCTTATGTCTAAAGTGAAATGGATATTGCTTCTATTAAAGGAATGTAGCAATTTAAGCCAAAAACTTCAATGTGGGTAATTTAAATATGTTCAAGAACATTTTGTTTATCTATTACTTAATCTTCAACTTTTTGTGAATTATTTAATTTCATGTTGGGAATCCTACACACTGTGACTGAGATCCATACAATTAATTCCTTTATTGATTTCAGACTTCTTCCTGAACAAGATAACTAAAAGACAATGGTATAGAATAAGTGGTTGTGCAAAAAGAAATACAATATATACTAGAAAATATATCTTTACTTTTGTCAGCTAAATGTATACAGTATTCCTTGCCCAGTTTCCTTGAATGCAATACCACATTCCTAGAGATATTCACTAAAAAGTTTGTCTCACTCAAAGCAACGTATATTATTTGCAATAAACTAGATATAGGACTGCAGGCTAAATACATTAATATCTTATCTGAACCATATTGTGCACTTTTACTATTAAATTCACATTTATTTCAGTAAGATATGTGTGAATTATATTAAATATATAGTTTAGAGATTGGTATAACACATGTTCTTGGTTGCTTATTTGCAGTTGTATGAAACAGCCAGAGTAGAGTAATGGTTAGCATGCTGGAACCATGAAAAGTGAGGGTATAACATTTGGCTAGTCATAAAATCTCATTCAATTTACTTCACAGGTTTATTGTTTTACAGGAAATTGGAAGAGAAGGAATTCTATATGTGTTGTTTGAGCTTTTATGGAAAAGTTTGGAGATCCACCTAAAAATTAATTAATTAGATTAGGATGGAAGGAAAAAATATGTGGTTTGCATTTTAAATATAAGCCTATTAAATATACTTTCTGAATTAATACATTAATCAGAGCAAATCATTTATTTATTCAGTTTACACACTCCAGATTTTATGATGAAGTTTTGTTATTAAAAATGCATAGAACAATGTACATTTTAAAGAAATTGTAGATTAAAATGTGTGCAATAGGGAAACTGCATAAATGAATAACCTAATAGGAGAAAGTGGAAATTGCTTGCACAATGAATGTTTATAAGAATTATTGCATTCCAAATATATACATATTTGGGACATGAGTAAGAAAATATGCACAAGTTTTGTATGCAGACTTTTAATTAAAAATATGCCTAAAATGATTGTGGATAAAACAAACTGGCGCTTCAAAAATGTCAAAGTTGTTGAAAGCGAATCAAAATGATTCATCAGTGTGAGGGAGAGTTGAATTAATGTGTTACTTGAAAACCATAATCTTTTTCACAGGAATTATCAGAAATAAATGAGCAAATTCACTCATGGCTCTGAAGACAACTGGTATAACTGAATCTGGAATGGGATATTGCTGCACTCACTTCACCCGGGCTCCCCATTGTGTTGACTTATCATGACTTTCATTCTCAGCTGGCCCTTATTCTCTTTTTTCCCCATCCTCCTCCTCCTGGTTTGCCCCCTCCCCTTATTCTTCCCCTTCCCCTTATCAGCAATTCAGATTGCATGCAAATTTTGGCTGGGCAATATGCAGATATCTACCACAGATCAAAGGTTTTGTTCCGGAATGTTAATTTTATTCAGCCTTGTCTATTTCTCTGGTGCTATCTTCTATCACATTTGATAGCCATCCATAAACCAGGCCTGGCAGCTAATTCAAAGATGAAAGGGGTAGCGAGCCTTTTCATAGTTCTGGGGAAGACGGTTCAAGGCAGATCTACAGTTTTTATAATTTTAGGTACCCTTTACAAAATATACCCTTTCTCAAAATTTGAAATCAATATATGTAAATTGTGATCTGAGTAAAATAAGAAGTGTGGGTTTTTAAAAATTTCTCTGCCACATGTTTTTTCAATAAAAAAATAAGAATAGTTCCATATTTAAGCAACAATATTTAAACTGAAAATCATAATTTCTGTGCATGCCAAAATTTAGTTAAAAAGAAAAGTCCATTCAATCAAACTGAAAACAACATACAATCTTGCTTGACATATGAATTTCTATAGTCCGTAGGAAATAAAAAAAATTTTGTTAGAACATTCCAAATTGGCAACTTTCTTATAAAGCAAAATTTAAAACTCAAATGTTTATACAAAACTTAAAAAACAAACAAACAGCTATCTGCATTCTGGCTTTAGGAAACAACGACAATGCAATATTTGACTTCTTGTTTTTACCTTGGTGCTTTGAAGATACTTAAGGTAGCAGAAAACTTGTAAAAAAACCCCACTAAAGTGATTATTTATTTTTCTTCTGAAAACTGAAAAAAAACCCACTTCTTTAAATCCTATTGATGATAGGACAGACTTGCAGTAGCTTGCATTCTGATTCTGATTTTTCTCCAATTTCTAATACAGTGAATTTTCAGCTGATTCAATAAATCCCTTGAAGGTCTCAACTTTGAATTGATATAAACAACTAATTGCTTATTTACATCATTTTCATTAGCACCCAGTTTAGCATATTACAATACAGGCATTTAGCACCTTAACAACAGCAGTTTTTCTCAGCCTTTGGTAAGAATAAGAGAAAGTTGCTGGTCATTACAAAATCTATTCTTTTTTTTTTTTTAAAGTATTTACTAAAATATTGTTAAAATCAACACACAGCAGCGAAGCACTCTGCCTATTATTTATTCTCTCCCTCTCTCTTTCTCTGTGTCTCTTTTCCACACACACACCACAACAAAAAAATAAAGGCAAGAAGCGTATTGCAACTAGAAGCAGAATGCATCTTAAAAAGCTCACAACAGGAGAAGAGCAATCACACATAGAGAACATGTATCAACAAAGTTACACTGAAGAGAACCACAGCAGGATAGGAATACATGAGCAAACTCACCAACATCGCCAAAGCAATAGTCTTCAGTTTTTAAAATCTACTCAGTTCTGTTTACCAAAAGTGTTCTATGATTTAGACTTTGCTGTCCTTCAGATTCAGTTCATAAATTATTCAAAATACATGGAAATACAAAATGCAAAAACTACCCCCTGCCTGCATTTCAATAAAGCTGACCCATCTTCGGGTAGGATCAGCCAAACATGCCAAACAAAGTACCAATATAGAACAGGAACAGAACCAGAGCTAGGAAGAGTGTCTTGAAACTATTGAAAACCAATTATAAGCCACATTTGGCTGGATGCACCACTAAGTAGCATGATATACATATGCACACACATGCATTACATCAGTGGTGGGATTCAAAAAATTTTACTACTGATTCTGTGAGCGTGGCTTGGTGGGTGTGGCATGGCTTGGTGGGCATGCAGGGGAAGGATACTGTAAAATCTCCATTCCCACCCCACTCCAGGGGAAGGTTACTGTAAAATCCCCATTTCTCCTGATCAGCTGGGACTCGGGAGACAGAGAATAGATGGGGGCAGGGTCAGTCAGAGGTGGTAGTTACTGGTTCTCTGAACTACTCAAAATTTACCAGTTCTCCAGAACTGATCAGAACCTGCTGAATACCACCTCTGCATTACATGCATTTTTTAAACAACCCTGTAATCCCTTTTTACTTGGATGAGCTGGCCGGATGCCCTTCCTATGTTGAGTTCGCAGCAGATATTTTCTCTATACCCTAATAGAGAAACATCTGTCACTGTTTAGGATTGAACTCTTAACCTTCTGAGTGGGAGACAAGTGCTTTCTTCTCTAAGCCATACCACTGCTCATGCACACATGTATACATACCAGTGGTGAATTGCCCCTGGTTTGGACCGGTTCTATAGAACCAGTAGTAAAACCAATGGGAGACTCCACCCACTGACCGCGATGTCATCAGGAAGCACATGCGTGCATGAGTGAAACAAGCATACCCGGCCCCATTGTGAACCAGAAATAAAGGTAAATAGAACCCACCCACCCCTGATATATACATGCATATATGCATATGTATACTTCATATACAGTACGCTATTTACAGCAATAAAGTCAAAAAAATTCATATATGTAACTACCCCCCTCCCCGCCATGTAATATGCTTGGTTAATCTATTCCCAGTGCCTCCATAGTCAAATGGTTTCCTATCCCATGCTGTCATGTTTCTCCCATCCAGCATGCTGAAGAATTCTGAGAATTGAAGTCCACCGATCTTAAAATTGCCAGGATTGAGAAACATTGCTTTAGACTTCACAGCAGATGCACAGAGTTAGAGAGTTATGTGACTTAACAAGTTGGCTTGATTGAGAGAGAGGAGAGAGAAAACGAGCAATGTGGGAATGGATTGATGGAATTAGGAAATCTGTAACTATTACCACAAATGGGTGGTTGTAGAACTCACCAGTGAACTTGAACTTCAGGTAAGACAAAACTGAGCATTTCTGGCATCATTTTGTCAGGCAGAAAAACAATTTGGTTGACAGCTTCTAGAACATCTGTTCTAATTGCCAGCAATTTGGTTGCAACACTTTTGAGGACTACTTTGACACCTGCTGCTGTATAAAATAGTTGGTAGTTGTTTAATCTTCAGTTACCAATTATAGCAAGACTTTTAAATTGGTAATAATTATGTCATGTGTAAATAGAGTCATTCTTGATTATAATGAGTCCCCAAAGATATATACCCTGATGAATTATGATGCTTTTTCAGTCCACAGTTACACTTAGATTTCAAGTGGTAGTGTTGTGGCCACTTTTGCATAAGGATTGGGAAAATTTTATCCCATATATATTAGAACACTTACTTGCATTAAGATTATTTGTTTCCATTTTGAACAGAGAGGTTAGCGAATTTAATGTGGTCCATATTTTTAAGTGGATTGGCTTAATTTACATTTCCCAAATCATTTTGTAGATTGGAATACAGTTCTTTTTAGACTTCACATCCTGTAGATGTTGCAATGTGACTCCTCAGGATAAAAAAAACATATGCAAAACAATATATAATGCATATTAAGGAAATGAAATTTTGTAATAAAATTCATATCACAACATATAAATTATAAATATATATTTCATATTTTCTTTAAAAAGATTACATGAAGATGTGACAATAAAGACTAAAGATAGAGAATGTGTAAAACCATAATGGGTGAGATATATTTTATTTATTTATTTATAATTAGACTTCTATACCACCCTTCTCCCAAAGTACTCAGGGCGGTGTACAGCCATATTAAAACACATAGAATTACAAAGTTTAAAACCAATTAAAATCAAATATATAAAATGGCTCAAAAATTTAAAACATTTAAAACATACACACACACCTTAAAAATTCATATTAGGCCAGTCCGGCTTGCTGGAACAGAAGAGTCTTCAGGGCGCGATGAAAGGTGCACAGGTCAGGCTAAGATGAAGCTCTAGGGGGAGCTCATTCCAGAGAGCCGGTGCTCCCACAGAGAAGGCTCTTCCCCTGGGTGTCGCCAGTCGACATTGTTTGGCCGACAGCACCCTGAGGAGCCCCTCTCTGTGGGAGCATATTGGTCGGTGGGAGGCTGTTGGTGGCAGAAGGCGGTCTCGTATAAACTGTTCTATATATATACATCTCTTCTCTGGAATACAATCTATTTAAAATGCATATTAATTTTTGATTCCTGTTGATATATCTTGCTATTGAAATATAATAAATATTAATAATTGGGAAACAGAAAAAACATGCCTTGTCCAACAACAAATATTCAGATCAGGAAATTTCAGAAATCAATATTCTGAGGATAAGCATAGTTTATATTACTTCTCATTCAAATACACTTTATTTATAGTTTAAATAATTTTCAATGTCTTTTTGCTTTGATTATATTGTATATATAAACTGTGATAGCGCATCTATCTAATAAAATATACAACAGACCTTTGGAGAAAATTGTTCCAAGTTCATTCATTAATATAAACCATCTGAGAATAGCAACTTAATTAGGATGGATACCTTCAAGTAGTTCACACTTAACAACTAATTCAGGGTTTATTGGAAGATTAGCTGAATGAGTGGCCCTTAATCCTCATAGTTGTAGCCATTACAGCGTCCCGATGGTCATGGTATACTAGTCTTGGTATTTGGTGACTAACTCATAATTACAACATTGCGCAGTAATGTAGTCCACATTTAGGTCCTTTACTGCTGGGTTCTCACAAGCAAACTCAGAGGGAAAGTTGAAATGATGTTGTGCACATGATGTTGCACTTAAGAAAAGTATGGGATTTGCTTAATGCAGGCAACTAGAATTGGAATTGGAACATCTGTTAATTCCAGGCCAATTATGTTGTTAAATGAAGACTATCTGTATCATATCTGTGATCTTCTCTCTCTCCTATCTCAGGTATATTTTATGAAGTTATAAGCATTATTCAATGGGGATTTCAGGACACGGCATAGAAAGTATAGAGAATGTTGCAGAAGCAATTAACAGATACAATGTGCTTTTTAAAGTACAGAAAATTATGGGGGAGGGGGAAGACATAATGTTCATGAGGTAATTTTGTTTTCTTTTTTGCTACCTCTATCAGATTAGGAAAAAAAAGGATGATGAAGTTATAGTAGATAATGTATTTCTTGGAAAAGAAAAATATTTTGAATCTATTCAAGACTGGATGTATAAAGGGGTTTTAAAATCCAGAAATAAATAAATAAATAAATAAATAAATAAATAAATAAGTAAATAAATGAATAAGTGAATAAATGAATAAATGAATAAATAAATAAATAAATAAATAAATAAATAAATAAATAAATAAATAAATAAACAAACTATTATTCTATTTCATTGAATTATATGTAATCTTAGTTCCTAGAAATTTCGACTACATGTCTACTCAGGACTGGCGTGTTGATACATCTTAGTAGTACAGATAGGCCTCAATTTAGAGCCACAATAGAGTCCAAAATTTATGTTGTTAAATTTTAAGTGAGACAGTTATTAAGACAGTTATTAAGTGAGTTTTGCCATTTCCTGACATTTCTTGCCGTGATTGTTAAATGAATCACTGCAGTTGTTAAGTTACTAACACACTCTATTAAGTGAATCTGGTTTCCCTATTGACTTTGCTTATCAGAAAGTCACAAAAGGTGATACATGACCCTGAGACACTGCAACCATCATAAATATGAGTCAGTAGCCAAGCTGACTTTTGATCATACGGTCATGGGACTGCTGCAGTGGTCAAAAGTGTGAAAAATGGTCATAAGTCACTTTTTTTCACTGCCATTATAACTTTGAACAGTCACTAAGTGAACTGTTGCAAGTCAAGGACTATCTGTATCTTAGTAGAATTAAGCTTAGCCTCTTACTACCACTCTTTATTTTATTTTATTATTTTATTATTCGAATTTCTATACCGCCCTTCTCCTTTCGGACTCAGGGCGGTGAACAGCCAAAATAAAAACATTTATACATAAATACGATTAAAAATAGATTTAAAATAATTAAATTTGGCCCATAGTTTAAAATTTATCAATTTAAAATCCATATCAAAATTTAAAACCAACCATAAAATCATAAAATCAAGAGAGACCGGCTAACTGAAAGAGATGAGTTTTTAGGGCCCGACGAAAGGTCCGGAGGTCAGAGATCACTCGTATCTCTGGGGGTAGATTGTTCCACAGGGTAGGTGCCACCACAGAGAAGGCTCTCCTCCTGGGGGTCGCCAGCCGGCATTGTCTAGCCGACGGCACCCTGAGGAGGCCCTCTCTGTGGGAGCGAACTGGCCGGTGGGAGGCTATTGGTGGCAGAAGGCGGTCCTGTAAGTACCCTGGCCCTAAGCCATGGAGCGCTTTAAAGGTGATCACCTTCTTCAAACTTTTTCATTCCCCATCCAAACATGGTTTGTGAGTCCTGTTCAACATGTGCATTATGGTTCTCTTCTATGGAGAAGAACTACTGCAACTCTACCAGGTAGTTCATATGTAAGATATTAGATGTAGGTATGTATCAATGGTGGGTTGCGGGCAAACCGGTGGCGGCGGTGGCAGGAGGCTCCTCCCACTCACCTGGACATCTCTGTGCATGCGCAGAAGTGTCATGCGCATGTACCCACGAGCGAACTGGTAACGATCAAAATTGAAACCCACTACTGGTGTATGTGGATTTTTACCTTATGGACAAATTAGATTATGTGCATATTTATTGTCTGAGAGTCTTACCACGTCAGGTACTTAAGTGTTGTTTTTGTGTATGTCTGCTCTCCTCATTCATTTTTGTTTGTATGTATGTACTGGGAAGCACAGAACAAGGAAGAAGGCTTAGAATAGAGCAGTTTCAAATTATGGGGCAGTTTAATGGACAATGTTGCTGCCCAATTGCCTCTTTCTAAGAAATGCAGGAGGTGCTTTTCTCTGGTCTGTCTTTCTCTCCAGCCCCTTGTAGGACCAATTCACTATAAACTTCCCAGTTTGCTTCAGCTATTGGGGGTTCAAAAAGTAATAAAGTGAATAAAATAAATCCACCCATTTTTCAAATTGAGTTTTTCTTTTGCTAGCTTCTCCTGCGATATTAAATTTGGTTCGGTTCTGTTCTGTTTTTGGAGACTTACCCTGCTGAGAAATACATGGAGTGCTGAGTCCCTTTATATGATTTATTCTCTACATTCTATTGGGTTACAGAGAATAAAAATGAATAAGCCTCCAGGTGTCTCAAAGGTGTTTTTTTTTTCCAAAAGGCAACTGGACTATTTTTTCTGAGGAAAAAGAAGAAAAAGTTTCGCTTCTCAACCGAAAAGCTTCATAGGTTCTGGGAGTTTGGTGGGAGCTATGAAGGAAGGGAGTGGTTTGAAGGATCACTTCTTTGTAGTTATCTGGTCATTAGCAATTTTCTTCTTTGTCAGAGAAAAAACAGTCCAGTTACATTTTGAAAAAGGTACCTTTGAGACAACTATGACCTGGATGCAGTGATGAAATCCATTTTTTTTAACTACCGGTTCTGTGGGTGTGGCTTGGTAGGAATGGTGTGGCTTGGTGGGCATGGCAGGAGAAGGATACTGCAAAATCTCCATTCCCACCCCACTCTGGGCCAGAGTGGTATTTACTGGTTTTCCAAACTACTCAAAATTTCCTCTACTGGTTCTCTGAACTGTTCAAAATTTCCGCTACCAGTTCTCCAGAACCTGTAAGAACCTGCTGGATTTCACCCCTGGCTGGATATCTGAGAATCTCCACACTCATTAAGCCTCCAGGTGTTAATTGCTTTTAATATATGTGTCTCCCATAGGTGCAGACATGCTTGACTCTTGGAAGCAAATTGAAATTCTAAATATTGTAAACCAAATGAAGACTTTCCGTCAACATCATCAAGTTTAATCAAATATACACATACATGGCCCATTTTAATAACCATGCCAAAATCTTGTTCTTTTTCATATGCTTTCAAAGCATTTACTAATTGAGCATGGTTTTTTTAACGTTGTTGGAACTAGAATTTGGACATAAATTCATTTCTATAATTAATCAGCTCTACTTGCTGGCACAAGCAGTAATTAGCATCAATGAATTAGATACAGATGTTTTTCAAATAAATAGAGGCAGCAAACAAGGATGTCTTCTTTCATTTTTTTTATTCAATCATCAGACAGATATTGGCACGTTATTATGAAGAATAAGAATATTCAAAGATTGCTTGCAAACAGCATACTCATCTTTCTTAAATATGTATTTCAATTTCAAGATGAATTATATAAATTTTATACGGAAGCGTGTTCAGATGTTACCTTTGATGAATATGATATATAAATGCAAAACTGATAACAATGAAACAAATTTAAGCTTAGAGAACATATTGGCAGGCAGCTATTACAAGAGGTTGTTATTTTTAATACTAGCTGGATACCCATGCTTCGCTATGAAACTATGTGATCGACACTTACAGGTTGAAAATTAATGAGTAGTTATGCTCAGCTTCTCCTCTCCCCCCTTCTCTTCCTCGGCCTTGCCCCACAGAAGCTTCCCCTATCCTATCCCCTTCTCTCCCTCAGCCTTGCCCCACAGAAGCCTCTCCTATCCTACCCTCTTCTCTTCCTCAGCCTTGCTCCACACAAGCCTCCCCTATCCTATACCCTTCTCTCCCTCAGTCTTGCCCCACAGAACCTCCCCTATCCTATCCCCTTTTCTCCCTCAGCCTTTCCCCACAGAAGCCTCCCCTATCCTATCCCCTTCTCTCCCTCAGCCTTGCCCCACAGAAGCTCCCCTATCCTATTGCCTCTTCTCTCTCAGCCTTGCCCACAGAAGCCTCCCCTATTCTATCCCCTGGTTGCTGCTGTGAAAGTAAAACTGAAAGTGAAGCTCCTCTCCTCTGCTTGTGTTTTGCATTTGGAACAGATTTCTTTTCAGGTGGGGAGGGGGACTAGAACTCCTTAGCATCAGAGGGCTGTTTGGAAAGTGAAACAGTATTTGCTGCGTGATCAAGAAGGAGACAGGAAGGAGCCTGGCCATGGCTTAGCTCAAGTGTTTTGTATTAAACCTGCTTCTTGCTGTGAAAGTAAAACTCCTCTCCTCTGCTTGTCTTTTGCATTTGGAACAGATTTATTTTCAAGTGGAGAGTGGGAATAGAATTCCTTAGCATCAGAGTCAGTGGTGGGATTCAGCCAGTTCGCACCACTTCGGGAGAACCAGTTGTTAACTTTCTGAGCAGTTTGGCAAACTGGTTGTTAGAAGAAATCATTAGGGCAGAGAACCGGTTGTTAAATTACTTGAATCCCACCACTGATCAGAGTGTATTAATCATAATATAGGAAATACTAATGCTCTGATGGTCATTTCGAAAAAACTTTTCTTAGTGAGCACCTAGAGAAACATATGTGGCAAATTTCAAGTTTGTAGGCTTTACTGTTCTGGAGATTTTGTGATTACAGCATGAGTGGTTTTTGCTTTTATATATATATATATAGAGAGAGAGAGAGATAACATAATCTTTCTCTCACTCTCTCTCAAGATGAAAAGGAACTTAAATCATAGAATAGTTTTGATTATTAATGTTTAGTTTCTACTTTTAATGAATATACTTACTAAGATTCTATTTTATTCCAAACACTTGAAATTGCATTCAGTCCCACTAGATTTTCTACATGCAAAGAATATGTTCTTTTTTTTTTTTACATAAATCAAAGATGCCAGAATTATGCAAATGATAAGGTAAAAACAATTGCATGATGACTGTTTTTTCTAGATATTTCAAATACAAGGATTATTTTGATGCTTTTCAACAAAGACAATTCATGTCCTTAGGAAGTAAAACAAAATGGTTTAGCATTGCATTTTCCATCATTTAGGGTGGAGCCATTTTCTCTAATGTAAGAAATTAATATGTATAATGGTAAACCCATATTTAAAACTAACTTCAGACATTTGGAAAAGATGGAGACAAGTTTTGGTCCTTGAATATTTCTCTTCTGATTTTTCTCTTATAATTCCTAGATTGTTTTCCTTTTAAGCATGAAGATAAATATTTTATTACTAAGAATAAGAAGACTGAAGAATTTATAAAATTAATTTCAGCTGGAAACTACATTACTATGAAACTTCAGAACTTTTCAATACAATTTACCTTATCCTTGGCAAGATGCTCTGCATCATAGAGGCAGTGCAATTTTCCTTATCAAGTCAAAAAGTTAACACAATTCTTTTCATCCAGAGATTTTATCAATCTACACACTACAATCTTTATCTTAAAAAAAAAAAGAGTTGAAGCAATACAACTTTGAAGTAAAATATAGAAAATAGCTCATTTTCATTCTTTCATAAAATATCAAATGTTCAGTAATTAAAATTATTAATACAATTTAAAGCAGAATGTCTAAAGAATATTTCCTTCATTTAATAGCAAGAGAAGGTAATCCATGTTATTTGTGACTCTTAGTAAGGAAGACAGGTTTTCTTGAAATCTTCAAAATTCTAGCAAAGTAATTTGGGACTTGAACTTGTTGAATTTAATGGATGCTCTTTGTGGCATAGAATTCCATTTAAATTACTTTCAACAAATTACCAGGAATCAACCAAGAAAATAATTTCTAGCCATACTGTCAATTATAATCTTTCTAATCTAGACTGTGTAGCTGAAGTATGAGCACATGTCATTTTTGATAGAAATATTCAATTACCCAGTCCTTTTTTAAAGAACATTTTAATATAATTGGTTCTGATCTCAGTTCATTATTCATATCATGAAGGTGTATATGTGATGCAATATAATAAATCAATTCAAACCTACTCTGCTGCTAGATTTTAATTATAAATTGAAAAATCAAAATGTTTTCAATTCTGGTTGCTTATATTTCACAGGAAATATAATTTTTGCCACAACTTCTTAAGGGTTTTTTTTCTATTAGACTTTTCTAATTTGTAGTATTATTCTGTTCAGAATGCCAACTATGGATTTTTGTGTTTATTTTTAAGATCAATATATACAGTATTTGTGTGTGTTTATACCCATTTATATATACTCCCACTTTTCCAGCTGCTTCTGTTTTCATTCTTAAATTAGTTTTATTCTATATTTTTAATATTTGTCAATCTTGACTCCTGATGACTGAATTTACAAGTCCCTGAAGTTTTCAGAAGCGGTTTGCCATTGCCTCCTTTCTAGGGATGAAAGAGAATGACTGGCTCAAGGTCGCCCAACTGACTTTGTGCCTAAGGAAAGACTAGAATCCAGAATCTTGGGTTTCTGTCTGATGCTTTAACTACTGCACAAAACTGGCACTCTCTGCATCTTTTTCTCTAATTGGGCAGTAACAGAGAGTTAGATTAATTAATTTATTTAAAAAAAAATGAATGCATTTTTAAACAAGTGCAAAAGTATACAACACATGCTACATTGGTAGATAAAGAAGTTATTAGGAAAAACATAGTGTAATTTGTAACTGTTATACCTAACAAAAAGAAATGAGGGTAAATATCTTTTAGTACTGTTCTAGCCTTGGAAAATAGACTTTCATCCTTGACCTCCACAAAGATTTTGCATTCAATGAAAGTCAGTTTAAAATTCCACTAAATACTAAAATGCAAGGCACCATATACCTCATCAAAAGTTTCAGGCAAATGTAGCAACCATGGATAAAAGAAAAGTGCTGTTAGGAAGTGGAACTTGATTAACGAAAAACAAAAACAAAGTGGGAATACATTTTTATAAGGAGAGATGCGCACAAGTGACTCATGGTTGGATTAGTGTTTCATTTGCCTGTTTTGCAGATGATCCCATCTGTTTAGATAGTAAGATGTAAAAGTGATGGAGAAGTGCACAATCTTTCCAAGTGAACGAGTGGGTTTTTAAATGGAAAATGCAAGCAATTGTGAAATGATGCTTATTGACATCCAAATTTCAACCTATACATTTGTGACCTCTGAGCGAGCAGTGATTGATCTAGAAAGATATAGAGTCATGATAGATAGGTCCATGAAATATCAACTTACTGTGCCTGGTTCACGAACTCCTTCTCTCCATGGGTAACTCAGCAGGGAGCAATTATCTTATCATGTTCCTGTTTTTCACTTCTCAATTGTTCCAGAGATAGCTGGGCATTATGTGTGTAAGCTCACAAAGAAGACAAATGGATGTGCTGTTTTTGCCATAGCCTCATTCCCTGTTCCCTCATGTAAGCTCAGCTGGTTAAGAAACAGTTTCACGATAGATGATTGTGGGTTAAAAAGAATAAGCAGATGTGATAATGGCCTCAAGTGTGCAATATGTTAAGCTTGTATAAATGTACTTGGGTTTGCTTGAAAAAGAAAAATGACTACATCTTTTCAAATAAATTGGTCAAAGGGAAATATATTCTGTGTTTAAAAAAAGACTCTGTGAAGGACTACTGTATAGTGCCATGCCCATTAGGCTAGACAACAATAAAGAGAATAGAATGTACTATTTTAAATAAGTATATTTAATGAATGTGTAATGACGAATATTGCTTTCATGCTTTGCATAGTTGATAGGCAGTTCCAATAATATTATATTATATTTTCTACAATGTCTCTGAGTACAAAGAACTCTCCAGTCACCTAGACTTTAGTGACAGTTTCAGATATTGCTCTTCATATTTCTTTTCTTGTTCGTACCTTTTAAAGAAAAAAATTGTCTTAACTGTTTCAGGTCTTTCCATGTGGATTAAAGTCTAGCTAATTTTTCCTAACAAGAACATCTATTAGTGTGCTGTTTGCTCAAATTTAGTTTCTAGGAAACTGTTGTTTTTTGTTTTTCTTAGCTGTTTTCAATCTGTCCACATTCACTTGCAAACCTTATGTGATAGATATCCGCTCCTGAAATTATTAATAAAGTCCACTGACTATGTGGGCATCCAATAAATTTATGCTGACAGTATAATATTATCCTAGGAAGCATTCAAATAATATCATTTTCCACAATATATCATGAGCAATTTGGAATAATTGGAAAACAGTTTTGAAATACTGCAATTCTTCTTTATCTCAGTGTGTTCAAACTTGAAAAGTCTCTAATTTGCATCTCTCTTCCTTGTCTTGCTAAATAATAATAATAATAAAAAAAGTTTGGCAACCTTTGTCACAACTGTTGGAAACTTTCCTATCGTCTTGTAAGGTCTTTAGCCCAAAAGTTGATTCCGCTTGCCAAAGCCTGTGTATTTCTGTCAATTACACACTTTCATTATGTTGTTATCAAAACAGCCTTTTCCTTTTCTAAAATGGTCAATTAAGTTTCATGAAAATAAATTGTGAGGCATTAATGGAAGTGCTGCTCTATGTATGTGTGTTTTATGGCAGAACTGTCACTCATACATTGAAATTGCAGACCAAAATACCAGAGTGCTTCTTAATGAACAGAAATCGCTTTCCTCAAACTAGATAGCATTCTCTTCCTGCTTTTATTCTCTCAGATACAAATCAGGACTGAAAGTTCTTAAAACATCTACAGTGCTCCGAAAGAAGAATTCCTCATCCAATTAACTACTCCATTTATTTTGGTTTGCATAAAGCCCATTATAAAATCAATCGGGACTGTCGCCATCCGATGAGAAGCAGTGGACTAAAGATTTTTTTTTTCTAATCATCCTGTAATGTGAACAAAGAAAGGAAAGGAGAAAAAAAATGTATAAGTGATTCAAACAAACATTGTTCCAAAGCAGGCTAAGACCACCTATCTGTCTGTAAATCTAAAGATAAAATTCTTGTTCATTTTCCAGGCTATTTTCACAATCTCACACAAATAAATAACCATTTCAAAGTTCAAAGTTATTTAAAGTAATATTTAAAATAATGGGGCTTGGGAAAGAGCTAGCAAGTGAAGAAAACTGAATTTACTAGTGGTCTGTGATCTTCATTTCAGGAAAGTGCGTGCAAGGTATTTCTACCTTCTACTTTTTTTTTTTTTTTTGGTGATAGAACTGAAATTATTTTGACCATGATCCAGTTATCAAGTCAGGCAAAGAGAACTGTGTCTTATGCATTGCTCACAATTTTCGTAAGTTTATAAAAGTTGAATTTACTGATTGTTCACTAAATAGTTATTAATAAGCAAATTGTGCTAAACCTGAGTTGTCAAAAAAAAGAAAGAAAGAAAGAAAGAAAGAAAGAAAGAAAGAAAGAAAGAAAGAAAGAAAGAAAGAAAAAGTCAGGCATTACACTTAGCTTCACAATACTTTGCTTGAATAATATGTATACTATTTTTTTCGGTCAAGGTTTTAGATTCATTTTTTAATAAACTGATATTTTCCCTTTTTATGGGTTGTCTAATATAATTCTATATAATATAATTCTAGTTTTACCTTGATTTTTCCCATTTTATATTTATGCAAGGACTGATTGCTTATAATAGATTTTATAATATCATTTTGGTTATCAGTACTGAAATCTGATTGATTTGATAAATTTTCCCCTCTTGATCAAGTATTTTTTTTCTTTAAAAAATATTTTTATATTGTATTGTTCTATACAATACAATATAGTAGTAGTATAGTACTATAGTAGTCTTTGGATATAATAAATAGTAGTCTTTGGATATAGTAGTCTTTGGATATAATAGTATATCCATATAGTAGTCTTTGGATATAATAAAGTTTAATTTTCAAGTTTATTTGAATGTCTATTATTTATTTATTGTTGTTGTTTTGTTCCAAATTACTTAGGTACTTTCCAGTTTGGTCTTTACCCAGCACACAGGCAGTGCCTATAACCCAATCAGAGCATGCCACAAGATTTGACTAGCAAAAGTATATCTTGATATTCATTATGAGCCAAGGTGCCTCAATGGTTAGAGTGCAGTACTGCAGGCTACTTCAGCTGATTGCTAGCTGCAGTTCAGCAGATCGAATCTCACTGGCTCAAGATTGACTTCCTTCTTCCCAGGTGGGTAAAATGAGGACCCAGATTGTTGGGGGCAATATGATGACTCTGTAAACCACTTAGAGAGGGCTGTAAAAGCACTAGGAAGCAGTATACAAGTCTAAGTGCTATTGCTATTGCTATGAAATATCACAAACATAGCAACAGTTAATTGGCAAAAAAGGATAAGGAGAGGCAAAACCGGAGAAACAGAAAACATGAACACCGGGCAACAATTCACATCATATCACTATATCAAAAGGTACTGAAATTTTCAGGGCCACTGAAAACAATACTGTGAGTAATTAACATGACATTTTAACCCTTTTATTACATAATAGCAGCAGAAAGGAGAGAAAGTAGGATACAAAGGTGAACTATTGCTGAGCACATTGTAAGCCGCCCTGAGTCTTCGGAGAAGGGCGGCATATAAATCAAATTAAAAAAACAAACAAAAAAAAACCTTCCTATGTTCTGTACTATGAAAGAAACAATTTATGGTTGAAAATGATATACTCACCAGTTTTTAATCTTAACTATAGATCTGATTGTCTGATGTTCATGGTTTATTGGCATCCTATAAGCCCTACAAATAAATACAACTATAATCATTAAAATGTGAGTAAAATTGTATGCACCAATTTTTTGAAGTACATGACTCAATGGTTTTCTGGAAGAAGAAAGGAGAAGGAGGAGAAGGACAAGAAAGAGGAGTAGGAGTAGGAGTAGGAGTCATTATTTGCCTTATGTGTGTTTCCAAATGAATTTTTTCAACACCCAAAATTTATGTGACCTTCTCCCCACATTACTATGAGCACAATTTTCAAATAACCCCGTGATTGCAGGAATCATTGATAAGTAATAATAATGGTTATGATTTTATCTTGGTATAGAACTGCTAACTCTCACATGGAGATATTTAAAGATTATCAAATAAGCCCTTGGACAACAGAAACCCATGGATGATGATAATCATCATCATGGACATCATCAACCAGATCCTATAAATCCTATGAATTCTTCTGAATGAAATGTATTTCCCTGATTTCCCATGATTCACGCAGGCCAAAAAGATTCAGAATACTAAATGACAATAAACAAATATATCACTGTAAAATTCAAAAATTGCGTACATTATTCAGAAGACTAGGAGTGACTGAAACAATATTTTATGAGAATAATAATAAACAACTTGCTTTCAAAATATTAATAAGAGAAGAACATGTAATATTGAAGGAGTGGGCAAAGAGAAGATGGAGTTCTACAAAGTTGGGCAATAACTTTCAACCAGCCCTCTCCAAGTTTCAGACGGGATTGGCAGATTCTTTCATGGCAAAATGTTGGCTGACATCATAGTGTTGGACAATATAGAGCAAAGTACTGGGATATATTTCCATTGGACTCTTATATTACATTGTCCATTTCACTGATTATTAGATCAGTTGACCTATTTATATTTTCTACTACATTTTTTCTAATCAATTACATTAAAATCTGGACATTTATTATAATTTCAATTCTTCCAATTAATGCCCACCTATAAAGTTGGTAAAGACACCCTAAGCATATTTTTTCGATATACTCATGGGAATGGAGATAATTAGTCATTTACAGAAGTGAGCAGGATCAGATAGAACAGAAAAAGAATAAGGAATTTATTGTATGAGATAATCAATTAGCTTCAGCCTCCATTGTTTATAAAAGTGGAAGTTCTAAAGGGGGAAAAAGTTGTACTGTTGTCTTGAAAGTTGTATCTTCATTCAAGTCCAAGGTATGGCTATTAAAGGTAGTACATGGCACATGTACTTTGTAGTGTTGAACTGGATGCTGGTGTGTTTCAAGTTGTTGGTTGACACTTTTAAAGCATGATATGGTTTGGGATTGGGTCACTTGAGAAACCTTCTTTTTCCAAGAGTTTCTACCCATCCAACTCGATCCTATAGACTGGACATGCTGCAGATCCCATCGGCCAAAGAGTGTTGACTGGCGGGAACTAGACAATGGGCTTTTTCTGGAATATTCTGCCCTCATAGTTTTTATTAGCCCCAGTCCTGTTGGCCTTTTGCAAAGCTTTTAAAAAAAATATTTTACATAATAATTTTAGGATTGTAAACCACCCAGATCACTTGGTTGGGTTGAGCTATAAGGAATGAATGAATGAATGAACGAACGAACAAATGAAGTATGTTTATCTATATATCTTTCTATCTATTTATTTTTATCACCTATTGCCAGTAGTTGACACCCAGGGGTAAGTTCCTGTCATTACTCTAGGAAGTTATTATATAAGAACATTTTACACAGACACTGGAATAATGTTCTAAAATGTGAAAGTAATAATTATATTTGTTCCAAAACATACAGTATTTTCCTTCTGTTGATGTCAGGGAATTTAAAGGGTGGTAGTGGTGGAATCAGGCATAGTTTTTTTTTTTTTTTGTATTGGCTATATGCAATTCCGGATTGCAGCTAGGTGAAGTTAAAAAGACAGTGTTATCCACTAAGAACTAACCCCAATGTTATTTAGTTAACATAACTATAGGTATGTGGGGAATGGAGAAATTAATTCCTTTGTCTGTGAATGTCCTAATGACAGCTTTGTTCATGACAGGCACTCAATATTTGAGTAGACTTAGTCAATCAATCAGGATCAAATTTGGAAGCCCAGTATATTGAGCCTGTTGCCTTTTTAGAAACATTTATAAGGGGAAAAAGGAAAGTTTTCCTCATCCTTTGTGCATAAGAAAAGCCACCATAATTCAAAAAGCTATCCAAGGCACATTGGTACTACTGTGAGGATTGTTTGAAACATCTTGGTGTATTTTTTTTTTCTTTTGTCAAAGTTTTGCCATATGTATTATTTTTCTATTGGTTCAGTGTGGTAGACACTGATCACTTTTCCACACCTCATTATTATTTAGTGTTTAAAATTATTTTAAAGCATGTAGAAGAGGTACTTCAGAAAATACAATAGTGGGATAAAATTAGTCAGTTATAACTTTTCAAAAACTGTCTCCGGGTATCTGTCCTTGCATGTGAATGCAAGGACAGTACAAATAGGTCAGCTGATGGAATAAAGCAGCAATGTATTCTATTGATGAGAACAATTTCTGGGGGAAATTTTTTTTTAATATATTGCTTGCACTAGAACAGGGCTGTCAAACTCCCAGCCTGGGGGCCAGATGCGTCACATGCTAGCCACACCCACACCTGGTTTAGTGAGAACTTTAGTGGGGAAAAGTCCTGATATGTCAAGTGACGCCACCATGACGACATGAGTTTGACACCCCTGCACTATAATATGTTCCACAATGCATTAAACATGCGCTATTATGGTTTTAGCTGGTAGCACCATGGATCTCTAAACAAATGGTACCAGGAGTTTTCATTTGGGGTCCGTGAAATATATAGTAGCAGTAAATAAAACCAGACTATGTTTTTATGCCTTAGTATGTGGGACAATCACAGACCACAGTGAGGTAGGAAAGGTAAGATTAGGAGAAGGTTGGAAAAAATATCAAGAGAAATAGAAATTTCAATTGCTAGATGACAGTGAAAGACAATTCCTTTCAGGCTTGCTTGAGTTTTTCATCACATTAATAACAAAGACGTAAGTTTTAGAGAGCATTTTAATTGCTAAGATCAGCACTTTAATTATTATCTGCTCTCAAAAAGCTTTATGATTTGAATGTGATTTTTGGAGGACTAATTGTCTGAAGCATGGATCACTGCTATTTCCAAATTCATCCTTAATGACTTCAAAAACTAACTGCACTCAATATGGAACTCATTCCACTATTTAAAATGCACAAACTTAAAGAAACCATCAAAAATTAATCAAAACTCTCTTCAAAATCTTTAGCAGCCCGATTCCTGCTTTATATTACAGTGGAATCAGAATCTCAAAACTAGGCATCTTGGCAAAACAACAAAACACAACACAACATAATATAATACCAAATTTGTGGGATGTTTACACTTTCCCTTCTTTTTTCCAATTAGTCATCAATTGCTCAGAAGAGTGATTTTCTTCTCTTTACCTTTGAAGAAATGGGGTGTGTGAATTGTTTTCAATATTTAAATTCCTACATAATGAAGTTGATTTTTAAAAAATGATATGGGTATGATTTGTTCTCTCAGCTAATGCAGAGCCTTCAGGTGAAAAGTTTGTATTCCTAACATAGATTGCAAGGTGGATCATATATTATTAAACAAAAGAATTTCAAGATAAAGAAAAAAAATAATAATTCTTTTTATAATCCTTACCAAATTTAATTATATAGGTCAGATTTTAAGCACATTTTAGACAGATTAAATCTCATATAATACGTTTGTCCAATGCAATTAGTGAATTTATGGCCAAAATGATATTTTAATTGAGAGTATGATTATTCATATTCTTGAACTAAAACCAGATCTCAGTTAATTGTTAATTTTGTAAGAATATCTTATTCTGAAATAACTTGGCTTATGTAAAGGATTGTGACCCTAAATAAAATACAAACCATAATGTTTGCCTCTCAACAAGTATAATCTTATTGAACAAAACAGTTTTGATGAATTATAACTTCTCCATCTGAAATAATTCACAAATCTGCTTGTCAGGGTCTCAAATTTCAAAAATACTGGTAGTATTTTACTAGTAAGCTGAAGCAGTGAAGCGTTAACACGCTTTTTTAGGTAATGTAAAATACTTCGGAAATTACTTTGAAGAATGTATCCCAAACAATGTCATTCAGGGCTCCTTTGTTTTCCAATGACATTTCGTGCAACAGCTGTTTTCTGGTAAAATGTCTAGGCAATTGCAGTTTAGATATGATAGTAAGAGAACTACTTTTAGCTTGACAACATTTATTTAAAATCAAATCATTCTGAGAGCCTCAGCCAAGAAAAAGATATGTAGAACCTTGGTTAAGTTGCATGTTGTTCTTCTTTCAATTACAGGTAGTCCTTGACTAACAACTGATTATTTAATGACAGTTTGGAATTATGATTGTCTCAAAAAGCGTGATATACGGTACATAAAGCACTTTCAGCTGTTGTACAATATTGATTCCCCTTGTGGTCACATGACTGCATTTTGGATGCTTGGCAACCAGCTCACATTTATGACTGGTTGCAATGTCCCATGGTCATGTGACAAGAATTTGTAATTCCTTTGTCAATTTCTGGCAAAAATGTCCATTCAGAAGAATTGGTTCACACTTAAAAACTACTAAACTACTATGTGATTCGGATTTACAACTGTCTAATTCATTTAGTACCATAGTAAAATGGTTGCAAAATTAGGTCCAGTCAAATGGGGCCTCAATTTACAGCTGTCATGACTCATGACCAAAATTCTGGCCTCAGTTGTGGTCCTAAATTGAGGACTACCTGCATGATACAGTGAAAGCATGTTATTAACAGTTGTGTTTGTGATTCAGGTATATAAAGGGAAATTATGCAGAAAAATGGAACTAACGTATTCTTCATTGCTCTAGATAGAATGATGTGAACTAAATGATAAAAATTTCAAGATAGCATATTTAGGCTAAACATTGGTTGACTGATAGTGGGACAGACTGCTTTTTGGAATAATTCATCAGATAGTAAAATGTTTTCTTCCTGTAGAAGCAAGATAATTACTATACATATTACCTAATATTACATTCGCAGTGTTATATTAGTATTTACAAAATGGTAGTATGGAGCATTCAGGCTGTTTATCATCCTTTGAATCCATTCTAAAATTTTAACATATAGGAATAGTCATACTGGATTAGATCATAACTTTATCAGGCCAGCATTGTTTAAAGGAATCACACATGTCTTTTAATAATACTCATGGGTACATTTGGAGCAAGTAAGGGGCAAGTATTTCATCACAAGATCATACAAGTGACATTAATTATGACGACATCATAATGCATGTGACATTAATTTCTACAAGATACGCATAACACCATCTTCTCCCCATGTTTTGCAGAATAGATATTCAAGAAATTTATATTCAGAGACATATTGTCTCCATTAAATGATTCAACATCAGATAATCAAAGTCTGATCTTTACATTTGCACTAACAATTCTCATCAACCTCTGATGTCAAAGCAACAAAAGTGATGGACAAGTAGAAAAAAGATTACCTATGCTGATTGTAGAAAAGTGAAATTCAAATTTCAATAAATATTACTGGACAAAATTGCAACATGGATTGAAAAATAATATCTATTAAGCACATTACAGATTAGTATAACTGTGTACCTGATATTATCTGGTAGCATGTATTGAAAAACTTGCAGAATCATATATCTAATATAAACTGGAACAGAGAAAAATCTGATTAAATTTGAGTATCACTTTGCAAATCTTGGCCTTTTTTAGTTAGATTCTTATGTTAAATACAGTATAAGTCACAGTGTTTGCATTAACCAGCTCAATATGTTAGAAGGGCAGAATATGGTTTTGGCTTGTGCATTGCCCATGACCCTTCCAGTCAAATTCTTATATCTACCCTATTCTCACATGAGAAGCAGAGATATTATCCTGAAAGAAGCAAGCAGGCAAGCAAACAAACAAGCAAACAAACAAACAAAGAAGTTAACCATATATCTATCATATTTTTGTCTTATCTTGGTTTTGATCTTTCTCTGATACTCACTCTTGGAAATCTATATAAAACAAATGAAGAGAGAAAAGGTGAAGTGCAGAAAGGGAGATAATAGGAATTCATAAATTATATCACTCATGTCCAGAACTGCTGAGTTATTTAGAGGAAAAGTCCTATAACAGATTCTCAGAGTACATTTTGTCATACGATCTTACAAAGATGTTTCCCATGTAACTAAATTCCCAAATAGGGAAAATGAAAGATTGTTTTGCTTTCAAAATATAGTTTCAAAATCCATAACTAAAAGTTTTCATTGTTGTACATTTTACTAAACACCATCAAAGCTGAGTATTTTCCAATTTCGTTGTATACATGATGTACAATGACAATAAAGACTATTATTATTATTATTATTATTATTATTATTATTATTATTATTATCTTTTATTCATTAAAAATGAAACTCAGTCAACTGGACATTTAAAAATGTGTCACAAATACCATTGACTGGTGCTAATGGTTGATACGGGTTGCTGCCAACGTCCTAGGTGTCAACCAAGTACCTTCTTAAGATTGTTGATGTATCTTATAATATTCTTGTCCCAATGACAATGAGTATCACTGTTACATGTTTCATCCATAGCCATGTAGTTTCGATGGCCAGGTTGCAATATTTCGTGATTTTTTCCAGTTCTTTTTCTTCGACTCTGGTGGCGTCTCCCGGTACAGCGATATCAATAAACTGTACACTTCAGTCCTCAACAACTATCTGGTGTATTATGTTCCAAATGATGATCCGTCTGTATTCAAAAGTTGTTGTTGTGTTGTTGTTGTTGTTATTTTGAATGCTTAATACTTGTTTGCAATTATTTAAAAAAAAAGCATCTAAGTATTTTGCTTTTTTCTAATTGCTGATCTACAGATGATCTCAAATTTGATACAACAGCAGTAATATATTATATAATGACACTTCAAAGGTCTAATCTGGAAAGATTAGCAGGAAATTATGATATACCCTGCACATTAAATGCCAGGTTGTGTAAAAAATATTGGAGACAATCTGTAACATGAAAGATGAATATTTTAAGGCCTCTGAGAAGGCATTAATTACAATAAATGGGGTATTTTATAGTAACTACAAAAGCCCAGTTTATATAAGACATATTTCATTTGCTACAAAGCTTCAGAAATATGGAGTCCTTGGTTCTCTCTGAGCTTGGTTGTTTCATTACACAACAAAGTAACATCATCGGTATTTCGGGATTCAAAAAAATATAAGGCAGGGTCTTATTTTCAGGGAAACATATATATACATATATATATATGCCAGACATTCAGAAATGGGTGGAATGTTGCTAATAAGCTACAAAGGGCCTTTCTACAATTGATTAGAAGGTTGTCTTCAAACAACTGAAGGAGCTCCAGGAGTTAACCAACCAATTTTATTGACATTTTGCCTAATGGCAAGAGACAACAAGGAAACATAAAAGTGCAAGGCTGAGAATGAAGGAAAGAACCACTCAATGCTTTCCAATAGAGAAAAAAGAACAAAGAAACTAGGCATATTTGTTTTTAAGCAGCTAATACTGCTGCAGCAGACCAATAGCAATCCAAAGTTATCTGAGTTTCAGCAAAAAATACGTTTTCCTGACTCCAATTTTCTGCTTGCTTAGAAAGAAAGGGTCAGTATGCAGCAGTGTTGTTAATTTGAAGCATGCCTAAGCTCTTTGGAACGACCATAAACAAATCCTGTATTCTTCCCCTTTGGTTGCTTTTAATTCACTGTAGTTTCTGCATGACTTGTGCAGCTTTCTCAAATGTCATTTTCACTGAAGATTGCTTTATTTATATGCATGTGTAATGGCATGAAAGTGTAGGAAATATGTGGCTACTTTATATGTTCTGGAAATAACATAAGAAATCTAGAGTGATGCGTTTTGCTACTTATATATCTATTGTAGGTTCACAAGCCATGTTAAAACATGATTACCATTTACAATGGAGAAGATACCTATTCGTGCTTAGTGACCTGCACCACAACCTGAATCACAAAGGATCAGATAAACTAATCCTGGCAGTAATTTGTTGTCCTTTTCTATCCACCTAGCTTTTTAGCTTCTTTTGCTGGCTGACTGGCCAGCCTGGATTAGGTTAGGTTACAGCTGATTAAAAAAGAAAATCCTAGCTGTGGTTTCTAACAAAACTTGGAGTTTACACACATGAGGCTCCTCATATTGTAATCCATATTTCATCTTGCATTGCCACTTCTGGGAGTATTTTAAAACATTTCTGGATGCTGCTGCACCTTTGTTTCGTGACCATTTGCAACATTACATTATGACCAGTTCTTCCTGCTCATTCTAAGACTGGAAGGCAGAACAGAAAATTACCCACGTTAATTTATTTAGTCAGGTATTGATGATGCGGGAAACTACCACCACCCCCTCCTAGAAGAATGAAATATTTTGGGAAATATTAAAAAGACAGCGTAAAATATTTCCCTAAAAGAGAAATAAAAACCACAAGGGAGACAGAAACTCAGAGCCCAGCTCCCTGTCCCCAGGCAGATATTAAGCTGAGGCCACCTTTTAGAAATGCAGATTTGGTAAGCCTTTACTCCCTGCAGCAAAATCTGAACAAAGGCAGATTAACCCTCATTCAAGATCCAACACAGGAAAAAGCCATTAAGCCATAATAGGAATTGTCCAACACCCTTTCAGAACAGAAGCCTCTTCATTACGTTATCTCAGAGAATCCAAACTTCAACCAAACTTAGCTCAGACAACCTATAGAGCCAGCTATGTGCACCATGGGAGTCTGACACAGCCAATAGAATACATGTTCTTGCACAGAAACAGGAAACTCAAGTGCAAAGTCCAGAGAAGGTATAAAAGCTATCCCCTCTCAACTCCATGTGGTCAGCTGCACCCGAACCATGTGTTTGGTGGTTCTGTTAATCAATAAACCATCTTTCCAATCAGGCTCCATGTTTCCAGTGTCTTTCTTCCAGTTTGGAATTGAACCAGATGGATATTTCTTCCAACAATGATTTACAAATCTAAAACTTTGGTGCTTTTTTGCCACTTATATATCGACTGTATTAGAGGTTCACAAACCATGCTAAACAGGATTACCATTTACCATGGGGAAGATGCCTTTGATTATGACAATGGTCATGAACTACACATTAAGCCATAATGCCAATTTGTAAATGTATCTATATACAAATTAATCTACACACAAATCTCTCTCTGAAGCCAGGCTAATGCACACACTGATAGTTAAACTGAATCTTTTAAAGGTATTTTTTCAAGATAAATACAGCATTGTTGTTTTAATGTTATATTTTTATTTTTCCAACATTTGCATTGTTACAAATTTTAGTTTCAATGTTAACCACCAAGAGACTCACAGAAATCTTGTGCCAACCACAATTTAGTTGTAAATGAGTTCTGCTCTATATTTGTTAATGCCTCTTTCACAGTTCTTTTAAAAAATCAGTTTTTTAAAAAAGTCTCATATCAGACAATCAGTGAAATCATTAGCATTTAAATGTCTAACTGATTATGTATTTGCTTTGATTTTCTTTACAACATTGGAACTACATAGAATGAAGCTGTTAATATAATCCATTAGCTTTAAAGATCCTTGTCATACTAGAAACATCACCCAGATAATGATGGTATATCAGGGTTCATTTTTATTGCATCTGTTATACTAAATTAATATTTGATCCAATGTATGCTAATGTGCCTCCCTTTTAAAGGCCTTCGTGGAAAGAAATATAAAAACCGGAGGAATAAAATAGACAATGATCATAGGTTTGTGAGAAAAGAAGGTAGAATGAATATATTTCATCAATCTGTTGGATTCAATGCATTCACCAGTGATGATATATGTATATCAAAAATCAATAGAAATCACCAAAGCAAATGTTTAAAGAAGGATGCATTGGACATTTTGCTCTGAAAATATTGTAACTGGAAAAACAGAAGTCCAAATTTTGCCCACAACAATCAAATGAAGGAGAGAGCTCTAGTTCACATACCACCATGTTCGTATTCACCAAGTTTTGAATGTCATCAATTTGCAATATAATCTCTCTCCTATCTCTCTCCAACAACTGTGCCCGAGAAATAGATGATTCTAAGACTCTATATGTGTAATGACCAGACTTTTGAAACATAAATTGTATAATGCATGTCTTATCCTGAAGTTTTAAAACTACCTGTAGATTTTGGTGTACTCAATAGGGATTTCTTTCTTTGCTTGGGGTGTTTTTTGTTTGTTTGTTTGTTATGCTTATAGTGACTGCCTTTTATCAAAGTCTGATTTCCTAAACCTATTGGGGGTATTTATTTTCTTTATTAAAGGACAGTATCACTCCTGACAAATAGGATAATTCAAAAGTGTCCATCTTTGTGATTAAACACTACATAATTTGACCATAAGAACCTATTCTCTATATATTCTCTATCAATTAAAAATCATTTTCTAATTGCAAAATATCAGTTCAAAATCTTATAAAACCTTTATTGTTAACCCATAAAAATATGTCACAGTAATATGACTAATTTAGGATTATGAAGGAAAAAGCCATATTATTCAATTTACCACCAATTGCTAATTTAACA
The DNA here is from genome assembly GCF_059756535.1 of Pantherophis guttatus. Lineage (NCBI taxonomy): Eukaryota > Metazoa > Chordata > Lepidosauria > Squamata > Colubridae > Pantherophis > Pantherophis guttatus. The sequence goes on from NC_142064.1 coordinate 47,719,815, forward strand.
TAAACAACTCTTTTGAAGTTCACCTCTTTTGAAGTGTTGAGTCTTTTGGTACAAGCTAAATTTTTGCTCTTAACCTTAACTTGCAACAGTTACGGTCTTGGACTGGGATAGTTAAGATATTATCTATTTCTCTTCATTAGATGAAACTCATGAAAGAAAAACCAGTGAAACACTTTCTATGAGCTATTGTCTGAAATTCTCTACAAGGATCCCATATTTCTTCTTTTCTACCTATACTGTTTGTACAGAACAAAGTATGACTCTCACTTATTATTTGACATCCCTAGAGAAGGCGTCTGTCAACCTATCCTGTAAATTTATTTATTTTATTTATATCCTGCCTTTATTGTTTTTAAAAATAACTCAAGACAGAAAACATGTCAAACACAAAATCAAAATTTTCAAGTGCAAATACAAACCTGGCTTTGACTGAAATTTTTACAGCAATCTTATAATATATATAAATAGAGGATTTTCATATTATTTCATAGGGAGAGAAATCCTCAAGAATGATTATAAAAGATCAAGATGGTAGCTACTACCATGTGATCAAAGCCCCTTTTACATGTGTCAAACATGCAATGCAGGTAAGAGCCTTGGTGTGTAATCATGGTTACCATCTTGATTTTTTCAAGATCTCTGTGAATATCCTGTTCACATGTATCTCTTTTCACAAGAATTATACATGTTTGTTATTATTATAAAATCATATATGTATGTATGTATGTATATAGGTGCGTATGTGTGCGCACGCATGCACGCACGCGCACACACACAGACACACACACACCAGGGCTGAAATTCAGCAGGTTCTGACAGGTTCTAGTGAACCGATAGCGGAAATTTTGAGTAATTTGTAGAACTGGCAAATGCCACTTCTGGCTGGCCCCAGAGAGAAATGGGAATGGAGATTTTGTAGTATATTTTCCCTGGAGTGGGGTTGGAATGGACATTTTGCAGTATCCTTCCCCTGCCACACCCACCAAGCCACACCCACCAAGCCACTCCCACAGAACCGGTAGTAAAAAAATTTTAATTTCACCACTGATGCACACACATACAAATATATACACACACACATACACACACACACACACACAAATAGAGCAGTGTTTAAAATCAAAGGCTAACATTGATTTAAAAATATGAAAATATAATTCTTATATTTCTGTACTTAGTCTAGCAGCTTCTTATTTGCCCTTTGCTTTTAATGTGTCTACTGTGTTGAGTGTTTTTGAAAATATCATTAACGGACTTTTGCTGTAAGAATCATGGGATGTAGGCCTAAAAAACAATGATTCTATAATGAAGGTATTGTTTCTTTATGATAGTGCAAGAGTCTTAGTTGTTTTTGTTTCAAGTGGCTAAAATAGCTATTCTGGAAATAGTAAGATACATGGATATAAGATTTCAGATTTCTATCAGTTGTGAATGGTTTGAACAAGCATGGTTTCCCTGTGAGTCTGTCAGCCGGTGTTTTCTGTAAAAGTTGATAACAGAGAAATTGGTTTGCCTGTATAACATGATTTCAAGAAGCCTCCAAAATCCACACTTATTTTCTCAAGATGAAATCGCCTTGTACTTTGAGGCTCTCTTTAGAGCAAAGCAATTTGTTGACCTTCAAACCAAAATGTGCTGCTTGTTTGCTTGTTTTATTTTTAGTTTTGTTTTTAACTATACCAATTTTGTCAGTTCTTATCTCCAGCCAAAGAGTTCTTCTCAAATTCAAATGAATGATGAACTATAATATTATTAGCAGGAGATTTATTAATTTGCTTGCTATTGTCTTCATTTCTGAATGCTTAAATAGTCAGTATAAATGATTACAAATTTTCAACTTTGCTAGTCTTTTTGTGCCCTAGAAACAATTGATTTGGTAAATCAACATCTTTGTGTGTGATATATATATATATATATGTTTTCATAGATTTTCACGGGTAGAGATATGCAAGTTTTGGTGTATTTGGGTCTTTTCCCATGTAAGATTGAGAGTATCTTGGTGACGTTTTGACGAGGTCCCACTCGTCATCTTCAGGCTGGTGCCTTCGGCTTCGTGCCTGTGAGCAAAGCGTGATCGGAGCTTTATAGAGAGATGGCAGCTCTGATCACGCTTTGCTCGCACAGGCACGAAGCCGAAGTCACCAGCCTGAAGATGATGAGTGGGACTTCGTCGAAACGTCGCCAAGATATTATCAATCTTACACGAGAAAAGACCCGAATACACCAAAACTTGCACACACACACACACACACACACATATATATATGTATAAACTCAGGTCTTTCTGAAGTTATTTCAGAACTTGTTGGAGTTATATTTGCATTTTACTAGTTGTTTTTTTCTTTGATGGAAAGGTTATGTTTGCATTAGCATAATTTTGAAACTGTGCAAATAATTATTTCATGCTTAACTGAAGCAATGAATATGCAGCAATCAATTATTGTAATCTTTGTTTATCTACCATCTCTAGAGAGGTGTGGCCAGTGTTATTCTGAGTGACAGGTTAATAAGGAACAAACGTCATATTTTTACAACCTTAGCCACAATCAATTAAACCAGAACATTTGGATTTAAAATGGTGCAGTATCAACTAGGGTGGCAATATCTGGCTGATTTTGGCTGATCTTCAATAAAGTGAAACAGAATGAGACCTAGTTAGCTTATGGATAAGAGGCCATGTTGGCTGGACAGGAAAAGTGGAAAAGCTTCTTGGAAGAAAGCAATAACAAACCACTTTTGTACTGTTGCCAACAATCCTACCTGATCGACATGGCTCAAGATCAGTTCAAAGGAGATATTATTACTGGTCGCATTAAATCTGTTGAATTAAGTTTTGTTAAAGGTGCTTAAGTTGTGTTCATTGGCATCATCTTTTAATGTTGGAAATAACATCCAAGAACATTAAGGTTTTAACCATCCAGTCAGAGGTTACAGACCAGCCTCTGACCTCTTAGGGACAGGATTTGATGTTAAAGGCCTTCCATTTTCTGATATAGAGAAGCACCCTAAGGAGATTTTGTCCACAAAGGACTGATAGTTTTCATTGAACAGAATAGTCTCCTATCTTCAACACTCTTCTAAAGCAGCACAGAACTTGGGCCAATTAAATCTATTTGCAAAAGAACAAAAACATTTTTAAAAATCTGAAATGGAAAGGAGAGGTAGAAATATCCATTCTGCCTCTGATGTCTGAATGCTCTGATCATGAATGGGATATTAGCCTATAAATAGATCTTTACTAAAATTCATTCTTCACTAAATTTACTTTTAATCCTTATCCAAACTATTACACAACAAAGTTTTGTTACTTAAGACACTCTTGCTGGCATTATAGGAACTATAAAAAAGACTAATAGGAAAGCAATAACCAGAGTACATTTTATGTAGGACATATTGCTATGTTTTACAATAATTTATAGTACAAAATAAATTAGAGGAATGAGAAAACATTTGAATTTCTATAACAGTCTCAACTGTTTTTCTTCCTAGGTTAACTATCCATTTAAAACAACTAAATTGTCAGTGTTTTTCAGTATCTTCTATCTATAATAAACATGTAACCTTTGTTGATTGTTAAGATGTCTTTTAATGAAATGATTATTCCATTAGGATGATGCAAGCATTTCAGTGAGTGTAAACTTTATCTAAATATAACCTGGCACTGCAGCATGAATTTAGGCAGTATTTATCAAGAACAGGAATAGAAGTCAAGAAATCTGAGAAATTCAATACTCAATAACTCTAGCACAAATTGATCTAATATGTGTCTTCCAAACTAACGTTTAATCCACTTTTAAAGTTGTTTTCAAGAACAAATGGAGTGGAAAAAGGAAAGGCAAAAAGGGAAAGGCAAAGGCAAGGCAGATTCACCATTTATATACAAATTTAAACTCTCATGTTTTTGGAACCTTCAGTTGGGTGAAATAGGTCAAGGATTATTTATTTATTTATTTATTTATTTATTTATTTATTTATTTATTTATTTATTAGTTTGTCAAACATGTACAAGTTAGCAGGTATAAATATGAACATGGACATGAATGAAGGAAATGAATATAAATAAATGGGGACAGTAGGACAAGGATGATAGGCACGCTGGTGCACTTATGCATGCCTCCTTTATGGACCTCTTAGGAATGGGGTGGAGGTCCATGGTTGACAGTTTAAGGTTGAAGCTGTGAGGGTTTGAGGATGTAACAACGGAGTCGGATAAAGCATTCCAGGTGTTGACCACTCTGTTGCTGAAGTCGTATTTTCTGCAATCGAATTGGGAGTGGTTTACCTTGATTTTATATCAATTGTTTGCTCGTGTATTATTGAGGTTGAAGCTGAAGAAGTCGTTGAAGGTAAGACATTGTAGCAGACAATTTTGTGTACTATGCTTAGATCAGATGCAGCCGGCGCAGTTCCAGATTGTCCAAGCCCAAAGTTTCAAGCCTGGTGGCATAAGGGATTCTATTGTGAGTTGAGGAGTGGAATGGAGTACTCTTGTGTGAAATATCTCTGGATCCGCTCAATCATATTAATGTCCAATGTAGAGTGTGGATTCCAGGCAGACAAGCTGTATTCAAGAATTGGTCTGGCAAAGGTTTTGTATGCCCTAATTAACAATACAATGTTACCGGAGAAGAAGCTTCACAAAATTAGGTTAACAATTCTTAATGCCTTTTTGGCAATGCTGGGGCTTAGATCGTTTGAAATGAGTACTCCTAGGTCCTTGACAGAGTGAGGGTCATCTATGAGGTCGTTTCCGCCCAACTTGTATTTGGTGTTCTAATTTTTATTGCCAATGTGTAGGACAGAGAATTTATTAGTTGAGATTTGGAGTTGCCAAATGTGTGACCATTCTGATACATGGTCAAGGTCGCTTTATAGGACAGCAGCATTGTTAGTGGTGTTAAATAATTTTATGTCACCAGCGAAAAGGAAGCAGCTGCTTTTAATATGAACACATAGGTCATTGATGTAAAGCAGAAAGAGTGTGGGTCCAAGAATGCTGCCTTGGGGGACACTGCTGTTAACTGGTGCTGGATTTGATAAGGTCCTCCCTATTTTGACTACTTGTTGGTCAGGAACGCGACTATCCATTTGTGCAGGGATCCAGAAATGTCATAAGAACTTAGTTTTAACAGTAGTTTGTCATGCACCACTGGAACAAAGGCTTTGCAGAAGTCTATGTAAATTGCATCTATTGCTTTACCCTGGTCAAGCTGAGTGGTCCAAATGTTTCTGCATTATAGGAGTTGCAGATTACAGGACAATTTTTTTCTGAAACTAAACTGCTTATTAGAAAGCAGGTTGTCTCTAAGTGGAGGGTGAGGGATTGATTTACAATTGATTCCATGACTTTACAGGTGATGCAACACAATGAGATTGGTCTGTAATTTTCTACTAGATTAGGGTCTCTCTTTTTAAAGATAGCTATGACTGTGGCTAATGACCATAGGTCGGACAAGGAGCTGATTCTGAAAGATACCTAATAGATTGTGCATAGGGGTTCAGCTATGGCAGTGGCAAGCTTTTTTAAGAAGTAGGCACATAATCCATTGGGGCCAATAGATAGAGATGGCTTTAGGTTATGTAGTGCCATTTCAACGTTATCTACTGTAAAATCAATATGTAGTAAATCATTACAGTTAGTTATGGTACAACTAAGAAATGTGGGGCAGCAGCCATTGCTGTTGACAAAGACTGAACTGAAGAATGTATTGAAGAGGTTGGCCTTAACAGCTTTATTGTTACAGTTTTCTCCATTGGTCCTTTTAGGGGTGGGATAGTTTTCGAGCCTTAAATTTTGGCATTTATGAAATTATAGAAGGCTCGGGGGATTTCGAGTGTAACAGCTCTTCCTCCTGTTTGCAATGGTGACTGGTACATTCTGCCTTTATCTGTGTTCTGTCCCCGTTCCACTCACACAGCCCCACAGACAGCCCGGAGTTAATAAGCCACACGACAAAATTCTTTGAAAATAAAGCTGGCAGCAACCCAGTGGCTAGCTGCCAATTCAGACTTTACTCACTCAAAACAAAGATTAGCCTGCCAGCATTCCGATAAAACAGGCAGAGTTTTCAACAATACAAGGATTAATCCAAATGCAGTCCGATAAAGCAGGCAAAGTCCAGTAACACAGAAATCATGGATTAGTTCTAGTTTTTGCTCGTCACAAACTGAACCGGCCACCACACCCACATTTATACCCTGTGGGGTGAGGTCCAGTGACTCAGCTAATCTCTGACACGCCTTCCCCTCTGCTGCGCATGCTTCTCCCTGCGCCTCTGGCGAGGGTCCAGCCAGCACTTATCTCCTTCGTCACTGTCCACCTGTGGCTGCAGGGACGGGCTTGGCTCTGAGCCTATCTTTTGGCCTTCGGTGTCCTCCGGAGGCATTGCCAGAGAGGAGGGTCCTGGAGAGGGAGGACTTGCCAACTCCTCTTCCTCGCTCTCAGAGTCTGCATCTGTCGATAGCCCAGGCTCAGGCAATGGAGCCACAACAATCTGGTGGCATAAGGCTTTATAGCGGTTTTTAAAGTTAACTACATAGCCAGTTTTGTTTTCTCGCCCAAGAGATTTTTTTTCTTGGATGGTAGCTTTCTTATTGTTATGGGTAATTATTATTATTATTATTATTATTATTATTATTATTGGCTTTAGGGATTATTATTGTTACATATACTGTGTTTCTCTGAAAATTAGACCCTTTCTTATATATTTTTGAACCCTGAAATAAGCACTTGGCCTTATTGCCATGCACTCAAAAGCCCAATTGGGCTTATTATCAGGGAATGTCTTATTTTAGGGAAAACAGGGTAGGTTAATGAACTCTTTTGAGTTCAAGCAAAAAAGTGTTATAATGGTCTTCTTTATTAAACCAAGGTAACTCAAATGGCCTAACCCACATAATGCTGAACCCATTAGTCCCGTGGGAATGAAATTTGACATAGCTGTGGCTGCTTCAGTGCCATCATGACCTCCAACTATACTTTCCATAAACCTGTAGGTTTTGTGGCACAAGAAAAGAGGAGGACAAATCCCCATCTTCTTTCTTTTCTCCCTTTGGCCCCTGCACCCAATCAGCTGGTGGCAAGGCCATTCACTATTTTGCCCCATCTTTTACCATTTTATACCAAAATTATATTTTGCTGATAAAGAAATAGAGGGAGACTAGTATAGATCTATTTCAAGCTTTTTAGCTTTCATCAGCTAGCCATATCCTTACTCGGATTTGAACTTGGGATTCCTGCATGTTAGGCAGTTGAATTAACCTTCTGAGCCACAAGTTCTCTTCCCTTCATGTGAACTTGTGGCTCAGAAGGTTAATTCAAGTTCGAATCCGAGTAAGGATATGACTAGCTGATGAAAGCTAAAGAGCTTGAAATAAATCTATACTAGTCTCCCTTTATTTCTTTATCAGCAAAATATAAATTTGGTATAAAACGGTTTGTCGTGAATGCGTCTGCTTGAGGGCTCCTGGATTGGAGCTGAAAGGCGAAAGGGAGCAGAATGCCCCCTCCCACATGTTGGGGTAGACCAGGTGTCTCGATAGAAAAACACGTAATCTTTCCCCTGGCTCAAGTTGAGGAAGGGCGGAGAACTTGTGGCTCAGAAGGTTAATTCAACTGCCTAACATGCAGGAAGCTTTTTCCTTAAATTTAGGAGAAAGGGGATTATCCTTTAGGAGATTATTCAAAAGAGGCTAGGTATTATTATTTTTTTCTATAACAAACAAAAAAAAAAACAGCAAGCTTTATTTTAAAGCATCTAGCTCCATATTTGGGTATCAGATTTTATTAAGGAATTATGAGCAAGTTACAATGAGTCCCCAAACAGAGTATTAGTATATACAGCTTGCTTATTCTGTATTTTTATGCCACCTCACCAATGAAACTTGGTAATTGAAATTATTCAGAATTACAGTAAATTGAAAATAATTTCAGGACTGGCTTTTTTATTAAACAGAATTGGATCTGGTTTCAGATTTTGATTTTTTTGTTGCAAGAATAGAGCGTTAACTTTTCTCATTTTCTTTCCCTATTTTTTAAATAGATTGAAATCAACACTTAGAAAACATCTAAATGTACTTCTGACTTATTGCAATTCATAGCAATCCTCTCCATAACAAATTCAGCAGTAGACCAGCATTTCCATTCTTTTGTTTCCATTCCTTCCAGTCCTTTGCTATTCTTTGACCTGGTTGCCTAGCAAAGAGAAAGATATCCTACAGTTTACTTGTTTGCCTGATGTCAAGAGCCAGAGCATCAGCTGTAGCCTTCTATTCTCTTCCATGAAAGAAACAATCTGGTAAATAGAGTTGATGTATAAAGCACTTTTTAAAATGACATCACCCATGCCCAGTTTGATTTTAATACTAAAGATATGAAGAATTAGTTCTCCCTATCATGGCTAAGTGTTGCTTAATCTTTAGAAGCAGCCCGTTACTAAATGTCAGTTAAATGGAGAGAGAATAGAGTCACAACATGCCACCTGTTTGCTGAGTGGGGCCACCCATTATCCATAGGGGAAATAGCATCTTAAGATGACCTCGGTTTTATTCTAGACATACCATTCAAGTAAGTGCTGCTTTTGAATTAGACTATTTTTCTCAGAATTCTTATATGGTCTAAATATATGTGTTATGGGGAAACTAAAGCAACTGTAATACAAGATTCATACCAAACGTTTGAGGGTGTATTGCAACCCACCTCTTACAAGGATGATTTCCTATCTTGTATAAAAATGGTATGATTTTACCATTAGTTAATTACTGTTATTTTACTTGAATATATAGAAATATCAAGTGCTAGATGGTGACAAGGTTAAATAGATGCATGAATAGATTTCTTTTATCAATGGGCAAGTAAAAATGGAAATTAGAACATGGAACATAGAATAATAGAATTGGAAGGGTCCTTGGAGGTCTTCTAGTCCAACCCCCTACTGAAGCAGAAGATCCTATATCATTTCAGACAAATCATTGTCCAGTCTCTTTTTGAAAGTCTCCAGTGATGGAGTACCCACAACTTATGAAGGCCAACTATTCCATTGGTGGATTGCTCTAACCATTAGGAAACTTCTCCTTAGTTCTAGTTTGCTTCTCTCCTTGGTTAGTTTCTATCCATTGTTTCTTGTCTTGCCTTGTGGTGCTTTGGAAAATAGTTAACCCCCTCGTCTTTGTAGGAGCCTCTCAAATAAAAGAACACTGCTATCATGTCTCCCCTAGTCCTTCTAGGAATCCTAGTTTTTCTTTAAGCCTGTTAAGAATTATCCAAGATTTCAAAACATGCAATCTTAGTTTCTGTATTTACCTATGTGAAAAAGGTAAAATATTGTCTGAACCGTTAATTTGGTGGGGAAAATCAATGCAATTTGGTCTGAATGTTTGACTCAAAAAATTGAACTTGACTATTTCAGTGCATGCCCACTGGTGTCTAAATAAATTGAACCCATTCAGATGTATATGATACAATTCAAATATTTGATTTGGCTTTTAATTTAAATTCACAAAGTTGATTTTATTTGGAGATTGGATTGTATCATTTTAGATCTCAATTTCCAAATTGAAATTTTATGTAACTCTCTTCTTGTTACAGAATCAGTTAAAGCTGTCAGTCACTTCAAACTAGGTCAAGCATTGTGATGTGGCCTAAATTGGCCCAGGATAAAAATAAAATAAAAAATAGCCTAGTTTAGATCTGAGATTTCTAACGTTTCACTGGAGAAAATCATGGAACAGTGTAGCTCTTGATAGGAAAATTGCCCTGCTTTACTCAGAAATGTTATCCTTTCAGATTTGATCAAGTTTTGCATTTTAATAGGCAGGTGTGTATAAAGAACAATTTAGGCCAGCAATTTCTTTGCTAATATGTCATCAGAGGCTCTAACTAATTAGAACATGATGATTTCTAAGAACGAATTTGCAGATAAGTTGGTACTTCAAAGGTTGTTGTGTTTATTTGGAAGATCATATTCAATAGACTGAAACTCAAATAATTGCAATTTGCTATCATAAACTCTACACTTTCTTCTGTAATACCAAGAAATTTTTGAACTACCTGACGTTATTCATATTTTCTTGTTTTATTGTGCAGAAGTGGTTTTTATCATTGTCATGGTCACTGATATATATAACACAATGTAGTATTTCTGTTACAATGTCATATTTTCTTGGATTTATGACATAACAGTAAAATTTTACTCTCATTTTAGAAATGGAAAACAATATTTCTTAAATGAAACCATTTTTTACAAATTATATGGACTAATATCAATGTACTCATTCTTGGGCAGACATTCATTTATGTAATAAAATCTTTAAAAAATTGCAAAAAGTATTTTAAATATATGGAGTGTGGATGTGGCCCAATATGAAGTAATTAGTATGACCATGACAAGTTGAAAAAAAATAGATAAAATTGACTACTTGACTCTTGATGTTTTAAACAAAGTCCCAACATTTAGTTGCTCTCCTTACAATCCATCCTGAATGTACCTTTTTCAGGAAACACACGACATATTCTATCTCAAAAGATTCTATGTTACTAAAATCATGCAAGAGTCCAAATTTTGGGGACACACATGCTAAACTGCCTACTCTCTAACCTGCTTCATTTCCAAACCTGCTTCAAGAGGAAAGAAAGAAAAAAACCCACACATTTTACAGTTCTAAATTGAGTCACCCTCCATGAATTTAACTAATCTCATTTTAAAACCATCTAAATCGGTTGCTTTGGCCATAACTAGTCAGTAGGTCTAATTATGTGATACTGCCATAAGGCCAAATAATTAATTATGTGAATTTTTTAAATTGAAGTTGATCTGCTTAATATTAATTCTTAATAATAGTGGTACTACACTGATATTTGATACAGTTGCTAGCATTTTTATGCTCTGATTAGAAAACAACTAGCATAATATTTGAGATGTCTACCATTCTATAGGTAGTATTCAGAAAATATGCCGTATTGTAAGGTACTTCTTCCAGCCACTGAAGTGTTATATAAAGAATTTGGAGCATGTCAGATATAATACATCAAGGTTGGTTCATTTAAAATGAATGCAACTTAACCTACATCATAGATATAGCCAAACGGAGTAAAAGTATTTACAGCATGCTCTTTGCACTTCAAATGGTTGGTAATATCTCAGAATGTCAGGTTGCTGATATTAGAATGTACAGGCCACCTCTCTTACCCCATCAAATACTAATGCAGTGAACAAGGTTTGACATCAGTTTAATTCTTTTTCTCACCAAATGCCCATGTTTGAAGTAATTTTCTTTTCTCTTTTAAGAAGAGACAAATTTGTTCAGTTATATCACCTTTTTTTTTTTATAGTGAAATGTATCTATGCATGTTTGTGGGTGTGCCTTCGCTGGATGAAATTTTCGAAACTGATATTCTATCTGTTTATTCTCATAAGGAATACTGTTACAGTCAAATATAGAGAGATTTATCATAAATAGAGAGGAATAGATCAACCAACAAGTCAAATTTATTTTGTTGTTTTTGTTGTCATATGGTCTGCTACATAGTTCTGATTGGATTGATACTTTTGACTATCAAATACTTCCAAAGGATTGAGAACACTTAAATATGTGATTATAATACTGTATATGTGATATAATGACTTAATATCCTGATGTATTATGTCCAAGAATTTTCTCTAGACACTATTAATGTATTACTGAGCACATCCATATTGTTGTTATTGTTGTTATTAGCAATAATAATATTAATGTGGCAAACCTGATATTCTAAATCAACTTCCATTTACCTGTGTTATATCTATAATTTGGATGCAGGCATCAAAAATCAGATGCATACCCTTTTGTTATTCCACAAATATAAACTGGTTAGGCTGTTTTCCCCCCAACAATGTCCTATCAATTTGAAATTAATAATTTTCTTTAGCAATTCAATTTAAAGTCAGGGAAGTCCTAATCAAAACCAACATTCTACTACCCACTATCCAGCTCTAAGCTGGCCATTTGGGTGGTGAGTATAAGTTACAACTCCAATTTGTCCCCTCTTCTTTTTAACATTGACATGAAACCCATGTGGTAAAGTAAAGTAGAATCATCACCTGTATACTCATGAACATACAGATGATAGCCTACTCTCTCAGAAAACAGTGAAACCATAAGATCTAGCACCTTCTTTTTGATAATTTCTTCTTTTGTGGATTTTTAAAACACAGAGACTTTGAGAAGCTCCCTCTCCCTGTAGACGATATACAAAAACATGAACATTTAAGGAGTCTGACAAGCTGTTCTTATAATTTATTTGAATTTCTAATTTTAAACAGTACTGACTTAACAATATTGATTATTTTTTTTTTAAAAAAATATTTTTCTCTATTTTCTCCCTTGAGTTCTTTTTCATTCAAAATAAATAAAACACATAATGAGGCCAAGCATATTCCTGGTTTATTCTCAGAACTGTGATAAATGAATGAATCTGTTAGGAATAAAACTCTACAGGTGAGCAAACAATGGAAACTCAATTTCCCAAGCAGCATTCATTTATTATTTTTGGGTAGGGCTGAGGGGAGATTGTTTAGAAACATAAAATAAAATACTAAAATAAAATAAAGCTGATTCGGTAGTACAAAGTTAACCCTTCTGTCAGATTTATATAGTAAGTTATACACTACTCAAAAAAATAAAGGGAACACAAGCAGAAGACATTCGAGATCTGAATGAATGAAATAGCCTTATTAAATACCGTATTTTCCGGTGTATAAAATGACTTTTTAACACAGGAAAATCATCTCAAAAGTCGGGGGTCGTCTTATACGCCAGGTACCCGAATCTGAGTTGCTGGTGCTGACCGATGACGCTACGGGAGCGCCGACGACATTGACAGGAAGCTGTGCCGATCTCGTCAAGGCTGCATGCCGCTCAATGCTGGAACCAGCTGGTTGCTGCGCAGAGCTTCCCCCAGGCATCCAGGGGGATATTACCGATGCTCCGACTTCCCCAGACAGGTGGGGCTCGCCATCATTGGGGGTCAGTTGGGGAAGTCGGAGCGTCGGTAATATCCCCCTGGATGCCTGGGGAAAGCTCCACGCAGCAACCAGCTGGTTCCAGTATTGAGTGGCATGCAGCCTTGACTAGATCAGCACAGCTTCCTGTCAATGTTGTTGGGACTCCCGTAGCGTCATCAGTCAGCACCAGCAACTCAGATTCGGGAAGCTGTGCCGATCTCGTCAAGGCTGCATGCCACTCAATGCTGGAACCAGCTGGTTGCTGCACAGAGCTTCCCCCAGGCATCCAGGGGGATATTACCAACGCTCCAACTTCCCCAGCTGACCCCCAGTGATGGCGAGCCCTACCTGTCTGGGGAAGTCAGAGTGTCGGTAATATCCCCCTAGATGCCTGGGTGAAGCTCCGCTCAGCAACCAGCTGGTTCCAGCATTGAACGGCATGCAGCCTTGACTAGATCGACACAGCTTTCCATCAATTTTGTCGGCACTCCCGTAGTGTCATCAGTCAGTGCCAGCAACTCAGATTCAGGAAGATTCAGATTCAACTCAGATCTCGTCGAGGCTGCATGCCGCTCAATGCTGAAACCAGCTGGTTGCTGCGCGGAGCTTCACCCAGTCCCAGCTGGGGCTCGCCATCACTGGGGGTCAGCTGGGGAAGTTGGAGCATCGGTAATATCCCCCTAGATGCCTGGGTGAAGCTCCGCTCAGTAACCAGCTGGGTCCAGCATTCAGCAGCATGCAGCCTTGACTAGATCGACACAGCTTCCTATCAATGTTGTCAGAGCTCCCGTAGCATCATCGGTCAGCGCCAGCAATTCAGATTCATGAAGCTGTGCCGATCTCGTCAAGGCTGCATGGGTGAAGGAAAAAAACCTGGTACAAAATAGCCCTCTTGCCACTACACGTAGCGTAGGCCATTATCTTGACAGGCAGATGTGTAGCCTGGCTTATAGGTATCTCTACAATACAGCAACAATACATACAGTACAGCAACAGTACATACAGTACAGTATACAAATAGCTAACAGTCAAGACTCCATCATGGCTCCACCAGCAAGAAGAAAGAAATATGAAGCCAGTTTTAAACTTAAAGTTGTAAACTTTGCCATGGAACATAATAACTGTGCTGCTGCAAGACAATATGGAGTAACAGAAAAGATGGTTCGGGACTGGAAAGCAAATGTAAAAGCATTAAAGAGTATGCCAAGGGGTAAGTGTGCATTAAGAAGAGGCACCCCACATTGGCCAGAACTCGAAAAACATGTAGCAGACATGGTGAATGAGCATCGCCAAAACGGTTATGTAGTGACATGAAATAAAATATGTTTGTTTGCACTTCAGTGGGCCAAATCTAACCCAGATCACAGCAACAGATTTAAGATCACTGTATCCTGGTGTACTAGATTCTTGGAAAGGCATAATTTGGTACTGAGGCAAAAGACAAAAATTGCACAAAAATTACCTGCAGATCTTGATGCCAAAGTAAATAGTTTCCATCGATACGTAATACAACAGCGCAATAAACATGGCTATGCGTTAAGTAGTATCGGAAATATGGATGAAACTCCAATGAATTTTGATATGATTGGAGATAAAACTGTCCATCCAAAAGGTGAAAAAACAATTTTAATTAAAACAACAGGACATGAAAAGTCCAGTTTTACATTGGTACTAGCATGCACAGCTGATGGCTCCAAACTGAGACCAATGATTATTTTTAAAAGAAAAACAATGCCGAAACTCAAGTTCCCTGTTGGTTGTTTTGTACATGTGAATGAAAAAGGCTGGATGGATGAAGAAGGGGTAAAGCTATGGCTTGATAATGTATGGAGCAGGTGACCAGGTAGACTTATTCAAAAACGTAGTCTACTGGTGTGGGATATGTTCAGGGCTCATTTAACTACCAGCATCAAGCAAAGGCTTGCAAGAATAAACACAGATGCGGCAGTTATTCCTGCAGGATTGACATCGTTGGTACAGCCACTGGATGTGTGCCTAAACAAGCCATTTAAAGATCGCATTCGAGAACAGTGGAATGAGTGGATCGTTAGCGGTGAAAAGTCATTCACAAAAGGAGGAAACATGCGTGCTCCACAGTTGGATGTTTTGTGCAAGTTTGTCATAAAAGCCTGGAATGATATTGATGCAGAAATAGTAATCAAGTCTTTCAAGAAGTGTGGCATATCAAATTCATTAGATGGTATGGAGGATGACTACTTGTGGCAAGATGAAGAGGAAGCCGAAGCTGAGACCACACCATCTGATACGGAATTAGATCCATATGATGACTGCCTTACAAATGTATCACAAGATGTCATTGATGTACTTATGATATCAGATGACGAACAGGAGGATTTTGAAGGCTTTTAAAGGGAAACTGTCACGCCAGCAAAACCTGTAAAAATAGCTTGCAGTTATGATGGGCGTTGCTGACTCGCCAGGGACTTGCCCAGCAATGGCTCTCTATTGTTTGTTATCTTCCTCCTATCATCATCAGTTCCAGTTTGGTTGACAGCTTAGAAAACAAACAGCATGGCAGCTCCCATGGGTTTATTGTCTTATCCTTCCTTTCAGCTTTAGAGTGAATTAGGAAAAGTTTAATCCAATTGCACTGTTTTATGTTTACATGTTTGATGACAAACAGCCTTATGTTTATAAGTGACAGTTTTCCTGCTAAGTACCTGCATGTCATAAGCATTTGAATTAAAATTACCATATTGAAATCAAATCTGATGTTTTTAAATTTTTATTTGGTGTGCATTGGAAGAGGGGTAGTCTTATACGGTGAGTATAGCCCAAACCTTATATTTTAACAGGAAAAGTACAGGGTCGTCTTATACGCCCAGTTGTCTTATACGCCGGAAAATACGGTACTTTGTTCGTTACATACAGTAGTTTTTTGTTCCCTTTAGTTGTTTGAGCAGTGTATAAACTACTGCATGTAAAGAACAAAGTATTTAATAAGGCTATTTCATTCATTCAGATCTCGGATGTCTTCTGCTTGTGTTTCCTTTATTTTTTTGAGCAGTATATATTCCAAACTGGCTCCTTCATTCTAATTGCTGCAGTAGTATCAATGGCAATAGTAAGACATGTGGAACACATGTCAAATATTGAGCGTGTTTCATATATAAAATTCCAGCAAAGCAAGGTTTGCAGATAGTAATACAAAACTCATGCAACTGATTTATTTCAGGCCAGAATAGTTTTGGATTCAGAATAAAATAACTTTCAGATCTTTAACATTGTTAATTTGTTTATATAAAAATAAATATTAGGTTACCATATTTGCAGTTTTGAAAAAAAAAGTTCAAATAGTTTCCTGTGATGAAGATACAAATGTGGCTGAAACCACACTAGGCATCTTGGTATTATCTCCAGCTATAAATCTGATTGTGCACTCGGTTATTAATTTCCCTCTTGGCAGAGTCTGATAGCCTTGTGAGACAACATTTCAGAAATGGGGAGTCAGGGATAGAAACTTGCTTAAGGCTTGCTTAAGGGAACCTATGAAGTTCATGTCAGAGAACTTTTGACCAGAGTGTTCCTGGTATATGGCTACTGTGTGATAGAACTGCTTAAGAAAAGCTGTTCATCCCAGTGGTGAAATCCAGCAGGTACTGACAAGTTCTGGAGAACCAGTAGCAGAAATTTTGAGCAGTTCGGAGAACCAGTAGCGGAAAGTTTGAGTAGTTTGGAGAACCAGCAAATACCACCTCTGGCTGGCCCCAGAGTGGGGTGGGAATGGAGATTTTGCAGTATCCTTCTTCTGGAGTGGGGTGAGAATGGAGATTTTGCAATATCCTTCCCTCAAGAGTGGGAAAGGAATGGGGATTTTGCAGTATCCTTCCCCTGGAGTGGGGTGAGAATGGAGATTTTGCAGTATCCTTCCCCTGCCTCGCCCACTAAGCCACGCCCACAGAACCAGTAGTAAAAAAAATTGGATTTCACCACTGGTTCATCCCCTTATATTATTTTATAAATGGTATTTATGGCTTTATGAGCCTTAGTCTTCACTAAGGAATAAGCAGAACATGAAAATAAAACAGAGTTGATTGACACAGGAATTATTTCAGTAGTATGATTCAGAATGCTCCAGAATTTTCATCCTGAAGATCCTCAATACTGGATAAAATGGTAACTACTCCTGAACTGAATTTTTAGAGATGGCCCTCCTGTTTGGCAATGCAAACCAAGTGCTTCTGTGAAAGCTCCTAAATTGTTTCTTCTTAGGATTTCTTTTGTAAGGACAAGAAAAAAAAATCTCTGCCCAGAACTTCTAAACTAGCCTGTTACCCTCCATTTATCCTGGATAATCCTCTCCTGCAGTTGGTAGTGAACTAAGCTTTAGCTGCCAATGCAGCTGGTTTTTTCCACATGGAATGAAGGATGGTGCCAGCTTGTCCTTGCTTCAGAGAATTGTGTCAGCTGATATCACACAAATTAAATTAATGAGATTTCAGAGTGTGTTATTTGTCATTTATGTACAAATTCCACCAATTGTCTCTTGAACTAATAGGGAAATAAAAACTTTGCTATCTCCTAGCTTTTGGGGCTCCTGAATGTTGTGATATTCTTTGCAGAATAGAACATTAATCAAAATGTATTTACAATGCATATTATGGCAGAATAGGTCACAAAGTGCACAATGTGAATTTTCCCATGGGAAACAGAAAAAATAGCAAAAGAGGAAGAAATTTACAACTGATCATACAAAGAAGACATTAATTGGAAATAAGTTGATTCTTCTGTTCTAGTTAATGTTGAATGTTATTGGAGTTGGAGGCAAAAATTCAGCGCACAAACATATAGTGTATCATTGTTTTGTAGCTTCATGACCTTCTGGAAACTCATAAAAACTTGGATGTTCTGGAGACTTTTTATACCTGAGTGCTTTATTGCTTCAAGTGCCAGAAAAAATAATTATAATCTTTATTTATAATTATATATCATAGCGCATTTAATTTTTGCATATTGTCACATTGGTTAAAACTGTTTAATTTTTTTAAAAAAAATATGTCATATAATATGCCTTATTTTAATTGTGATGCTTCTGACATGAATAAACTAACATAAGAGAAAAGCCAGGGCAAAATTGAGAACCATACAATTCTCTGAGTACAAGGCTTTCCCAAATTGTATAATTGTAATGAGTATAAACTATTTGTATCTAAACAGATTTTGGAGAACATCAGCAATATATCTAGTTAAATTAGATAAACATATTAGAACTACAAAACATCAATATTTCAATCTAGTAGGAAATTGCTCTTGACTAAATTGTTTGTCTTATTTCAGGAAAGAATCCTGCAATGCTTCTTTTAGATAATATTTCTGCTAGACTTTATATGATCACATTTCCCAACATTACATGTGATGCCAGGAATTGCTTCTACTTTCACCTTTATTTATTTCACTATTTCACCTTGGAAACATTGGGCAATATAAACATACAGTATCAGTACTTATATTTCCTTCCTTTTTAGATAGACATGTATCTGAGTTTATTTATCTATATATTCAAAAATACGGAATAAAGAAAATCTGAGCCATGTCTTTCAAAATCAGCCTATACATTCAATTTTTCAAAAAACCACAATTTCATTTAAGGCCCTTTTATTTTCTTCTCTGCTGTTCTTCCCTGTTGCTGTTTTCTTTGTTTGTTCTTATTGACATCAATTTTATTTATCAATGCTTAATCCAAGTAGCTTCTAATACATAATTTCAGTGATCAACATCTGCATCATTCTCAAGTCAGATATAGTGTAATTGTATTAATGGCAAAATCATATGGGCACTTAAAACCAACATAATTAAAATAAAGCAGACGGTTTGTTGATGGTAATGTTGAAGAAAAAGAAAACTGCCAAGCACAGTATATAAAATATTGTTTGATATTATCCCCTCCTCAACAAATCCTTAATGCTCATCGAGAAGAAAAATGGGATAAGATTTCAGAATCAATTCAACAATCATACTTCCCCCCCCGAATATTAGTTCTCCTTTCAATTGATCTGAATATAATTCTTATTCTAAAACAATATATATACCATACATTTTTGACATCTGTCTTTAATATTTCAAGAAAGCCTAAAACAAAAATACATTGTTTTCCAATATCACTTCCCCCCCCCAAAAGTGGGTGAAAATTGTGGAGCATCTTATACACTGAATGTTGCTGAAGCCCCACCTACCCACTGGCCCCCATCCTTTGGCCATTCTTGGCTTCCACACATCACATTTTCAGCCTCCGCACACTCCATTTTAGACCTGTTCCAGGCTGTGGGGATCACCACAACACATTGCCGCCGATTGCTGCCTCCATGTGTCATGTTTTCGGCCTCCCACATCATGTTTTTGGCCTCCGCTTGCCCTGTTTTTGTCCTCCGTGCATCACATTTTCAGCCAGTTCCAGGTGGCAGGGAGCAACAGTGGCAGGAATCCCTAATGCCTGGAACTGGTTGAAAATGCGATGTGCAGAGGCAAAAAACAGGGCGTGTAGAGGCTGAAAACGTGATGCGCAAAGGCCAAAAGCACAACGTGCAGAAGCAGTGATGGGCTGTGGTGATCGCCGCAGCCTGAAACAGCTGATTGGTGGTATTCTAGGAGACCAATACAACTGCCAATCAGCTGCTCATGCTGAATTAGGCTGTGATAACGTGCTGAAGCTGATCAGGCTGTGTGCTGTTTGCTGCAAGGACACTAGCCAGATGAATACTGATGGATGCTGGTAGGCAAAGACAGAATTTTTTTTCTTGTTTTCCTCCCCAAAAACTAATGTGCATCTTATACTCTGGAGTGTCTTATAGTCTGAAAAATATCTGTCTGTTTGTCTGTTTGTCTGTTTGTCTGTTTGTCTGTTTGTCTGTTTGTCTGTTTGTCTGTTTGTCTGTTTGTCTGTTTGTCTGTCTGTTGTGGTCCGCCAGCAGTCTGTGGAGCTGGCAGGAGAGTCGGACAGTGAGGAGTCTGGGGAGGAACATGGGCCAGTCCTGGAGTCTGGGGAAGGCTCAGACGGGGGCTCTGCATCAGAGGCAGAGAAAGGGCCATCTGGGAGATATGTGCTGTCTCCGGAGCCTCCAGACTTGGGCCTCAGTAAGGCAGAGGAACAGGGGGTGCCTGTTCCCAGTGTGCACATATGTAGAGATGCCAGAAGGCAAGAACAGTTAAAACAAAAGGGACAACTTGGGAGTAGGGCTTGGAGATGATTGGCCCTTCCTTAAGGCTTAAAAGAAGAGCAAAGGCAAATGGACCTTTGTAGGAAGCAACATTGTTAATTCTGTGCAGTTTAAAGTCTGAAGCTCTGTTTGATGCTGGACTCTGTGTGGCTTTGCCAATTAGGTCTTTGGCAGCCTGTCAAGGGAGATAAAGGTGCGTGATTATCAGCCTTACTCCAACTCTTGTAAAGAGTTGACACTCTACAACTATTTGGGATTCATCTGTGAATGAACAGAATTCACAGCTGTTAAAATAAAACAGGTTTTTGGGACTACTCGTGTGTTTTACTGACTCAGGAAGCCTTGGTCAGAACACACAGCTATCTAGCCAACTGAGATATAAATATGCTGTGATAAACAACTAAAATTGCTTTTTCATTTATGTATTGTGAAAAATAAATGATGTTGTATACAGTATATCACTATAAATGAAAGAGATTACTCTCTTCCTTCCAGGTCTCTAAAGAGAGGCAACATAAGTAGGCAATCCATTTCCTG
This sequence comes from Pantherophis guttatus, assembly GCF_059756535.1. NCBI lineage: Eukaryota > Metazoa > Chordata > Lepidosauria > Squamata > Colubridae > Pantherophis > Pantherophis guttatus. The sequence continues at coordinate 47,740,507 of NC_142064.1, forward strand.
AATACAGAAATAACACAAAAGCATTGTGGATGGAACATATATACATATATTTCTGAATTCCAATTTACCCTTCTCCTTCACAAATAACAGCTTTCTAAGCTCTGCTAGTGAGACATTATTGCATATATTTTTACATGCTGGAATGATTATTCTAACTAAAGATCTATAGTGACTTTTCCATCAACCAGAAGAAAGCCAAATGTGTTTTCAATGAAGATAAGCAGAAATTCACTTTCAGAGAAAAATGGAGCAAATTGGATTGAGGGGACCCAACGAAATCTATCTATCTATATTGAAAGAGAGAGAGAAGGAAGGAGGGAGGGAGAGAGGGGAGAGAGAAAGAGAGAGAGAGGAAGAGAGGGAGAGAAGGAGTTATTTTCCTAAATTAGTTCCAGACAGGCCTCCTTTTATAGAATATTTTAACATTCTAAGAGGTAATGCTATCTCTATCCCCACATAGACATAAAAGATATACTTTACTTGGGGGTACAGCAAAAAAATTCTTCTTTATGTCCCTCGATAGTCAAAAAGTTGAGTATGGAGATTTATTAACCTTAGTTATGTAAAGATGTTGAAAATATTTAGCAATAGCAATAGCACTTAGATTTATATACCACTTCATAGTGCTTTACAGCCCTCTATAAACAGTTTACAGACTCAACATATTGCTCCCAACAATCTGGTCCTCATTTTACTGACTTCGGAAGGATGGAAGGCTGACTTAACCATGAGTCTGATGAAATTCAAACTGCCAAACTGCAGGTAGCTGGCAGTCAGCAGAAGTACCCTGCAGTATTGCATTCTAACCACTGCACCATCTCTTTAGGTGAAGTTTCCTTCTTAATGTTGCCCTCAAGATTAAATCTTGTAGTCATTTATTCACAACTGGTTTTTGTTTTAACAACTTCATACTTTCCAAATGTCCATAAAGATTCTGGTTTATATATGTTGCTTTTGCCCGAGTATACTGTTTACTATCAATTTCCTGTCCCTTTGCTATGCTATTCCTTCAGGTCATCCTGGAACTAAATTGGACAATGTGAGAAGACCAAAAATGTTTTCTTTTAAGGTTGTGAAAAGCCCAGGAATATTTAGAACTGGCTTTCCACTAGTTGGGCCAAGATGCTACTTCCAATAAAGACTGTTCTTTGAGGACTTAACCTGCCTTGGGGTTCTGCTTTGAAATAGAGGCATTACTTGGAACGCTGACACTATAATCCTTCTCATATTTCTTATTAATTTATTCCTATTGGTATCTTGTGATTTATCCTTTTGTCATTTGTATTAACACAGAGAGCTTATGCACCAGAGACAAATTCCTTGTGTGTCCAATCACACTTGGCCAATAAAGAATATTCTATATAGATAGTACAAATATTGCCTGTTTTTCACCCCTTGTTTTTCCTACTTTTTGTAGGAATACCAGTTAACTCTTATTATCAATCATATACCATCTTTATAACTCAAAATGGCATACATAATACTACTGCTTTCTATTTTCCCCATAACAACTTGAGGTGGTGAGTTGGGCTGAGGTAGAGTGAGTGGCTCAAAGTCACTTTGCTGACTCTTATGCTTAAGGGAGGACTAAAAGCCATGGTCACCTAGTTTCTAGACCATCAACTTAACCACTGCAGCAAACTGGTTCTCTCATAAAATAAACATCAAGCTACATTTTTGCCATAAAATAGAATGACAGGTACTATATGCATGCTCTGGTGTGGAAATAGGAATTCACTGGCAGTGTGCTTGGTGAAAACTAAACTGAAAATTACCCACGGGCATTTCCCAACATCCTCCTGGAGAAAATCTATCTAGTTTGATGGCACACCATCATCATCAAGTGAAACATGCCCCTCATGCATCCATTTTCAAGAAGAAATGAATGGAAGCTAATCAGGGAGAGAAGCAACTTACTGTGGAAGTAAGGAGAAATTTCCTGACAGCTAGAACAATTAACCAGTGGAAAAAACTTGCCTCCAGAAGTTGTGAATGCTTCAACACTGGAAGTTTTAAGAAGAAATTGGACTACCAATTGTCTGAAATAGTATAGGGTTTCCTGCCTGAGCAGGGGTTTGGACTAGAAGACCTCCAAGTTCCCTTCCAATTCTGTTAATCTGTTATTCTTTTATGTTATTCTGATCAATGATTTTTTTTACATTTTTTGTTATGAACACTTATGTTAGAACTCCAATAATTCAATTTATCTAAAGAATTTCACTGGTATCTTTACTGGAAGAGAAATGTACCTCAAAAGCAGTATTATTGCATATGTAGCAGAACTACATTTTATACAAAGAGCAATTGCTTGGTGAATATAGGTACATTTATGAATTACATAAAACTTAAAGGGTTCTCTCACTAATCAAAACCCAGTTAATCAAGAAACAGAAACAATATATGACCAAGAAAATCTACTGATACTTCCAATGGGCTTTTTTCAAAAGTCAGCTTTTTTTTTTAAAGATCTCAGTCAGTGGGTTCATTTTGATTATATTAGAGATGTGGTAGCAGAATCACAATCCTTTATTTTACAAGAAGAATGAAAAAGTTAAGGCTCCTTAGATTTATTTTCTTTTTAAAATATTTGTTTATAACATTTCTGTCCTCTAAAAAGTTTATAGTAAATAGACACGATGACAGAAGCAGCATAACAGTGAAAGCTGAAATAAGTGAAGGAACCACATCTTAACAGATATTGGTCCCAAATGAAATACAGTTGATGAATGGCCACATCTATTGCTTGAGAGCAGAAATACATTTTTGGTGAAGCAATAGAAGCAAGAATCTGGTGTATTAAATATGTCCATCATTCATTTGTCCCTCTAAATATATTGTTTATATGCTAAGGAGTAAAGATGTGAAGTTGCTGAGACGTGTCAACCAATGAATTAAGGTCATCTTTGTCCCTTTCTCTTAAGGTGACTTGTTTTTTTGCAGATAATTCTACAACTCATGGCTTTTCCTTCAGCTCTGCTGATATATTTATATTATTGAATACCTGAATATGAGTTGATGCCAATAATCTAAGTTTATATCAGATTAAATGCTTTGTGCATGAATACAAGTTCTGAGCTATATTTTATATGGACATTGAAATAAAATTATATTGTCCCATCTTGAAAGTATGATTATTAATCAAGAATATAGGATCCAGTATATTCTTATTACAATTTCAGGAAACACATTTATTATCTAGATTATTTTTTTTTTATGGTTTGGAACACTTCAGTTAAAGAGTTATAATTAAACAAAAATCCTGAGAGGCCATATTATGTATTATTTCCTCTGCAGATGATTTTGCCTATATATTTATATTGACAGAGACAGAGATAGAGATAATCAATTTGTAACATTGTTTCAATGTTTCAATTTCTTAATAACATGACTTATGTAAACTATGGGTTAGCCATTCAACTTCCTAAAGAAACTTTTAAGAAACATAGTGAACATTGTGAAGTTTTAAGATCTAATTATGTACCCAGTTTCTGAAAGATTGAAACAATGGTAGCCTACTATAAAATGAGAGAAGACGAAAGGAGAGGAGACATTATTTTGAAAATTATATTAATTGATTATAAACAGAAATATTTTTGTAGTATAATATAGAGAGCCAGTTTGATCTAGTTAAGACATCAGTCTAGAAACCAGAAAACCATGAGTTATCTTCCATTTTAGGCACAAAGAAAGCTGGGTGATCTTGAACCAGTCATCTCTGTCAACACAAGGAAGGACGCAATAGCAAACCATTTCTGAAAATCACTTCAAAAAATACTTGCCAGGAAAACTGCAGGGACTCATCCACCAAGAGTCAAGACTGGCTTGAATACATTGAACAAATTGCTTAACAATCAAAATATGGGAGAATCAAAATAATAGAATAGCCACAACTTGGCATGGTTTTACAATCTCAGCAATCCCTCTCTTCAAAGTGAACACCTGAGTTGCAAGGTTCCAATAACGTAACTGCAGTACAATCTCAAATACTTAATTTTCTACACACAGTTTAAAAATCAACTCCTATTTGTCTCCCTATTGTTTCTGCTTCACATGAAGGCTTTTATATCCAATGTTTGTGATTATCCGATTTCTGGCTGATGCCATACAGTGCTGCTGGGTAAACCATTTTTATCTACACTTTCAATTTTAAGTAAATTGGCATGCATGTGTGATGTGGCACTCCAGTAATCTCGTTCCACCATAGCCATATTGAGATTATAGAGTGAAAACCTGTAAATGCAAAAAGTGCATCTATAAGTAAGGAGAATGACTGTGAATTGGCTGATGTTCTCCTATAGATTGAGCTGCTATTCTCTATATTTAGCTAAAACCCAACTTGGATTAAACTGTGATTGATTGGATGAGGGTTCCCAATTAACCCAATTTGACAGGAGTCTCTTAAACACACTTGAAATTAGATGTAGTGAGAACAAAAAGGGTCCAATAATAAATAACATTGGGTTGATAATGGGACGGCCTGCAGTGTGACATAGCCAATTTGTTTTAGAATGCCTAACCCAGGTGTTCTAAACAGCAACCCTAAGCCGAAAACCTAGAGGAAGAACCAAGTTCAAAAGCTTGTTTATGGATAGACAGCACAGCAGTAGCAATAGCACTTAGACTTATAAACTGCTTCACAGTGCTTTACAGCCCTCTCTAAGTGGTTTACAGAATTAGCATATTGCCCCCAACAATCTAGGTCCTCATTTTACTCATCTCGGAAGGATAGAATGCTGAGTCAATCTTGAGCCACTCAGAATTGAACTCCTGGAGTGAGCAGTGAGTTAGCCCTGCAGTTTTGAATTCTAACCACTGAGCCAACATGGCTCTCAATATCAATAGGATATTGATGCAAGTATTCAGTACAAAGCAACAACAATGAATAATGGACATGAAATGCATGTTAATACATTTAAATATGTAGATTTGTTATAGAGTAAGAGCTTAATATGAGTATTATAATTCGTATTGTCTAGGGAATATATAAATAAATAGTCTTGGGTTATCGAGACTTATGCCCTGGCAGCATCCAATGCCAAACAAATGAACCTGGGAGTCTAAAATATTTGCTTGAAAAATAACATAATTGGAAGCTGGGTGGAGGTGCTTGAAGTTGATAATTTTCTATTTTCTTCAGAGCTCAACAATTTCTCACAGAGTTGCCAAGGTTAGTAGAGTTTATGGCAGTTCTTCACTTTACAAGGAATGCTCCAAGCTACCAGCCATAGTAATTAATCCTTAATGAAGCATTTATTCTCCCAAATAAGTTCCCAAATAATTCAATTTAATAAACTTTTGAAAGGAATAATGCAAATGTTCTATAAGGGTTTTCTGGGGGGGGGGGTTGATTTTTTTTTTTTTTTTTTGTAAAAAGAGAAATAGCAACAGAATATGCTGGTGATACTTCTGTTGATGGAATGGACTAAATGGCTGTACGTGGATGTACACTGTCCATTCAGTCATGCTATGTGAATCAGGAAGGTGTGAATTTTAATATTCTGTAATTCTAGGTGTATTTCAGTGTGAAAATTATGTTAGAAATGCTGATATGCTTGCAAGCCCTGATTTTACAGATATATGATTGTTTGGCAGTCAGTAACATGAACTCTTTGTAGAGCTTCATACTCAATATGGGTATAGAAAAGTCTACATGTCCAGAATTTTCTTTTGAAACTATTTATATATTTATTTATTTCAGTTTATTAGTCACTTGAATTTAAAGCCTCTAGAAACTGTATAAAGTACAATGCAATAATACCATAAAAACAACATAATATCTCCTTAATTGTATAGATTTTACTCTGACTGGTTAATTTCTGCATCTATTCTGGAAAAGCCAAGTCTTACTCCTTACCCACAAGCTGATAAGAAGGGCATGCACCTTGCCTTGGAGGTAAATTGTTACAGCAACTGAGAATTCATGCCCATGCCCCTTCTACATATCTCTAGACAGGAGATACCTTCAATAAGTATGTTCACCCAGGTGAGTGGGCAGCATTTACTTGGGACAAGCAACCTGTAAGTTACTTAAAAAACTGTACTTGGTTTTATAGGTGAAAACCCATGTCTTGAAATGCATTCAGAAACAAACCAGTAACCAATGACGCTCCCACAGCAATGGTTTTCTGTGAGAATGCTGTGATAAGTACCTATCTCCATTTTATATATGCCAATTTTTTGAGATAGTCAAGGGCAATTTATGTAAAGCAAATTTCTGTAGTCTAACTATGAAATGGTAAGAATGTGAACCTTAAGTGAACCTTAAGTGCATCCAGTTTTTAGTAGGTCTCCAACTAATATACTAATTAAAGCTGGACAAAGGCTCTCCTAACAATAGTCATTTGCTGATCCTGAGTCCTAGAGAACTTTTAGAAACTGAGCCTGCTCTTTCTAGATAACAATCTGTCAAGAGCCAAAGATGGTATCTCCCACTTACCTTTCCCAAGGTACATTTTTTGAACTTATGTATTTTTTTTCTAATGTTGCTTATATATATACCCGGACCTGGGTATTTGCGGGACCGCCTTCTGCCGCCAATAGCCTCCCACCGGCCAGTACGCTCCCACAGAGAGGGACTCCTCAGGATGCCGTCAGCTAGGCAGTGTCGGCTGGTGACCCCCAGGGGGAGGGCCTTCTATGTGGCAGCACCTGCCCTCTGGAACGATTTGCCCCCGGAGATACGGAGGATATCAGATCTCCGGGCTTTTCGCAACGCCCTAAAAACTTTTCTCTTCCATCAAGCAGGGCTGGCATGAAACCCCACTCCCCCCGTTTTTGAGATATTAGATTTTTAATTGTTTAATGGGTTTTAGTTGTAAGGTTCTTAATTTTTGGCCAAAGGGTATAATTCTTTTAAATTTTTAAATTTTGTATTGGATGTTTTTTACTTGTCTGTGCACCGCCCTGAGTCCACCAGGAGAAGGGCGGTATACAAATTTAAATAAAATAAAATAAATAAAAATATAAAGGTAAAGGTAACATATGTGCTAGTTGTTCCCAACTCTAGGGGGCGGTGCTCATTTCCATTTCAAAGCTGAAGAGTCAGCACTGTCCAAGACGTCCCTGTGGTCATGTGGTTGGCATGACTAAATGCCAAAGGTGCATGGAATGCTGTTACCTTCCCACCAAAGGTGGTCCCTATTTTTCTACTTGCATTTTTACGTACTTTCGGACCATTTTTACATGATTTCAAACTGCTAGGTTGGCAGAAGCTGGGACAAGTAACAGGAGCTCACCCCGTTACGTGGTACTAGGGATTCAAACCACTGAACTGCCGATCTTTCGATCAACAAGCTCAGCTTCTTAGCCACTGAGCCACCGCATCCCTTTGCTTATATATAATCAGGAGCAAATATTGTTTCAATACATTGCATCTTTTCATGCCAGTAAAAGGATTTTTTAAAAGGTAAACTTTAGACATTTTACAAGATATTAATAAATCCTTTAGTGTAAATTAGCATATTTATCAACAAACCCTTAGCTATCTCCCTCTACACACTGCATGATAATGAACCCGACCACAGAATAGTTTTATGTGTGTTCTGCCATTAAGATGCTGTACACAAGCCATAATTATCACAGGAACCCACTGCTTGCCAACATTGATCTGTTTAAAATGTGTAAAAACTCAGGTTACTTGTAATCTTCCAAAACCATGCTCATGCTAAAGATGAAATCGACATTAAAGTAAGATCATCCTGTGATAATTTTCCTTTTATATTTGACAACTTCTGTTCTTTTTCAGCCTAACTCAGGAAAAAAAAAATCTGTTTTTCTTGCATGTTACAGACATCATAGGACTATGCTGAACAGAAGATATTTTAAGCATTTCTTCATAATTTTAGAAATTATTTCCCACTGTCACTCAAATAACACATGTACACAATATTGAGAAGGAGAACATTAAAAAGGTCCTTTTGTTACTCTTTTCATGAAGGAGGCAGAAGGGCTAATCATGTAATGTTGGGAGGTCCTCGATGGAACTCAGTAGTATACAATTTTGAACCTTGAATTTTGAATGAATATTGAATTCCCCATTGCAAATAAGAAAACGTTTTGAGAAACAACAGGCTGAAAATGTACATGGAAGAAGAAGAATTGACTTGAATTTTACACAATTAGTCACAAGGATGGTAACTGAAAATACACAAAAAGGTTCAAGTTATAGATCAGATGCCTATCTACAAAAGCTGTCTCTTATTGATCTCTCTTTAATATACAGTGAAATCATTTGCAACTTTGTCATAAATTTTAAACCATGTATGTGCATAAATCAGTAGAATTGTGTCTGAGAAAAATCATACAATAATTTTAGTGTACCAAAAAGAGGCTTAGGGATTGGTTGACTACTTCATGTTTCCTTTCTTCATCTAATAGTCATGTATTATGTGTTTTCTTGTACGTGCGAAAAGAAAGTACTACATGTTTTGAATAAATGCAAGAAATTCTTTGTAGCTCTTTTGTAGCTGTCTGAGTGAAAGGTGGTTATTTGCTGCAAAGAGTTTTCCTTATAAATATGTTATGATATATACATTACTTGTAATGTATCTGTAGTTATTGTAGTCTTTGTTTAAATCAGTGCTTCTCAAACTCAGCAATTATAAGATGTGTGGACTTTAACTCCCAGAATTCCTGATCCAGCCATGAAGTCCACACAACTTAAACTTGCTAAATTTCAGAAACACTGGTATAAATTGTAATTGCCATATATAGTATATTTTGGTTTATGATGACTTTATTCACAGAATTTCTTTCATTCAGTGACAAGGTATATCATTTACTGCAAATAATTTTAAGCAGGGAAAAAGGGTGGTGCCTAGCCTGAAGACTTTGCAATTTAATGTTTTACATTGGTAAATTAAAAAAGAAAAAAAAAACATGAGAAAGAAAGGACAGAAGGGGGTGTAATTATTTGAAATCTTGGAGAGATATTATCAGGATAGGATAGGATAATAGGATAGGATAGGATAGGATAGGATAGGATAGGATAGGATAGGATAGGATAGGATAGGATAGCAGAGTTGGAAGATACCTTGGAGGTCTTCTAGTCCAACTCGCTGCTTAGGCAGGAAACCCTTAAAAACTTAAGAGCCTTAAGAACCTTGGTGGCGCAGCCGACTAAAACACTGTTAAGTAACACCAGCTGCCTGCAATTACTGCAAGTTCGAATCTCACCAGGCTCAAGGTTAACTCAGCCTTCCATCCTTTTGCAGTAGGTAAAATGAGGACCCGGTTTGTGGGGGCAATAAGCTGACTTTGTATAAAAAAGAACACTGCTGGGGGTGGGGGGCAGCAAAAGCCCTACTAAGCAGGTATATACAAAAGTATGAAGGCTATTGCTTAACGCATTGTAAGCCACCCTGAGTCTCCGGAGAAGGGCGGCATATAAATTGAACCAATAAATAAATAAACTTCCACTGTTTGAGCCTAAACTTCTGGAGGCAAGTTGTTCCACTGATTAATTGTTCTAACTGTCAGAAAATTTCTCCTTAGTTCTAGGTTGCTTCTCTCCTTAAATAGTTTCCATGTATAGACAATACTGAATTGGGTAGCACAATAGTTTAAATTGGTATAAAGAAGCTGCCCTTTTTAATGAAAGAAATAATAAAACGGGATATAAACATGTATAGCTAGTTGCATTTGGCCTGTGATCACTTGGGGATAAGAATTATATTTGTTCAAATTAAACATTCTTCAAGAAAGGTTAAGGGGTTAGTAATGATGTAAAATTACATTATTTAAGAATGCCCAGTATATTTTGAAAAGCCAGTTGGGATTATCTTTATAAAAAGATGTGTTCATTAAAATGTTTAGTTTATGTGCCTTCTAGAGAATTGCTTATAAATGCTATTTGCACATCTAGCTAATTTGTACAAAAAAAATGTACAGCCAGCCTTAGAAGAACTAACTCTAGTTTCCTAAAAAAAAGGTCCAAGGGATATTCAGATAATACTGGTCCCTACTTGTATAATTATCCCACATCAAATATGTGTTGTACATTTGAATTACAGCCAATTAAAATCACACCATTAGTTTCCAAATCATGTCATCAGTCCTTAGACAGTATGTTATGTTGTCTTCAGAAAAGATTTTGTGTACATATACATCAACATGTTCTCCTTGCAGAGATATTTTGGATTGCAGAGAATGAAACAATTGCTGTTTTATGTAAGCAGTCATATTAGAAAAATACAAACGTCTATGTTTAAAGTCATCATGAATAGTTTACTCTGGAATATTTGTCGATCCACATAAGAAATTATTTACTTCTTACATTTCTTCTCCTCCTCCTCTTCTTTTTAAAAGCAAGTTTATTCACTTCTAGCAAGTGTAACTTCCACTTGCTAGAAGTGGAAGTTACAACCATCTTGTTAAAAGTAATCTACTCTGAGCTATCAAATGTAAAATGAAACAGAAATGTATTATATACTTCTACATGGAAAGCTGACATTGCAACTTGTTTCTAGGCAAGCTAGGAAAATGCAAGAAAATCCTATGCCTTTCATCAATTTATTGTCTCCAAGTGCTTAGAGTGGAATATTTCTGAAAAATCTATGCTTCAAAAGTTGGGGTAAACCAGTTGAATATTTGAATACTCATTCTACTGTAGCATAAAACCTGGTTCAGTGGAAAATAATAACCAAAGCGTTTTAGAATCAATAATAAGATTACTTCTTTTAGTTGGATTGCAGATAGCTTTATACACCAGAAAGAATGTGTGGAGACAGAATTGCTAAATTTTATTTTATAATTTTTATACAATTATTCTTGGCTGGTGTTGACATGAAAGAAAAATAATAAGCCATACTTAGGAAACAGCTGGTATTGGAAAAGCCTCACTTCCTGCTTTCTCTCTACCATTACATTTTCATCATGGGGAAACTGCCGTATAGGGAACTACCTGAAGTGTACGGAAGAAAAAAAGGAAAGGGAAGGGAAGGGAAGGGAAGATGGAGGGAGGGAGGGAAGGAGGGAGGGAAGGAAGGAAGGAAGGAAAGAAGGAAGGAAAGAAGGAAGGAAGGAAGGAAGGAAGAAAGAAAGAAAGAAAGAAAGAAAGAAAGAAAGAAAGAAAGAAAGAAAGAAAGAAAGAAAGAAAGAAGGAAGGAAGGAAGGAAGGAAGGAGCAACTGGTCAATTGTCATGCCAAAAATATCACTTTAAAACAGAAAGCATATTATCTGAAATAAGAAAAACGTCTTTTAGATAAGAAAAGGGAATAAAAAACAGAGCCCTTTTGCTAACTATTACTATATTTATTGCTATTAATAGTTAGTATATAGTGCAGAAGATCAGGGCATGGAAATTTAAATATTAAGATTTATTTCTTGCCTGTCCTTCCTTCCTTCCTTCCTTCCTTCCTTCCTTCCTTCCTTCCTTCCTTCCTTCCTTCCTTCCTCTCCCTCCCCACTTTCCCAAACCTAGTTAGCCACCTACCATATCAAATTACCTACCTACCTACCATATCACAGCTTTTACAACAGTGTAATATCAAACATTTGATAGAACTTTGGCATATGAACAGCAGGTGAATATGTAGTTAAATAGATAGGTGAAACTGGTGTAAATGGTATATTCTTAATATTTAAATAGAAGCAGCAATTTTTCTAAAATGATGCATAAATACAGAAATTTTCCTAATTCAATCAATAATTGTATATTAACTATAATTATGACCATCATGCCATTGAATATAAAAGTATGTCAAAACAATGAGAGAGAGATATAAATATTTCTCTAACAACAGAGAAATATTAACACAAAGGAAGAAAAAGAACTGAATGAATGAGAGTAACCTATCATATTTTAAAACAGGGACTATCAAAGACATTGTGTGTGTATTTTTTCTTCATACTTTCTTGATTCCATTTGAACTATGCTCTTACTTTGAGCCAAAAGCATTTGGCTCAAACACCACATACAAAAATGTGTCCAGGGAGTTGTATACATAAGATTGCATTTGTTTCATTAAGTGAACAAAATATTAAATAAACTGAAATACTTGAATATAAAAATAAATATATTTATTTCAATTCTTAAATGAAGGATGATAGGAAAATTCCACTATATTTTCAGGATATATATTCTCAAAAAGAAACTTTGGTTGAAAATTATTGTCAGTTATAAGTTCAGCTTAGAGGAAATAAATGATCTGAACCCTTTCCAGTCAAGTGTTAGGCCTGAGTAGAGGACTGAGATAGCATTGATTGTGACTGTGGATGATTTATGATTGAACAGACTAGGCAGTGCTACATCTATCCTTATTTTTCTTGAGCTCTTATAAACTTTCAATAACACAGTTTGTGATATGCTTCTGGACTGTTTCAGAAGGAATGGATACAACACTGATATTCTTCCTTCCTTCCTTCCTTCCTTCCTCCCTCCCTCCCTCCCTCCCTCCCTCCCTCCCTCCCTCCCTTCCATTTTCTTCCAAAGCTAATTTTAGTTGAAGGTAGTAAAGTATTGCTTAACGCATTGTAAGCCGCCCTGAGTCTCCAGAGAAGGGCGGCATATAAATCGAACCAATAAATAAATAAATAAATAAAGAGGAAAAGGTCTGGATCAATACTCCATTCTCATGTGGCTCCTCAGGCTCAAGTCTCTCTGGATCCTGTTTAACATCTACATGACATCACCAGGTGAGATCATCTGCAGGCCCAAGGTTAACTATCATCATCAGATCTACATCTGTACCCCAGACCAAGCAAGCAATATTACTGAAACTCTTTGTCAGTATCTGAAGGCTGTCAAAGTCTTGATGGGACAGGACAGACTCAGCTCTTTTTAGTTCTCAAAGTTGCACCCAGCAAAGGGCACAGCTCTCCCCAAAAGAATAGGCTATAACTTGGGAATCCTCCTGGACTTGCAGCTCTTGTTCAAGGAGCAGGTGACAGCCATGGTCAGTAGAAACTTTGATAGATTAATCATGTATGTAGTTATGCCCTGTGCTGGATCAGGTGGTCCTAATCATGGTAAATTATCCCTTAGTCATCTTCCAAATGGATTCCTATCATGTACTCTTCATGAGACTGAGAAGTTGCAATTGGCCCAGAATAAGAGGCACAGGGAGTTTTGAGTGCCATTCAGAACATTCATATTGAACTATCCCTCTGTGAGCTGCAGTGAGTCTCAGTAGGCATCCAAGTGCAATTCAAACTTCTGGTTATCACCTATGAAGCCTTACATGGCTATTTTCCTTGGTCATTTTTCCTGCCTTACGCCTTTGCAAACACAGACACACATATACAGAGAGAGAGAGAGAGACATAGTACATTTGTATTTATATAAAACATTTTAAATAAATATTGTTATATACAAATTTTAAAGTTTTTTCTTCCTAATATAAATTATCTTGTGTGTTCATATTCATAATTCCCCTAACACATCATTTCTCAATGCATTTTGAATTAAGAAAATTATTGCAAATTTGGAAACGTGTGGATTTCTTCTAATAACTGAAGCCTACTTCACGAATAAGGCTGAATATGTGAAGTGAATAACTTTACATTAACATGGAAGGAAATTTTGCTCCCATTCATATCCATAAGTTGTTAAAGTGCTCTTTATATCTATAAAACTAATGGCTCAATTAATTAGAAATGATGGTGAATCAAAAGTGCTGCATTAAAAAATATAATATAGTTGAGATGAGAACTAGAAAAAGCTGTCATTCTACTTTTCCTTTCCACAGCAACACCTATAAATGAAAAGTATGTGACACAACATGACATGACATGTCATGTCATGTCATGACACAACAACATGACATTCATTACTCTATGGGGAATATGTTTTTTCTTCTCTACAACTTTGACTGCTACTTGTAGGAGTAGACAAACATGTAACTGGGTGACTTCACATCACCCATGGTTCTTGATCCTACCACATACAGTCAAAAACTGACCAAAACTAACCAAATGTTTTTTTTTTAACTTTTCTACAACACACAACACACAGTCACACTGACTGAATTTAAAAGGTATTATTTGGATAGATTTCCAGGAAGGACCTGGCATGCCATGAGCCCTTGGCCAGAGAAATGTTAACAAGATGTTTTATAATACTAAATCTTTATCTAATTATCATAGATATATACAACTGATAGGACTGGATTAATTTAATCCTGTCAACAACAAAGGAACAAGTAGTCAGGAAATACACCACTGACTAGGACTTACTATGACAGCAATGACAGCCTTGTAAAAGATATTCAAAGCCACAATGTAGCTATACCTACAGAGTACAGGCTCATGCTAGCCAAGGTATTCCCTGTGATACTCAACAGAGATGAAAGTTGGACTAGAGAAATGATGTGGAAGACGATTCCTGAAAATATCATGGACAACCAAGAAATCAACTAATGGATCATTGAACAAATCAACCCAGAATTCTCACTTGAGGAACAAATGACCAGGCTCAAACTGCCAAACTCATTGGTAGCCTCATATTGCAATGAACAAGCACATGTATTCAATTTTATTATGATTGTTGGCCGAGCAGGAACAAATATAGCCAGAGAAATGATTGAAACCTGGGAAACATGCCCCTTGTCAGTCAATAGGGATGCTGATTTACCACCAGTCTATCAGGTACTTAGGAGCCGAAGGCAGGGTGGCACAAGGTAACAACAATTAACAATTTAATAGCCAGCCATTAATGCCTTAATCAACAATTAAAAACTACGTATAACCAGCAACTATATAAATACAACATGAAGAACATCCATTGCACATATTCTGGAGAGAGAGAGAGAAGTCCCCTGAAGATGAGCTCCAATACAAGCCTGAAAGCTTGGAATAATAAACCTTTAGTCCCATGACTAAATTAGATTGGATTTCTGCAACATTACCCTGGGACGTGCATATTTACTTCCATTCACATCAATTAACCTACTTCAGGCATGTTACGCAGGATCTCTGGAAAAGTTTCTAATGCTGAGAAAGGTAGAAATAAAAGGAAGAGGACAACTAGTTGCAAATTGGATGGACTCAGTTACTGTGGTGATCCCACTGGTGCCAGTGGGATACTTGAAAGAACAGGCTAAGGATAGATTGTCATGGAGAAAATCTATCTATGTGGTCACTAGGAATAGAAAGCAACTTGATGGGTCATAATTAAATACTACATATGCTATAGGATTAATTTAATAACCTTGGTGTATGTTAATTGGGTCATTACTGTTTGGTATTTGCCTAGCACATTGATTCACATGGAGATACCATGAACTAATTGAACATAACATTACTTGATATTGACATTGGTAAACAAGTCAGATGAAGATGAAAATGAAAAGATCCAGTTTTGTTTTGTTTTTTAACCAGTTTTCATTCTTGATTTCTGGGCTGTTTAACAAAACTTATGTTATCACAGGAAAATATACTTTTCTCTTTTAGCTAGAACCAAATCAGTATACAGTAATAACAGGCAGACCTTGCTAAGGAGCTGTCATAGTACATCAACACCAAATAAATTAATTTATCTGAGAATATATTAAAAAGTGTTATTTATTCTGAAAGATATGACTTTCAAACTTACACCAGATTTGCCAAGTGTCACAGAATTATTTGAGGAACAATTTCCAATGCTTTGTTTAAACCTTATTGATTCTGAATCTTTATATCTATTTTAGGATTTTTTTTTTCATTGCATTGCCCTGCATATTTTTGGGAGGCATGAACAAAGTATAAAAACAAATTATCCACTTTTTTTCCAACCCATACTTTATTTTATTTCACAGTTAACTGCATATTTAACTAACATGGACTTGCAAGTTTATATACTATGAATTTTGTTGAGAATATCATTTATAGCTCATTCCAGATGTAACATCTTTTAAATCATTGTTTAACAAAATTTTCCTTGGGGATAACATTCATATTCAATATCCTGACATGTTCTGTTTTACATTGTCATTCCAACCCCACTTTTTTCTTTTATTTTAGTTTATGGGATGAAAATAGAAAGCTGAGTTATTGTCTTCTAGAAAAGTGAATCAGACTAGCTGCTAAAATGGAAATAAGACAAAATGGGAACGTCACTCAAAACTACTTCGAGCTGCATTGCAGATTCAATTTTCTGCAATAATAATATAGGAAATAAAAGATGATGTGAGCTTAATTTTAACCACAATAAAATATTTATATATTATTTGTAATTAAGTTATATAATTTGGCACTAAAAGCAAGGCCTTAAATATAATATACCATTAATTTTTATGCATCAGAGTTATTAGGAAAAAAAAGTGATTTAAAATAAAGCAATTCATTTTAGGGGGGAAAAACTGACAGTGATTTCCAGATTGTTGGGGAGTGGTAGGATGAAAGTGAAAAAAGTCAAGATGACAGTTGTGATCAATGCCCCACCCCCTTTTTACATGCATGAGATAGAAGAAAGTGGCAAGACTTTGTGCAGTCATGACTTTGTCTTGTGGTGTGTTTTTTTTTATCTACCCCCTTTCCAAAATGAATAATCCTGAATGATTTGTACTAAGCAGTATAAGAATCTTTTAATGTTTTATATAAGTAAAAAGAAATCTAGTTTAGGCTTCCCAGATATCTAAACAAGCAAAGGAGAACATGGGCAATTGAAAAGAGGACAACCAGGGAGAAAAGGAGGCCACATCAACTTTCTTGGCATCTGAGTTAAAAATTTAGTATTTAGTATTTAGTCCTACGTGTATATAAAATTAATTGCTTCTAGCCACAGAAAGACTGGTTTTCAAAGCAGAAATATGCTAGACCTGGTTGTTATTTTGTTCAATCACTAAGTCATGTCTGATTCCCACAACCTCATAGATCACAATACACCACCATCCCCATCCTCCACAGTTTCCCAGAGTCTACCAAACTCATGCCCACTGAGTCAATAACACTTTCTAACCATCCCATCCTCTTTCATCCCTTTCTCCCTTTTGCCTTCAATCTTTCCCAACATCAGTTTCCCCCCCCAAAAAAGTCTTCTTGTATGGTAGTGTAAGTATTTCAGCTTTAGCTTCAGCTAGAGCTGGCTAAGAGACCAAAAGCCTTCAACAAGTAACTGATTTAGGTCTTGTCAAGTTCAGGCATTAGCTCAAGCAGCTCAAGGGGGATATGAAGACCAAAAGCAGGACATGTCCTCCTTTTTGCCTGATGTCTGAAAATCCTACTTAAGCCCAGAGGTGGGATTCAGACTATTTGGTCTGGTTCGGGTGAGCCGGTTGCTCCGATGATCAGCTGAGAGTGAACTGGTTTGCTCCGACCATCAGCTGGGCCTGCCCGCCCATCCCTGCGCTATACCTTCCTTTATTTCATTCATTTGAAGCCTGTAGCGTCTTCAGCTGCAACGGAGCAAAACAACACGAGGACGTTTCCTATTGGCTGTGAGCGTGACAGCTCTGCCAGTGGGAAGCACAGACGCTCGCTATTGGTCTCTCCCCATTGACAGCTGCTATATAAACAGCAGCTCCATTATAGTTGAGTTGCTGGTTCCTGCATTCTTGTTAATTGTTAGATATTACCCTAATAAAGGGAATTGCTTTAAATCCATCTCGCCTCAGTCTTTAGCCACCCTCATTCTCTCAAATACAACAAAGCCCAGCTGATTGGTGCGGCAAAGCAGATTGTTGCGCCTCAGCTGTTTTTAGTGCTTTTAACACTGCTTGTAGTGGTCTTTTCTAATGGACTGTGTGTGTGTGCATGTGCAAAGTGAAGCACATGCTCAGCTACCCGGTTGTTATACCGGTTGAATTCCATCACTGCTTAAGCCATATTCTTAAACATAGTTTACTATATCAGTTCAAAATAGACTAGTTTTTTTTAAAAAAAACATGCTAAGCTTTAGGATTGTTCTAACTTCTCATAATAGTATTTGGTTGTGGCAGCTAGAGAGAAGAATTGTAGATTTCAAAATATTTGCCAGAATTTGATGACAAAATCCTATGCTCCAAAATTCCGAGTTATTCATTTTTTTCAATAACCAATAACTTTTTTCCCCCTCCAATCTTTACCTTTTTATTTCCTTCTTTTCTATGCAGCAAGTAGCAGCACTGCTGAATATAATGTCCCATGGAAACAATACACTTAACTTTTGACATCAATCTTTAAGTTACAGAAATAATAAAAAAAGAAAAATAATTGCCCCCTTCTCTTGAAATATATTATCCATATCCTATTCATGAAAGTTCTTCCGATGTCACCCCTCTAAGATAGTTCTGCAAAAGTTAGGAATATATGATGTTCCATCCACTTTCAGCATCAGGTTAGGAGTATTGTGTGAAGACACAATACTCAAAGATTAGCATTAGCCATATTCTATCCTAGAGCCATATCTTCATATATTGAATCATATTATTTCCAGACAGTGATATTTCCAGGGTAATCAGAAGACAACCATGAGAATGGAAATTAGACAGAAACAAAGATCATAGCATACTGTCATTTATTAGAAGGTCTAGATGTAGAATGTGATGGTAATTTGATCTTTTTATGAATGTTAAGCTTGAAGAAAATATTTCTGACTGACAACAGAAATGAGAAGCATATATTGCAGTGTTATCTTCAATTTTACTTGTTAAACAGCAAACGAGAAAATGCTATACTTGATCCCATAGTAAAGATGGGAGGGGGGAATTAAATTAATTAAAACAGTAAAACAGTTTGACATTTAATTTCAATTTTACTATTCAGCTCCTGTGTCTCAACTCCAACAGGCAAGTTGATTAGAGTTTGTTCACAGGAGAAGTCAAGAAAGGTGACTTCTGTAGGGACCCTAGTACTTTACTCCATTGTTTCATTAATAGGGCTGTGAATTTCTTGCAAGCTCAGAGAAATTGGGAGCAAAGATAGAAAGGAGCTGAGAAGGTGCATAAGAGTAAGTCATACCTTATAAGGGTTAATTTTGGAATTATTTCACTTTTGAAGACTTTATCAGATAATGCCATAGCATTATACACACACACACACACACAGTCTATATACACACAGTATTACTCTGCCATGCACAATAATTCTACAAAAAACCCTTAATGTCTTCTTTAGTTAAGCACAGATCTGGGGATAAATATGAGTGCAGTCTTTTTACTATTTACTATTCATATTCAGTCACTGTGATATAGCAAGGTAAATAGTCCTTGTTTAGCAACAGCAGCTGATTCCAGCAACTCAGTGATTAACAATGACTAAGTAAAAAGTCACATGACCATGATTCTGCTTATTACTTCAGCTTTCCTTTGCTTTACAGGAGGTGTGTCAAACTCGTGGCATCACATTGTCATGTGATGTATCATGACTTTTTTCACCTTCGGTAAACCAGGAATGAGCATGGCCAGTGCATGACACATTCTTGGGCCATGAATTTGACACCCCTACTTTACAGCATAAAAATGATACAATCCCAAGCAGTCACATAAGCCCAAGTGGTGGGGAAGATTTCTGGAAAGTCAAGTAACAGGGCAAATCCTATCGAACCTCACACACACTTCCCTAGCCCTTAGGAATGTTCACCCCAGCACTGGAATAATTAGAAAGAGAGAATTAATAGGTAAGTAGGCACATAATGGGGAGTATTCATCAAAGGAAGTACACTAGTGTTGGCTGTTGATCTACAGTTCTCCCAGCTGTGAGCTACAAGTCACTTACTGTAAAATTGATTAGAGTCTTGTCAATTTTAGGTAGCAGCTGTGAGCTAGTGGAAGATTCTAATCAACTAATTAAGGTCATAGAGCTCAGCTTGTTAACTTGCAATAACACATTGATGAAGTGTTGCATAGCAGAGAAAAGCATCTCAAGAAGGGATAGCTTGTTTAAGCTTCTCTATGCTCTGCCAAGGGGGTGGAGAGAGAAAAAAATGAGTCTGACATAGGCCAGTTTATATTGACTATAATGCTGAACGCAAAACAGAGAGAGGTGCTGTGAAGGTGCTAAAGTGGACACTGGTTGCAATTGACTTTTTCATACTGTAATTGTTATGTTTACAAATGGTCATCATCTGAGGCAGTCGTTTAATGAGGACTGTAGCTCTGTAAAAGGTAAAAATGGGGTGGCAATGTATGTTCATAGGTTTTTTTCACAGCATTGGTCCTAAACTTTGCTTTCAACATAGGTGGGTGCACAGGTTTTGCAAAGACTTTTATGCAATAAGAGTTTAAGTGTAAAACAGGTTTGATTCATCATATTTCAAAGGCTTGGTGTATGACAAAAATATTTTTAGAGAATCCTGTACTGTTAATATTCTTTATTAATAGAGTAGCTTTTAAATTCCTTGGCATTTGGGATGGAGGTATTGGGATGGAATTGCAGTTGCCAGAGATTTGGAGGTAAAGTAGAAGCTGTTAGGTGAAGAAGGAAAGATTGTTTCCCAGTTACATCAAACAATGTTATTACATTTCATTCTAGGAAATGTCAGTGATAAACTATCTTACCAGAGCAAGGTAGTAGACAAACAGTCCTAGTCAAGTCAGGGCTTACTGTCAGATATTAATTCTCTATCTTAAAACATTTGTTTTTCCTAGATCAAAATCAACATCTCTGAAAGATATTTACAATTCTGGAGATTAGGATATTTGATTGATGTCAAGTTCTCCTTTTTCAGGTACTGGCAATTTGGATATTTACAATATTGTTCTAACCATGAATATTTTGATATGCATCATGTTGCAGTTATGGTTAGGACTTATCTCCAATTTTCTTTTCTTGCCATTACAGACATTACTAACAATTTTTTTGAGTTGTGAACTTTGCCAACATGAACAAACTTATCTGCACTTGGAAATCATATGCAGAACACCAGAAACCAACCCCCTTCCATCTCTCCTGACTTCCCCATCATGCCCTGTCCTGTCCCTAACCAAAGCCCACTCGACCTCTACCCATGTAAGGCAAGATCTGAACTTTGCATATTTGTTATGCTTATTGAACTTGTGAACAAAATAGATTTATGAGTAGCCTCTTGGTACATAATCTGTTCATAAGTAGGGCAACTTCTGTAATAAGAATTGAAGAAACCACCAAATACTTTCTTTCATAATGGATTTGGTGAACATTTAATATTTAAATCCCTACTGATTGCATGTTTGTTGAATTTCTTAAATGTATCCAAGTTTATTATATTTCCCAGAATGAATATACAGTAAGCAGACCTAGACAATTCTGGGCCCGGCTTTATTTATTGTAACAAATAACATAAGTGGGATATTTCTAGCAGCATAAGGCTGATGACACAAAGCCATGAGATGGCATCCTGTTTCCCTCTCCCCCATCTTTGATTTTGCTTACCAGAATACTCATTAATGTAATGCTCAGCTGCCTGCTGCTTAAATCACTTGACTTATTTTTATAGAAAAAAAGACTGACTAAATATCATGAGCAAATACTTTCCATGGAACAAGAACATGTTAATTAAGGATCATGCAAAAAATAAAGATTTAATATTTTATATCTATGGAAGGGGAAGCTTCACATGCTTACTCACAGAGATATGGAAATCTTGAAATTCTTTATCTATTCAATATAAAAACACAGACTAAATACAAGTTTTTATAAAAGGTTTTGGCCTACCCTAATTTTCTCCTGCTTATCATTAAAATCAGTATTATTCTCCAAGCTTCAACTGTCTACTTGCTTAAAAGAATTTATACAACATTTGTGATAGACCTGTTTTTGAAGACCATTTGGAGGACAAGAAAAACTTTGATTTCTTCATTGTTAACTGGTCTCAGGAAAAATAAAATAAAACATAAGCTTTGCAGAATTTGTGGAACCAAGGAGAGGTGGAAAGTTTCTATGTCCAATACTGGTCATAGAACTTGTTCCAGATGGCAGTTGCCCCTTAGAAAAAGTAGGGCAGTTTAAATGAATTTTCTTGTAATGCACAAGATTGCTATCATGCACATCCTGGTCAGCCTTATATGTCCACACTAAATTTCATTTAATATAATGGGTTGAAAATTGGCACAAGAAATATTTGTGTATGGGGGTAGATAAATGCACATATAAACACATGCAAAAACATACTGATTCAGTATGGTCCATAGATACTTTGGTTGCAAATCAAGCTATATCAATAAATAATAAAAGATCAATCTGATGCTATAACATATAGCAAATTCATTGAGTATAGGCACTGTACCTATATTCCATACTATCTAACTCCATCAGTTAATTTCCAATTAAATGATACACATGGGAGTATTCATAGTATAACACAGTTTAAGAGTTAATCAAGCTGAAGACTTCTAAATAATTCACAAAATGTGCTTAAAAATAGTGGTGTAATCTGACAGAACCTTCATAAAACAGATCCTTGATTATTGACAGGAATACTCATTCTAAGCATATTCATTTAAAGATCTTTATTTTGTCTTTCTACAAAATTGCAAAGAATATTTGAATACTGGATAGGAGACTGCATTTATTTGAACAGTAGACAGGAAGGATTTGGGGAAACCCTAACCCTCCCCCTGCCTCTTTGAAATTGTGGTTGTGAAGGATGCATAGAGCAGCCTTGGATAACTATTAAGAAAAATAAGGATGTGTTGTGAGCATCAAGGGAAAGGGGGCACCACAGAGATTTTTCCCCTAGCTAACATGCCCTTAATTCTTTCACTGTTTCACTCAAGTTTTAGTTTTAATCACTTATTGAGTCTTAATGTCTTGTCGGTAAAACAGTAGAAGGGTTGACAGGCACTACTCTTGGACTGTCTTTAGGGCATCACTTGTCCTGAATCCAACCCTGGCAAACAGCCTGTTGGTTTGCAGCATATGCCTCTGCAATCTGAGTTGTCCCAGCGGTTTTTTGTTACCATATGTTTAGAAAATGACCCTAGTGTCATTGATTAAATTAAATGGTTTAACAATTAAGAACCCACCACTATTTTCAGCCAGTTGTACTAGAGATAGTTTTTAAAGTGCTTTGAAAGAAATGTTTCAGTTTTGATGAATGCAAGCACAGCCATAGTTTCTATTAATAAAATGCTGGGTCTCTTTTATTTGGGTTTCCAAATCTGGAGAAAAAAAATACTACTGCTTTAAGGAGTCAAGTTACTAAACTTAATTCAACTCTTAATACATTGTGCAGAAGCCTGAAAGTACAGGTTGCATTAACAAGTAACAGAAAAGAGTTGCCCTTGACTTCCAAAGCACTTCTGAATCGTTTTTGAAATGTTCACAGCAGTCCCCTTAGTTAGTATATGATTAAATCACTTTCTTGATGTTTTACATATTTATTCTAATGCTGCACATTTTCTTGAATATTTTAGCATCGCAATAGCTCTTTCGGTTGCGCACTAAGAAATATAAAACTGCTGCAATATTTTCTTTATCCAAAGATATTCTAGCTATGCTAATTAAACCTTCAGGAATACTTTCCTGTCTTTCAGAATGTTTCAGTCAAATAAGGTACTCACTAAAGGGGGCAGGACCAGTGCTGAAAACACAAATCAGCAGAAGCAAAAGCATAACTTCTTGACTTACACTATACTGTACTCTGGGAATCATGCAATATAATAGTAAATAGAAGACACTAAAAGCTCTATCATATTATACAATTTTAACTTGCTTGAAACTCTTTTAAGAAGGTATAAACATCCCTCTGAATAGAAATAAATACTTTCTAAATCAAGGTTGCCCATGTGGTCAATATTGATGGGATTATCCATGGAGTCAATAGATGGTCAGCACCATTCAAAATTACTATATCATCGAATGAGGGGAATTTATGACTGATCCATGAAGTTGCAGGCATTGCAGAATACCCACAACAGTATGAGTGCAAACTGGGTACTCAGGTTCCTGGTTTACAATTATGACATCACAGTGAGCCATGGTCACATGATCACTACTTGTGACCTTCCCTATTGGCTGTCCACACAATGGGGAAGCTAGCAGGTAAGGCTGCAAGCAAATTGCTGCTGTAACTTTTTCTTCTGACAAACCCCACTTTGGAGTACAAGTTTTCAGGAATCCATAGCTTCCCCTTGCCCCACTATGTCAATGATCACTAGCACCCATCCACAGCCCCTGCCAACCCACCCTCAGTTCATAGCACCCACCCACAGCCCTCAAAGCCTTCCTGCCTTCCTTAGGACCTGCCTGCAAGACACCTCACTACCCTTGGCACCTGCACACCCCTTGCCCTCTATAGTGCCTGCTCTTGGCAGCGCCCCATGGCACAGTAAGTATGTGGATCCTCCCATGCAGCTTGCCTGGGACCCATGTCTTTTCCCATGTAATGACCAACAGTATCCTGGGGTTACAATAGAAAATAAGACTGCTGGAATTGTTGTTAGTAAGTAAATACTGTCTCCAGGTTCTACAACATCCACTAGGTTGTTGTTGTTGTTGTTGTTGTTGTTTATTGTGCAGTCAGCCACGTGTTTAGACTGGATTTGGCATTTTTGATCCACCTATCAAGTCCTGGGATAAACAGAGGTTGTTGTTTGATGGTGTTAAATATAGCATTGTAGGATGTAAACTGTCCCAGGTAAAGCTGCCTTTTATAATTGACTGATGGTGATTTTTGTCAATGCTGATGGTGTTCAAGTGGTGCTCCAGTTGTTTTGGGATTGTACCCAAGGCACTATTACTACTGCCATACATATGCTTTCTTTTGCCACTATCATTCTATTTCTATTTGCAGGGATGATTATGATGATGATTTGTTGCACAGACAGCCAGATATTTAGATTGTATTTGGCATTTTTATTCACTTATTGAGTCCATCTCAAGGATCTGGTATGGTCAGATGTTGTTTAATGGTGGCATTAAAGCTATTGTCGCAGGAATATTTATTATTCATAGTGCTAATAATGATAGTGGTATTTATTACATCATTCCCATAAAATAAATATTTGAGGTGCGGGGGGAGTTAATGAATAATCTTAAACTTCATAATGAACTTGAGCTGAAGAGTTTGTGGACCCCTGCTCTAATTGATGTTGGATAATCAATGCTCTCCAGAAGCTGCTGAATTTCTCTCCGTATGGTCCATGCTGCTTAAAATACCTGGAGATTAACACTGAGCAAGTTTTGGAAGAGCAATGGATCTTGAGATGTAGTATATTAAGAGCCGCAGTGGCGCAGTGGTTAGAGTACTGCAAGCTACCTCTGCTGATCACCAGCTGCCAGCACTTTGGCAGATCAAATCTCACCAGGCTCAAGGTTGACTCAGCCTTCCATCCTTCTAAAGTGAGTAAATAGAGGACCCAAGTTGTTGTGAGCAATATGCTGACTCTGTAAACCTCTTAGAGAGGGCTGTAAAGCACTGTGAAGCAATATATAAGTCTAAATGCTATTGCTATTGACCCTGAACATACATCCAACAAGAGGAGCAAGTGACATTGCAAGTACCCTAACACCAGCTAGCAAATAACACCAGTTATATAATTTGTGACATTCAGATGACTGATGCAATTTACATTGTTCACATTACCATGACTTGTATTGTTTACCTATGTTTTAAAAAAATCAAGTAGCTTAAGAGCTTGTCCTTTGTCGATCTTTATCCTTTGTCAATCTCTGTGGCCAACATTTCCAACTGTATACAGTATATGAAAATGGCAATATCAAGAACTCATGCTTACTATGGTCATTGTATAATAATGGAATAGCTAAAAGAATATAATGCAGGGTCAAACTTTTGATGAGGTATCTAGAAAGAGAAGAATACAGTCGATAACTGTTATTGGGAGGATACATTAAAAAATTGCAAAAAGCCAATACTGAAAAATATAGGCTCAACTACTTGGGAAGAAGCATTACATTTCCAATTCTTCCTTTAAATAATTCACTATCACCACAACCTCTGCATATAGCACTTTGGATAAGACCCAAATCACTTGATTTTGGCTGGTTTTGGTCTGTGATCTGCAGATCAAAAGTACAGAACAGTATTTTTTTTTTCTTTTGAATTGGAAAGCTGAGCTAGTGAATTCTGCTGAGTAGGCACATGGGTGACTGAGATAAGCTGCTGTCTGAGTTAATCCTTTGTGTACTATATAACACAATACTTGGTAGAAGTAGCTGTCTACTACAAGATGAACAGGTTTTTGCTTGACAGAAAAGGGGACATAAATTTCCTGGAAACTGATGCCAATAAACAATAAGACAGGAATAGAGAACCTGTAGTCCTCCAGATGGTTTTAAGCACAACTTGCAGTATCTTCACCAATGACTATGAAGATCGGGACTGCTGTGAGATGTGCTTCAATGACTTCAGGGACAAATTCCCCACTTCAATGCTGCATTGAAATTGTCTATAAACATAACTCTCCATAGATGAAAATACTAGTGTATTCTGAGATAAAGCTAAATAACAGGATATATGAGTTGCACAAAATGCAAATATATAGATAGTTAGTCAGAAGTATGTTCTACTGAATTCAATGGTGTGAAGCTCCAGGATGCTTATATGCATTTTACCCTCTGGAATAATTGTGATAGGGCATAAATCTATGCAAAAATAAATACATTTTGTTGTACTCTTGTAAAATGTAGTTAACATTAAAATGGCCATGGAGATTCTTTCATATTGAACAGTTACCAGACCAAAGTATAGGACAAGTTTCACTTTCAGCATTGCCATGTATTTTCAAATGTGACAATTTCTCCGCTTAACTTAGTAATCTACTGTAATTCTGAAGATCAAAAATGAAATTACTCTACAAGATATACTGGGTGTCTCTGTATGTAATTCCTTCTATGAATAACTCTAAATTTAAAAGATAGCCATCTTCTGAAATGGAATAACTTTGATAAAGTAATCCCAATCAAAATTGGATGATCCTGAATTTTATTGAGATGAACGGTATTTATTTTAAGTTTCTAAGGCCAATTTGATACGTTTTGGAACTTCTAAATCACAAATCCTCCATAAAGCATTATTGCCAGACCCAGGAGATGAGATTCAAAACAAGTGTCAAGAAATCCAATCAGGAAACAGCTTGACTGGAATTTTTACTTTCAGGTGTATTTTTTTGTGGGGGTGGGACAGGACAAAGAAGTGTTTATCAAATACAATATTCCTCAGGGATGTTTAAGCCTTTTTAAAAAAATAAAAGCCTTTTATTTATAGTTTTTTCTTTAACATCCATAAATGCTTAGTGAACAGTGTATTGTCTGGCTCAATATATTTTAACCACAGTACTACTACTAATAATATTATTTAAGCCTCTTTTAAAGATCTACAACTCTATGTGTTGTAAATTAGATTGCAGGGAAGGTCCTGAAAATCCCAGAAAATGGGAATGGCACACCACTACCATGTTGCAACCAAGAAAATCCTATGACATCTTATTGGCTACCATAATTCAAGCTCAGTGTTACACCTATATCCAGGGTATCCAATCTTGGCAACTTTAAGACTTGTGGACTTCAACTATGAGAATTCAGAATAGCCGGCTGAGGAATTCTGGGATCTGAACTTCATAAGTCTTACAGTTGCCAAGTTTGGAAATCCCTGACTACATTGTAAACACCCCAAACTAATAATCATTTCCAGCCCCCTCCTTTTAAGTTTTGTATTAACATGTAATTTGTATACAATCTATGTAAGCTTTGACTTGTGAGCTGAGAATTCCAACTGCATTTAGAAATCAACGAGAAATTTGCTTACAAGAATTAAACATTGTGACCATTTTCATCTAGCTGTTTCATGGCTGACCATGTCAGTGTCTCTCCTAGGGTCTTTCCTTTATGACAGTATAGTTAATCAAAAAGGTCATCCTCAAATCAAGAGCAACTAAATTATGTGGAGCAGCAGTTGCAATTTGAATTGACCCTTTTCTCTCACCCATATGAGTCACTACTATAAAATTAGTTAATTGAAGGTTTTTATGTACCAAGTGGGTGAGAAACTGCTATATCTGAATTTCAATGCCCTAATCCCTTTGTGCTTAAATGTGCAGGTCTTTTTAGTATAAGAAAACATACAAGTAGAATTGTAGCCAACATGAAAAATGAGAAACTGAGATAAATGATTGATAGAGAGATAAGATAAGCATGTAAACAAGTGAAATGTTAGTTTTAAAACGTCTGCTTCTAGGCATTGGAAACTTCTAAACTGGAGCTTTCAATTTATTTTATTTATTTATTAGATTTTTATCCCATCTTCATTACTTTTATAAGTAATTAAAGGCAGTGACTACACATTATACTTTTTCCTCTTCTATTTTCCAGCAACAATAACCTGTGAGGTAAGTTAGGCTGAAAGAAAGTCACTGGCCCAAAGTCATCCATTCAGCCAAGCCTATAGCAGAATAAAATTTTCTTGGGTCTCTTGGTTTCTAGGCCAGCAACTTAACTAATGTTGTTGTTGTTGTTGTTGTTGTTGTTGTTGTTGTTGTTGTTGTTGTTTTAGTCAGATATTTAGACTGGATTTGACATTTTTATCCACCTACTGAATCCTTTTCAAGGACTGGGATAAGCATATATTGTTTTTTGATGGTGTTAAATGTATTACTGCTGCATGAAAGCTTTCCTAAGCAAAGCTGTCTATTGCTGGTGATTTTGTCAATGCTGATAGTGTTTAAGTGATGCTCCAGTTGTTTTGAGAGTGTGCCCAAGGCAGATACTACTATCTTTGCTTTCTTTTGTCACAGCTGTTCTACTTCTATTTGCCTTTGTATTCTGTGATCTTTCTCTCCTATTCTGCTGTCTCCAGGCACTGCCACGCTCACTATCCAGACTTTTCATGTTTTAATTTCTTCTTATTAAATTAATTTATTAATTAAATTATTGTTTAAAACTATTTAAATACCTAGAGAACAGACATGATAATGTGAATAACTGATCCTTTCCTTGTTGTTTTGTTTTTGTTTGAATGACTTTCATGTTATTAAACTCAATAGAGAAGAAACAATACAGTCCAGATCCAGCAATTTGAATAGGGCATAGATGCAAGATAAACATTCTTGAATGTTACCTTTACCTAGCAAGTAGTTCCAATATTTACTCCATATATTGCTAAGTAATTCCCCACATTTTTCAATATATATTGTATCTTTACAACATGAATGTTGAATAAACACAGAACAAAATCAACTGTGGAGTTAAATTAATAAAGAAATAATTGTGGCTATCTGCTACTGCAATTTGTTTTCCTTATCAGCTCCTCAGATAAGGAAAAGGTAGCAAAATATAATTAGATTATCAGGTTTTAAAATCAAGGTTAAGTTATTAAAAATAAATGAAATAATAAAGTAGCAAAATTAAATCTGTTTCCAGTGCTTCCTTTTTTGCCCAAGGATTGTGCAAAACTGCCTGGTTAGATGATGATGATGGAGAGGAAGAGGAAGAAGGCGGCTAAGGTACTTATTATGCAATCTTGAATGTGTCTACTCGTGGCAATGCAACTTAATTCCAGGAGAGTGTGTATAGGACTACAGTTTTAAGTACGGGCATGAAAATGTCTGCAATATTCAAGTGCACTAGTTCAGGCTATTTTTGCATTGTAATACCATTCGATATAATTCCACAAAGATTATTTAATTATAGTCAAAAGGGCCTAGCGGGTAAAGATTAACTTGGCTCCTTACCACCAGAGGCTTCATATTTACAACGGCTATTTGCTTATTCCCCAGTATACACCTTTAAATCCCTCATTAATTTTCCATAAGCTTCCAATTTGAAGTAACATTCCAAAAGCCCTAGGATCATCATATCCCTCTTCCTACCTAAGGGGTGCTGTAATTTTAATATACGATATAGTACCCCCAAAGGCTACATGCAGCTATTATTCTGCACATTAGACAAAATTGCTAAAGCACTGTGTGCAGCAAATTTAAATACTAATCAGACAAATAAATGCATTTCAATAGATAGCCACGGAGCAATCCTATTTTCTTAGTGCATGAATCTGTTGATTCAATCAGCATATTATTTTAATACCACTTCCCTGGCTGCTTTAATTCTGGGATGATTTCTACAACGTTTTGCACTATTAAAAACAAAACAAAACAAAAACAAACAAAAAAAAAACCTTGGGTAGTAAAAGTGTTTCCCATACAGCTTATTTAAAAGAGCTTGTTTCATTAAATATTTTTAGAGTAGGAGGCTGGGAAAGAATATACACTGCAGTATGTTATGGTTTCTGACAAAGATTGATAACTTAGGGGCTGAATTCATTAAAAGAAATAAGCACAAATCAATTACCCAGAAGTGAATATGTCTCTTCCCTATAGCACTATCTTGTTATTTTTGTTGTTGTTATTATTGTATTTCCATCCCAAACGATATTGGGGAAAGAAGATATATATTTAGACACTATATTAAGCCAAATGAACATTTACAATATAATGTACAAGTTTTCTCATTTCAGGGAACTTCTGAATAAACAAGATAATTAACAATGCAAGGAATTGTTAATGTTAATGTAGTTAATGTAGTTAATCGTTAATGTAGGAGCCTGGAGAGCTCAACAGACAGAGCTCTGTAATTTAACACCAGCTGTCTGCAATTAAAGTAAGATCAAATCCTGCCAGGCTCAAGGTTGACTCAGCCTTCCATCCTTTCTAAGGTAGGTAAATTGAGGGACCCAGTTTGTGTGGGCAATAAGCTGACTTTGTATAAATATACAAAAGCATGAAGGCTATTGCTTAACGCATTGTAAGTTGCCCTGAGTCTCCGGAGAAGGGCGGCATATAAATCAAATTAAAAAAAGAAAAAAAGAAAAAAAGAAGGCTTTTCCAGAGGAAAACCTAGTGGGCTGCCATCCAGATTTCATCCAGATTCAATCCTGCTTAACTTTTGGAGATTGAACCAAGGTTACCTAATATTATCATCTAGCTGGGCAAAAGACCAAGTCACCTCTCAGTTGAGCTCAACTCTGGTGACTTATATAAATCAATCAGAATAGAGCTGGAAGGGACCTTGGAGGTCTTCTAGTCCAATCAAGTAGGAGACCCTATATCAGTGATGGCTAACCTTTTTGCCATCCTGTGCCAGGAGAGGGGGGGCGGGGGAGGGCCGTGCACGCACGTGCCCACACACATGCGTGTGCAACCCCCTCCCCCCGGCTCCTGGCACATGATGGTCTGGTAGGCCCGTTTTTCTTTCTTACCTGATTCCAGATCCTCTCTATTTATCTGGGAAGGGCAAAAACAGCCTTTCTCACTCCCTCGGAGGCCTTTCAAAGGTCTGAAACATTTCCCAACTCCCGGTGGGACAGGAAGTGAAATTTTTTGCTGTCCCCAGCCTTCAGAGCCTCTCTAGGAGTCACTAGGAGCCTCTCTAGGAGTCTCTGGAGGTTGGGGACAGCAAAAAAAGTCACTTCCTGACCCACCAGGAGTTGGGAAATGGGACCTTGCAGGCCTCCGAGGGAGTGGGAAAGCTGTTTTCGCCCTTCCCAGATAAAGAGAGAGGATCTGGAGCCAGGTAAGAAAGAAAAATGGGCCTTCCCCACCCACCCCCAGGCCCTCCAGAGGCAGGAAACAGCCTGTTTCCCTACTTCTGGTGGGCCCAGAAGGCCCAAAAATCAGCTGGCCGGCACGCACATGCACCCCAGAGCTGAGCGGATGTGCCCAGTAATATGGCTCCATATGCCACCTGTGGCATACGTGCCATAGGTTCACCATCACGGCCCTATACCATTTCTGACAGGTGACTGTCTAGTCTCTCTTAAAAACCTCCAGTGATGAAGCACCCACAACATCGGAAGGTAAGCTATTCAACTGGTTAATTATCCTCACTGTTAGGAAGTTTCTCCTTAATTCCAGGTTGCTTCTCTCCTTGATTAATTTCATAGATATTTTTTTTTACAAAGCAAAAACATTTTGCTATGGTCCCCCCACCAAAGGTGCCTCTCCTTCCATACATCCCTCAGCTTTTCACTT
Organism: Pantherophis guttatus; assembly: GCF_059756535.1. Lineage (NCBI taxonomy): Eukaryota > Metazoa > Chordata > Lepidosauria > Squamata > Colubridae > Pantherophis > Pantherophis guttatus. Next base: position 47,772,301 of record NC_142064.1, read on the forward strand.
CGGATTTTGGAGTAGCTGTTGATCTTTCATCCAAGCATAACCAGATCCTTCCCTGATTAGCTTTTGACATTAGCCAAAATCAGCAACATATTTTGTCACTTATCTGGGCACATTCAGTTTATGCAAATAGAACTGAGAATGGCTGTTTCGTTATATACATTTTATATATGATGTACTTCTATTTTTATATATTGCACACAATTTACATTTCATATTGAAATGTAGGTGTCCTCTATAGGTACATCTTTGAGTCATACTTTGTGATATACATGACGTCCCTCTGCACAGATAAAATTGTACAGCTTCCATTATAATTTTGTTTATAATGTGCAGCATATTTAGAATTTGCAGAGCGCAGAAATTTTCTCAGAAATTGATAAAATGAGATTTAAGAACTTAACCACCTGCTTATCTGATCAACAAATTTATTATATTGCTTGATTATTATTTTCCCCCCTCTTCATTGCCCTAGTCCATTTTCTTTGGTATGATAATAGGGGCAGTCTGTTGGCTTTACTTCTTTCCAGGTGATAACTACAGCAATTCACAGAACAGGTAGGAGATGAATAGCTTTATAGGTTGGCTACTGAGTTTGGAATATCTAGTGAAACAGATTTCCTGTGAACTAAAGTAGAAAAAAAATAGGCTTGAAGAAAATTCAAGCAATCTTAGCATCATTGGAAATGTATAAAGAGCAAATTAAGGGTCTTAACTTAGGTATTCATTATTTACTCCTGGATATGATAAGAACATATAGTCATACTGTGAAAATCTTACCTCATAGTGTAAGAGGTTTAGATAGGACCATTTGCAAAATGATTGTACTTTTCTGAAATTGATGCAAACATCTTTTACTTGGATGAAGGCAGTTCTTTCCCCCGTCTTTTCTTAAACTGAGAAAGCAAGCATATTTGGATGTTATCAACTTTTTTCTCCACAATAGAAAAATCCCAGTGATTTTTACTAACATACTTTACACCTGGTTTCCTCCCTTTGTTCTCTGTTTCGAATCTCTTTCAATTGTTGTTTCCAACTGGGCTATTATTTTTAGGCAAATATGGTTTAATACACAGTTTTGAGAAATATAATTCTCTTTGGTAGAAGGCTCTTCCCTTTTCACGTGTAGGGAGTTAGCACCCACCCAACTCCTAGGAAAATGAAATATTCTAGGAAATATTTAAAAAGCAGAATATTGTATTTTCCCTAAAGGAGAAACATGTTTCTAAAGACAAACTCAGAGCCTCAGCTCCTTGCCCCCCCCCAGCAGATATTTTGGTACCAACCTATCTACAAGACAAAGGCTGGGCCAGCTTATCTACAACACAAAAGGCATGGCCCTCAGGACATGATAGGCTTAGCCCTCACTCAAGATCCAAACCAGGACAAAGCCATTAAGCCATTATAGGAATTGCCCAAAGCCCCTTCATTACATCATCACTCAGCAAGATTCAACCAGGCCTGGAAGTCTGACAACCAATCAGTGTGCATTCCTTATACAGGAACAGGAAGCTCCAAGGCGGTGCCCAAGAGGGGGTATAAATCTCTTTCCCTCTCTCACCCATGTGCTCTTTTTTGCCCAGGACCTCAAAGCATGTTGTCTTGTCCACCATTAAACCATCTTCCCAAACAATCTCCATGTTTCTAGTGTCTTTCTTCCCACTTGGAACTGAACCCAGATGGACATTTCTTCCAACACGTTTCCTTTTATTTATTTTTTCCTTGTAGCCAACTTTGCTTGCTGCCATTCTTAAGATACGCATAGATCTAAAGATCTTCCTGGAGGCCTAATAACAAGGAAGAAGGATGGTATTGATTCAATATCGTGTTTTAATTCAGGTCACAGCTAACAAATGTTATGGGCATTTAGATAAAGTAGGTAACATAGCTCAGTGAGCATTCTAAGGATGCATGGAGAGGAGATTATTGGCCCAGTTTAAATTTGTTTGAAAAAGTCTGGAAACCTAGAAATGGAAGTAGGATGAGACTTTTAAAGCAGTAATGAAGCAAAGGAAGTCTTTTTAAAATACAAGAGAGAGAGGGAGGAGATAATTTGTCTTTATGTGTCACATATTAATCAAATGTCAAACAGGTTTCTAAATCTACAGGGGAGGTGGGAAATAATGATTTTCTAACATCACAAATATTGTAAAACTTATTCCATAAGGGGAAAAGCAAGCATATTGAGTCATTCTTAATTAGTAGTTAATTCCTGATGTTATAACAATTAATCAGTGGAATGGCTTACCTTCAGAAGTTGTGGGTGCTCTGTCACTGGAGATTTTAAGAAGAGATTGGACAGCCATTTGTCTGAAAAGGTATAGGGTCTCCTGCTTGAGCAGGGGGTTGGACTAGAAGACCTCCAAGGTCCCATCCAACTCTGTTATTCCATTCCATTCTGTTCTGTTAAAAAGACAATTTTTAAACTGAAGATCATACCTTTCTAAAATCCAACCCTTAATATCCAGAATGTTATTTCTTTTCCAATTTCTCAAAATAATTTTCTTAGCATCATCCCCACCATGATACCACTATGACTCCTAGACAGCTTCAGCAAATGTGGGCCATCCTGAAGCCACTGACATAATTTAGTCTCTTTCTCTTCATCACTTGATATTTTGGCAAATGGTTGGGAGGAAGGAAGCAAGCGGCACATTATCTGAGATTTTGGCCAGCACCTCAGGGGAGGTGAGTAGCATTCCTCTGCAGCTTTTGAAATGAATTACAGACTCCAAAGGTTTCCAGGCAGAACAATGATCTTGGTGGCACCACTGAACATTTGGATAAAAATAAATGGAAAAAAGGATAAGAAGGACTAAAAACACTACTGTTGCTGGTGTACACTACCAGCTACCTGTCCAAGGAAGACATGTAGACAATATTTCTAAGGAAAATCTTCAAGCATTCAAGAAGGCAAGAATAGTGATTTTAAGATTTGATCAATATTTTAATAATGATTACATTAACCAATAGCCATCAAGAGTTTGGTCCATTGTGCATCTTATACATTGTATTCATTTGTTATATGTGACTGTGTACTGTTTGAGTAAGTTTACAGTCAACGTTCGGAACACAATCTGTTTGCTTTGTAAGAATCATGCACACAAATCTACTGTGAATGGGATTAATGCAAGATATCAGATGTGATCTTATTCAGCTGTCATTTCTTGTAGAGGGTTGTGTATTTTACAAGAGTTCTCAGTAGATTATATCTCTTGTGGATATATTTGATTTTCCGAACATACAGATTTTAAGCAGTTTGCAAAAGCATTGGATATTTATGACAAATTCGTGAAATTTTACTACTACTTGTAGAAGTTGTGAAATTACCTTTAGACTATGTAGGTGAATTAGTTCTGTGGTTTTCATCTTACAGAACCATTGTACGCTGCTCAAAAAAATAAAGGGAACACAAGCAGAAGACATCCGAGATCTGAATGAATGAAATAGCCTTATTAAATACTTTGTTCATTACATAAAGTAGTTTTGTGTTCCCTTTAGTTGTTTGAGCAGTGTATAAACTACTGTATGTAAAGAACAAAGTATCTAATAAGGCTATTTCATTTATTCAGATCTCGGATGTCTTCTGCTTATGTTCCCTTTATTTTTTTGAGCAGTATATGTCTTTTGACCAGATACAAGCTGGAACCAAAAGCAAGCCCTTAAATAAGTAAGCAACTTGCAATGTGTGTTTTCATTTAGATTACTAGGGAGGGAGAAAAGATTTTGTGGTTTTGTTGTTGTTGTTGTTTTTTAAAAAAGCAGTGGAAGTATATCTTAAACCCTTATGGGTTTGCAAATTATACCTAGGAGATTGCTTTATACTGAGCCATTCAGTCTCATTTAGTGTTGGAATTCTGGCAAATGCTATCCAGGGTTTCAAGTGGTTGATTTCAATCCCTGCCCAGCCATGCCAAGAGTTGGACCTGGGATTTCCTGCATGCAAAACATATGTTTTATCACATAGCCATGGACATTTCCATGTTGTTAATAATGAGCTTTGCCACACATTAAGTGATTCTATCCCCTGGTAAACATTCTGTTGACTTCAAATTGATTCACACTGCTGGCTTCTTGTGCCCATACACTTTTTTGCAGCTCAATCATTGCATTCAGTACTGTGCATTATGAGCTGATATTTTTGAAGACCATAAAAAAGAGAAGAGAGCTGATATTATAGGTAAGCAAAGTGAAATTTAAACCAGGATGGGAGAGAGGCAAACAATCTCTTGAAAAAGAAAACAAATGCTGGAATGGATTTCCTAGTATGTACATTTTAGCCACCAGTGAAAGAAATGGCGGGGGGAGAGAGAGAAAGGGTGATTTGCCAAGTTTTAGAAAGTTTGCAATGGATAAGCTCTCATTTGAACTCATGCCATGGAGGTTTAGCAACAGAGGCATGGTAGAATAATTATGTAACAGGACTCATTAGTGTGATCCAGTTATAATGAGGATTTATTTCTGAAATTACCAGATTACTCTGTTACAATTTATCTTAAAAGTATTTAAAGAGGAGAAGCAGCTGATTTATACACAGTATTAGAAATTGTTCAATAGACTTATTCTCTTCCCATTCCGATTAGGATAAAGTGCTGGAGAAATTAAAGATACTAACTGCATAAATTTGAAAAATAAAAAAATAAAATAAAAATAAATTGTCATGAAAAATGTAACACCAATGATAGACATGCCTAATCCCTTAATCTAAAACTTATTTCACATGAACATAGTAATTCCTTTGCAGTTTCTTCATGTAAAAATGTGGTAAATCTGCATATGGTTCAAATAGGGCAAGATGTCAAGTGTTGAATCTGGGTTGTGAAGGGAATTAACAGGGCAATTTAAGAATTTAAATAAATACTATTATAAATAATGTTAATTTGTTTTTCTATGAATCAGTTTCAAGCACATACTGACCACTTATTGCAGAGCTTTCATCATCACTTTCCTGCTACCATCTGATGATCATTAATCGTATTGCATTATCACATTATTTTTAAATACTTAAAAATTAAATAAAATCAAAAGGAGAAAAAATTCATCACTGAGTGAGAGTCCTCATTTCTGTACTGCAGATTGCTCTTGATCTAGCAGTATTCCTTTTAGATGGATAAAAGGAAGATAGAAAAACATGACTCCTAATTTTTCTCTTCATTCTCAAAGAGGAAGAGGAAAATCATTGGACATTGTGCAGGTAAGTAGATAAAATCACTGAAAGATGGGGACTGAGAAAAATAGAATGGTGATAGAAGAGAGAAAATAGGGATGGAAAATCACCCGCCCCATAGCTTTTAAGAAAGGGCAGTAAAATTCACAGAATCATGGAAGTTTAATACTGAAACAGACCTTAAAGGCTATTAAGCCAATTTTCTGTTCAGGCAGAACCTAGTAGAGTACCTTTCTGATGTTTGGCCTGAATCTCCTTCCTTATAACTTTAATCTAATTGTACTGGAACCATAAAGAACAAGAGACACTTTTAAGAGCCATGATGGCACAGTGGGTAGAATGTAGTACTGTAGGAAAACTCACTGGTCACTCCAGGAGTTCGATTCTGACCTGCTCAAAGTTAACTCCAGCCTTCCATCCTTCCAAGGTCGGTAAAATGAGGAGCCAGATTGTTGGGGGCAATATGCTAATTTTGTAAATCCAGGGTGAAATTCAGCAGGTTCTGGAGCACCTGCTTTCGGTAGTGGAAATTTTGAGTAGTTTGGAGAACCGGCAAATACCACCTCTGGCTGGCCCCAGAGTGAGGTGGGAACGGGGATTTTGCAGTATACTTCCCCTGGAGTGGGGTGGGAATGGAGATTTTGCAGTATCCTTCCCCCGCCATGCCCACCAAGCTATGCCCACAGAACCGGTAGTAAAAAAATTTGAATTCCACCACTGTATAAACCCCTTAGAGAGGGCTGTAAAGCACTATGCAGAAGTATATAAATCTAAGTGCTATTGCTATTAAATGATACTCTTTGCAAGGCCTTGAAGACCTGGTTTTGTCAATAGGCCGGGGGAATCCAGAATGGGAGTGAGTCCATCAAGTGGCCTTGTTTGCTTGATTGTTATTGCCAGAGGTGTAGGGTTTTTTGCTTTTTATTGTTTGTATATTGGGTTTTTATTTTTGTAAGTGCCCAGAATCACTGAGAGTGAGTGTGTTGCCATTTAAATTTCTTAAATAAACAAAGAAAAGACTACTCCCTCTTCTATGCAACAATCCTTCAGTTATTTGCTTTTTCAGTGCAATCTTTGAAACAAGATCTGAACTTAAAGTTAATTAGCTGAGACACCTAAAATTCATGCAAATGCCACTCTCTTGAAGCTAATTTTGTCCCACAAAACATTCCTACCTATGGGAACCTAAGGGACCTCTTCACAGAGCCAGAAACAACTTAGATTTTTCTAGGGGATTCTTTAGATAGCTCTTTCATTTGTACGTGGAGTTCTTTTCTGACTGGAAAGTTGTTGAGTCGGTCTGGAATTAAATATTTAAATACTCTTAAAATAGTCTGGTTCTCCTTTTATCTAACCTAACCACATCTATCACAATTTTTGGTTGGTGACAGCCAATTTCAGCCATTTTGTAAAAGTTAGCTTGGTGTAGCAGTCCTTTCTGGAACTATAAACCATTTTTGCTTCCCGCAAATTGTCAAGACTCATTTACATATCCAAGGACTGTATCAGTCTCTATCAGGTGGCAGCAGGGAGGGGAACTACAGCAACTGGCATACAGATTTTGGGCTTCCATAAACCCATAATTTATATGTGAGAAATACGTAATGTAAAATTATTTTAGCATTAATTTCTCTAGCAGCAGATTCAGAATTTGTATTTTAGCATAATTTATTACAGATTAAAATGTACCCCAAACAATCACCAAGATCAGTATTATCATTTCTGGAGATATTATCATTATCTTCAAGGATTACTTTTTAGCTGGCCTCTTCTTCTTACCAAGCACTTCCTGCACTGATCCCATTTAAAAAAATAAATAAATTGATGGTGCTTCCTGGAATCACCACCTGTCGTGTGATATTGTTTATGTAATAAGCCTAGGAGATACTGAATATGGGAAGACGTTTGTGTACGGTGAGCTCATCACTGCTCCAAATTCACCAGGCTTCTACATTTTTTTTTAATGGAACAAATTCTTTATTATCTTGATTTTTAAAAATGCAAACCCTATTTTTCTTTATCAAGTATAGATAATAATTCTTCATTTAAAAATTAGAATAAAATCCTGAATCTAAAAACTCTGGAGAAAATGGACAGAACATATTTACACGCCTGTAGGTATATAGTTGACCATGATAGCTACACATTTTTCTTTCATCTGAGACTGTAGCAATTACTCTTGCATACTCTGGGTTAAAGACAAATGTTTTTACATGTGTCTTGATACATTTATTGAGCAATTAATTTTGCTAGAACATTCAGAGTATGAAATCTGATAGGTTGCTAAATCTAGATATCCAAATCACATACCTTAGTACAGGAGCTGTGTTTAGGACTGGCATTAATTATTGAAAAATGTTGTAACCAACACATATTTAACAGCCTTCATTTTATTCACAATAATTCTTCCAAAAATGGATCAATTTACTTTAGAATTTGTTTTTACTTGAGGAAAAATTATAAACATCATTGAAATCACTGCATTAAATTAAAGTACGCTTGAATAATAGTTCAGTAATTGGTAAAATCTTTAATACAAACTTTCTAATGCATATTTCACTACAGACAAAGCTTATCTGAAAGCTTTGAACCCATTTATGCAGCAACCTTCTTTTGAAGCCAGTATACTAAGGTTTTATGAAGGAAAAAGCAATGTGTTTCCCCTTTTGGTTCATTGCTCTCAGGCTTATTATTTTACACTTGGCTGCCTATAGCTGCTTGCCCCATTTAATAGCTGGGTGCCATAAAAGCATGTGACTTGCACAATATAATGATAATAATAAGATCATGCATTGCTGGGGTTGCTTTGATCCTAAAGAGATTCCCAATAACCAGACAAATACCATGAAGCTGGTTGACCCTGATTTCAAAGGCCATCTTAGCACTGTTACTGCTCCTTTTTTGCAAGAACTTACATAAAACTATAAGTGCTTGAAAACTGCATTCAGTCTATTTACCCTGGCAACATTATCATGAATATATTAATAATATATAGATACAAAAATAGCTTTAAAATTCTGTTGCCTTATATGTTTTTCTGATTCTATTGAAATACAAGAGTGTGGTATTAGTGCTAGAGGAAACATTTTTTAAAAAAATACATTCAAAAGTGTCACGTGTTTGACATCAAAGTAAAATTGGTGATTCCATTAATGAAGTTCATGTTTTGAAATTCAAATGACTTGGGATTTCATAACTCCACTGTTAATTCATAAATTGATTTACAAGTCATATTGGCATCTTTCCTAAATGTGGTCCAGTCATGTCACCATTTAGCAAAAATTCCACTAAATGGACAGGGAAACGTAGCCTTGAGATGGTAAAGACTAATGAGACATAATGAGCAGAATTTCATGATATTGTTCTTGTGATTTGCTCTCCCTGAAACTTGGACATGTATGCCTTTGAATCAATTTTTGACTACCTAGTCCCTGAGGTTTCCTTGGGAAAGTTTCTGAGAAGTGGTTTGCCATTGCCCCCTTCCTCAGGCTAAGAGAGAGTGACTGGCCCAAGGTCACCCAGCTACCTTTGTGCCTAAGGTAGGACTAGAACTCTGGTCTCCCGATTTCTACCTTGATAGTTAACCTCTCTATCAAACTGGCTCTAATGTGACTGATCTTTCCAAAATATTGCAGTGTGATTCAATTGCATCCCCTCCAATCAGCCATTCATCTTGGGAGATATGATATTTACTTCATATAAAGTTAAATATCATTCAGTTTCTCCTCAGTTTCCACACAGTTCCTTTCTTTAATGAATATAATGTTAAGTACAGTACAGTACTCAGATACTTATACGGGATGGAAAATTTGCTTCATAAAGATGATAATGGTAGAAAAAGGAAGAATCTCTAATCTAAAAGTTGGTTTGAAGCTTTGGCAACAGGTGAAAGTTTACTGAAAGAAATGCTTTTTACCTTTCCTTTCAGTTTTCTCATGTTAATTATTTAAGAGGAGAACAGAACAGACAGACTGAGTTTGTAGCATATGATATCCTTGTAAACAGTAAGAGAAATTTAATCTAATATTTAGGATAAAACAAAAAAGTTATTGTTTGAAAGTTCAAGAAACGTGTTCTATAAAACTTCCTATGACACAATAAATAGGAACTGAAACGTTCAGTTCCTTCCTATGACACAATATATAGGAACTGAAACATAAGGACACTTATGACTGAATAAATACATTTTATTTACATACAGTTTTGAAAACATTCCTAACATAAACTATAGATACTTTAATTCCTACTTAATTTGTGTATATTCCATGGATTTAGGAAACTGAAACTATTTGAATATACTAAAATGCTTTACCTAGAACTACAGAATAATAGAATTGCCCACATAAAGCTAAATGAATAAGTACTTTGCCATAAGAACAAGTAATAGCACTTTTATTGAATTACAAAACTCAATAGCTAGACATCTTTGCCCCAAATGTACCTTTAGATTCACTAAGTACTGAATATATCACAGTGATTCTTTTGCAGAAAACATTAACCACAATATAATATCACATAAGCAATTGGAAATGGATGAATTACATCTTGAAGAATGTAACCTAATAGTAAGGCAGATATAGTAATTGGAACAAGAGATTTAAATGCTGCTTCACCATCTTCTTGCTAATTAATCAAGAAAGGTCACACCAAGCTTGGAAAGGGTCTGTCAGCACCACCCTTAAGAGTGTGAGTGCATTAGCACTGTGGATAAAATACTGGTGATGTCATGTTCTCTATTTTCTATTTTCTGTGATGATACTAAGGAGGATACTGGGATATTGCATAGTTAATATATATATATATATATATATATATATATATATATATATTATCAACTCCTAAGAGTTCCTAATTATTGATCATGTTCCAGCTGATATTTTGACTTACTTTCTCCCTTTCCACTGGGTGCTTCCCATCCAGGACTAAACTAAGGAGTTGATGGGTTTTAAATAATTTGTAATGCTTATAGTTGTAGTTTTGTAATATTACAGATTGCCCCTGAACAATGGATGCTAGGAAGCTTAAGTGACAGCACAATAATTTTAAAAGTTTGTGCTATACTTAACATAGTCTAGTATTATTACATACACAAATTTATTCAGGCATTAAATGATTGAAAGACAATTGTCTCTATTGAGTCATTTGTCCACTGAGGATCTACTGAATAAAGTTGTTAATAAGGAGGACAAATCATGACAATTGCATTGTGTTTGGCTATCAGCCTTAATGCCACTTTTCTGGACTGTTGCATGCTCCCCCCTCCAATTGTAGTGAAAATGTAAGTTGAAATTAATTAGGTATGAGATGCAGTAGAGAAATAAACATCAGGCTACTGGAAGATACATTAGCAGCCTTTTAGATAAAAGCATAATCATGGATTGTGCAGCACCATAACTAATAACATTTCCTGCTTCTTATAAAGTAATATGTCTGACAGCTTTATGATTAAATTCTTTCAGTGTGTTACAGGGGGAATTAAAAAAGAATTATTGTGAAGTGAACCAAATAGCTACATTAAACATTTCTACTCATACCCATAATCTTTAATATTTGTAACAACTTTAATTAGCATTACACTCCCATGTAATATTCTGACACCTTTACTTTCTGGTGGTTACTGCAGATCCTATTTTCTTCCCCCTCCCCTCCTGAAATGTGGAAGGCAATTATTTCAATTTCTGAACCATATTATTCATTATTCATTCGCCTATCGTATTTTATTTCCATATGTAATTGCATATGTTACTGAAGGCACAAAGATCCATATCAATGTGCACACCTATACATTATTCCAGTCACAAAGAACTACAAAGTACTTGCATAACAAAACTTTGGATATTCCCCTTCCAAAATTTCCCCCGTGAAGACGAGGCTATTGTCAGCTCAGTGAGACCAAGATGCAGCTATATCAACATGTGCATTGATCAAACAGAGCCTCTTAAGTCTATCCTCCACCTGTCTTCTATGTACGAAAATAGTCATACTTATTTGTTTCGATAGCAGTCATCCAAATGGCAAGTTTTGCACTGATGCTCAGAGAGAAAGTATCATTACAGGAAAATTATCATGAGATTAAATCCATAACATACTCAAATGTTTTCTGTTTTCTAGTCTCTCTTAGGTGAAGAATGGTGAAGAAACTGTTCCTATTTTGGATGTTTCAGTTGCAAAGTTGGAGTTGCCCTTGAAATGCCTTGGAGGATTTCCCCTAACTAACCTGGAGAGATGTAGATAAGTTGTTTACCGGTAGTTTAATTTTCTGCCCAGAAATTTGAAAAAATTCAAAAGACCACTTGAACCCTGATTCAGTTTCTAACACATGCATTTGTTCCTTTTCTAGAAAAGTCTTTCTGAACTGCCTCATGTAACTGCAGAGGTAACTAACTTTGTCAAGGATATTAATATTGGACTTTTATATACATGTTATAACAAAAGGAAAAGATTCCTTACCTTTGTATGAAGTGGTACATTATCCTTGAACTAAGAATCTATTTATTCATCAATTTAAAAAATAAACAAACCAAACAAAAATACTGTCTTATGGCAGCTATTAGTATATCCTTTTATATATTAAATATATCAACCATAATAGATTAGCTCTGGTTAATAGCAGGAAATACAGTTACAGCTATACTTCGTTGATTTTTCATGCCCTTTAAAGATACGAAGTAATTCCTAATTATTTAAATTGCTCACTTTAGAGACTTTCTGCATTTTATAGGCTAATGTGCATAGTACTATGCTAATTCTCATTTTTGTTCCCAAATGGAGGGGCACTGCATAGAGGTCTAAAAGTATCAAGTACATATACCACCACTGGACAGACCCTGGACCTTGGCTTTATTTTATTCATCTTTATTGAAAAGTATTTAGATACATTATGCAAAAACCTAGTTCTTTAGAGAAGTCTATAAGGCTTGGAAAGATAGAATGAAAGAGAGGGTGGATGCACTCAACAAGGTAAATAGGGAGGGGGGAGAGAAAGAGAGAGAATTCTACTTTGGTGAAATTCTGAGCACTGCGGTGTGTCCATCCACCGTCTCTATGAATTAAAGGTTATTCTTTTTGTGGAAGTTTTCTGGATCCTCAGTTATCTCAAATCCTGTAGAGTTGGCAGAATCACAGAGATTTTAAGACTTATTTAACTATAGAATGCTATATCATAATTTATAATTGCCAGATATGATTCATTTGAGGCCCTCTATGTTGTTTCATTCTGCATGTTCTACACAAATATTTCTAGAATTGTCCACCATCAATTAAAAAAAAACCCTCTTAAACATTCACACAAACATCCTGAAAACTTTGATTGCAGCCAGATGGTAGCTGGGAGAACATGTTGTGTAAGGGTGGGGGAGGAGATGGGGAGTGCATGTACATGTACTTGTAGTTTCTGCTGATGATTAGGAAAATGCAGTAAATGCTTCAAGCACCTGTTATTTGTGCCACAATTAAATTTTTCATTAAAAGGCACAAAGTGAACAAAAGACTTAGTTTATGGTTTCATTATACCTAAGTGGTCCTTAGTGTATTATAGTCCAATATGCTTTTTAATTTCTAACACTTGGTGCTTGCTTTCATAGGTGCTTTTAACTGCTCTGTCTGTTGGCACTACCTCTGATAGTTGATTTTTCCTTTGATTAATTAGACAACTATTTTCTTGAAATAGTTCTGTGAAATGAGACAAAGAAAAACCCCTTCCATATAGTGCTAAAAACTTTGTCACTAGATTACTTTATATGTTATAAATAATATGCAAACAGATTTAACGGTAGTATTAAGAGTTTCATTTGGCAGTCATGATTTCAAAGAATCTATTCTGAAAGATTTAGTTATATCACAAAAACTAAATTACCCAGTGATAGTAAACCAGTACGTATAAAGTAGTCAAATGGAACTATTTCATATAATTGCTTTTTAATGCAGCTGTCATAATACTGCTTGTATGAATTAGGGATACAGCTGCAGTCCCAATTGTAATTAGAAATAAATCTCATTTATCATTTAGTTAGGCTCACATATTTCCACATCTTTAAAACCTGATTGCTGTTGTACTATCACATTCTACTGTGATAGCAATCACAATAGCAATCTAGAAAATGGCCATGTCACTGAATCTATATCCACAATTCAGATTCTGATGGTTGAGCAAGAATCCTGATAATGCTGGGCTTATACTGTCACATTAAGCCTCTTTCAAACTCCTGCATAGGAAAGGAGACTGTGGATATAACCCCTCTCTTCCTTCACAAATTCATTGGAACTATGTATAGAAATAATAGATTTATAGCTCTTGAGAAGACTAAGTCAGAAATGTATTATTCTTATAGTTGGTTGCACAGATGTTTAGACAGGATTTGTCATTTTTATATACTACACAGTCCTTCCCAAGGATGCTGTTGTTTGATGGTGATAATGGTATTGTCACAGAATGGAAGCTGCACCAAGTAGAGCTGCCTTTTGCAATTGACTGATGGGGATTTTGTCAACACCAATAATGTTCAAGTGATGCTACATTTGTTTTAGGATTGCACCCAGGGCACCTAATCCTATGGTATTACCTTTGCTTTCTTTTGCCAGGATCATTCCATTTCTATTTGCAGGTCTTTTTATTTTGCTATCTTCTCCAGTTCTTCCCTTCTGCTGTCTCCAGGTACTGCCATGTCCACTATCCAATTTTTTTTGTCTTTCTAATTGTTAAGTCTGGAATGTGGTAGCAGGTGCTGGTGTGTCTGAATTCTAAAGTCTCAGAGCACTTTAGTTTCTTTGTTTTCTGTTGTTTTCTCTATTTTATGGTCCCACCAATTCTTGCTTGTAGGCAAATGGTACTTCTTGTAGATCTTCCAATGCACTATTGTTGCTAATTTGTCATATCATTGCTTGTAGTCACTCTGTAATCTTCTTGCAGCAGCTAAACTGGTGGTCCACTGTTTTTTCCATTTTTTTTCTTTTTTCTTTTTGCATAAGTGGCACTTGCTGTTTGTCAGTGTCTTCTCAACTCTGGCTTTGCATGCATTCATTCTTGGTCCTGCAAAGCCAGAATTAGCCCCGCTGTCTCTTTCTTCAACTTTCATGCTCTTGGCCATTACTGAGTCTTATTATCTGGCTCTTCTTTTAATATATTAGCCATGTAATAGTGTGTCTTCCCACACCTCTTTTCTGTTCTTCAGTTGGTATTTCTTGCAGGTCAGTTTGGTCTCTCCAGTATCAGTAAGACTTCCTGGTATACTAGCTTCAATGCATCTTCTTCACTATTCTTCCTTTTCTTTTGCAACCATCTGATGTATTTACAACATTCCATGCCAACCTATTTTCCTTGGTAAGTAGAGTCTGTCAACATCACTGCAAGGATGAAGGGCATGATTTTTTATTATTATTATTATTATTATTATTATTATTATTATTATTATTATTATTATTATTATTATTATTCTGGTCTTCCTATCCAGGGCTTTTAGTTTGGTTTGAGTCCGGCCTACTATTCCAGCTATGTATCTGGTGACTTGAATTGACTTTAATTTCCCAGGTGTTAATTGCCTTGATGATATTTCCTTCACTGAATTTGGATTTTGAGATCTTCTTCACTCTCTTAATATATTCATTTCTAATCCTTCTCTTGATTTCAGTGTGCTTGATGTTGTCAGCCTAGAGGATGTCCAGGTATTTCTAGTGACCATCTTCATCCAAACACTTGATGTTATTTCCATATTGTTTCCTTCAGTTTTCAATATTTTTCTCCATTTGATGGTGAGTATAAAACATTTGTCCAGTTCAAACTCCATTGCTATATCTTGGCTATATATATGGATAGTGTTGAGCAGTGATTCTATTTCAGTTGGTTATTTTTCCATACTGCTTCAAATTGTCCATGTAAAGGAGGAGGAATATCCTGGGAGATGATTTTGATGTTTGTTAGCCATGGCCTGAATTATTGAGTATTGGTGACAGACGAATCCATGCAATGACAAACAGTGGTGGTGATAGTGAGTCTTTTTGAAGTATTTCTTTCTTGACATTAATTTCTCCCAGTCTATCACCATTGACCAGCAACCTTGTCTTCCATTGAACACAGAGCATCTGAGGTTTCTTACTGAGAATGAATCAGCATAACAAATGGAATATTTGTTTTTAGGAAATGAAATAACAAATTGAAACCTAATTGTTAGAGTGTGTAAAGAAGGTTCTAGATTATGCAGGTAGAGTGTAGTTTTTCATGCTGTTAGAAATAATGCACCTATTATAACAGAGATTAAATGGGCAATCTGAAGAAAAAGTGCTCAGAAGTTGGCTACTTTTGTATCTAAAGTAAAAATTCAAAAATTGTATTTCATAACTATTGATATTATTTATGAGAACTGTCATATTTTAAAAGCAGAGAGAAAAAAAACTTTTTGAATAATTCTTGAATGCTTTTAACCCAGTTTAAAAACAACATTTTAAAGTACTGAGGGAAAAAATATGGCTCAGAAGAAAATGGTCACTTAGCTGCTATGTTAGATTCTAGAGTTATCATTCAAAAGAGGGATACCTTCTCCCAAGACAGATTATAACAAATCCTTAACCTTTAACTTTTTCCTAGTCTTTTTTGTGGTCCCTCAGTGTAAGAAGAGGTGATAATAACTTTATTGGTCTGTTGTGTCCTATGCTGTGCACAGCTGCTTGATTAGTATTGCTTTTGACCCAATGCCCACTAAAAAATGAAGACAGAATTGAGTTCAAGATTGCATTTCAGAGGTGAAAAAAAAAAACATTTTCCCAACAAAATCATGGGCTTTAATACATTTCTATCAGAGCCACCTGTTTAAAAACCTATACAATTGATCTGCTGAAAGTTTTAATTAGCTTTTAGACTAGTTCAGTTACGCACATTTCAGAAATGCTTTTTCCGAAAGGACATGAGGATCTGTAGCTTATATTACATAATTTATATGTAATAATATGAACAATCAGTGTAACAATCTATATGTATATGTAGCAATCTTTGACAAGACACAATAACATTGAACTGTCATATCTCTTGAAATTAGTGGACAAATAGTAAGATTATATAATTATGCCATGATGTCACGTGCAATTACATAAATGTGTACTTGCCTCATTTGTATGATGACATAATTATGGATGTATCATCATTTGCCACACTTGCACATCTTTGAGACCTGCAAAGATACTGAATATTTTAACTACGTATCAAGATTTTTTTTCTAAGCTCAGAAGCTAAATAGAGTAAGTTCTTGGATGTATGACTACAAGGAAATCCCAGAGCTGTCGGTTAGATTAGGAACTCAAGAAACAAGAATTTCAAGAGAAGGCTGTGGCAAACACATCTATATAGTTGCCATGAAAACTACATGGATAGCTTCATCATACTTCCTAGGATTGTATTTTACCTTTTTATACATTTTCGAAGGTAAGGAGTGTTATTAAACATAAATTACAATACAAAAGGTATTCTTTGAAGAGAATGCTCATATTTGCTTCCTTTGACCCCTTTTAAATGCTATTTATTGGCTGAAAATAAAAGAAAATCCACTCACAATGAATTAATGCCAAAGCCAAATTCACAAGGCCATGTGTGTTCTTACAGAAACATGTCCTGTGAGGTAACAGATTCAAGAAATGGCTTTGCCACAGCTGTACTTCTTTTTCTATTTTATATTATCAACAAGAGAGAATTTGTATTTCCATATGTCTACAGATGTCCTTTGTATGCCTTATACTATACCTTTACTCAGAGGCAAAGTACTATATTGGATGCAAAGAGATTTGTGTAATGTTTTAGCTTTTATGCTTTCAAACATTTATGCTAGATGGCAGTTACCCAGCAAAATAAACAGAGCAAGAATTTTGTAATGAAACATGCAAATTAAATTAGGAGATACAGCCTAACACTTGTAGTTCTAGTCACATGTATGTGTAATTACAAAGATGGAACACACTTTTAAAAGAAGCAAATATTTAGATTTGTTCAAAAGTAGCTAATGAAAAACATTAAATGTGATGTAATTGAAGTATATGGATAGTCATAACAACTTACGAAGCAGTCAACACATGTTTAAATCATATTAAATAAAATAGGCAAGAACAAAAGCAGCTTTAAGCCACAGTTCTATGGATTAGTATATCTCATGGGTTTCTGGTATGGATTAGCATATCTCAAATTATGAACTCTGAACATTAGTACTAACAAAATCCAAGGATATTCTAATGTGGGGAACTTATTTTGGACCTGAGACATAGCAAACCCTCTATTTCCTGAGCTGGGTTCAATATATAGAATATCTATGCTATTTGGTTTGATTTTGCCTTTCTATTTTCTACCAGAAGAAGGCTATAGAATAGGGCTGAGGAAGTTGTGCTCCTCCAGATGATGCTGAACTAGTGTTTCACCATTTATCACAATTGATTGTAGCACTAAGAGTTGTAGTTTACTACTATTTGAAGGGCACAGATTTTCCAACCTTACCAATTCCTTCTCCCCAATTACTCCCCATGGTTGCTTGGGATTAAACCTGCAGTGATTATAGGACTACCTGATCTCTAGTCCTGCACTTTAGTGGCCATCTGGTTTTATTATTTATTATTATTAAACTTATTTGCTGCCCATCTCATTTTGAAGCAACTCTTGGTGGTCTACACTATAAAAAACATCAAAATCATCAGAGATAAAATGGAAGTACAAAGTACAAGCATTTGTTTTTTTTATTTGTCTTTTGTTTTATAGCCCAAAACTGGCAGGCATACATGTTATGCTTTTAACATTTTCATATAGTATTCAATATTTGAATCAAATATTTCAAGCACATCATTCAGTAAGCTTTCTACCCCAAGCTACTGCAGGCCCAGGAACAACGAAACTGTCTTTGCCTACCAGTCCAATTGATCAACCAATAGCCAAGAACACTTATCTGGCCATTTGCATTATAAGAAATTGCCATAAAGAAGCATCAGTAAAGCATCAAGCAACCATTGTTCTATTGCTTTTAAAAGCTTATCGCTAGCTGTGATGGTGAAAGGATAGTACGCTGGCAATTTTGAAATCAGATGTTTTCCCCAGTAACTGTAACCATGGTTGCAAGTTGCTGTGGCAGTTGGAGCACAGGAAAAGGAAAAATAGGCTGCAAATAATGCCTGTATAGACAGACATTACGAATAGGTTACTGAAAGGTATATATAAGAAATAGTCCTAGATCAATTAGAATTCTCTATACCTTCCTACACAAATGAGAAGAAATTGCTAGCACTCACTTCCCCAACCTCAATTCATCAGCTAATCACCAACAGGAAATCTCCAGGCAACAGCCTAGACCCAGATGGTCCCATGTTGAAAATTAGGAGTCTAGTAGCAGCTTTTCAGACCAGAAACATTATTAAAATGCATAAGCTTTCACGAACCACAGTTCATTCCATCTGATACATGGAGACCTAGTGGTCTCATTGCTCAATCCACGACCTCTAATAAGATAGTGTCTCTGACTTACATGGAAAACTCAACTAGATTTTGGGAAATACAAGATTGTTCAATGTATTTTTTTTTTAAAGGGAAACAGCAGTTGATCTGAGATAGGGAAAAACAAGGGGTATGATTTATATTGAAGCAACAGCTTGGAAAATATTGACATTTTGCATTTTTTATCCTATTGACCATTTGGGACATTAGTTGTGAAAAAAGCAAGGAAGGGAACTTTTATTTCCTCTTTCTTTGTGCAGTGCTTTCCTATGGTTAGAAGACTAATAAACTTGAGGCTCCCCCATCAGCTTGTTTACTATACAAGAACAGAATGCTTTTTCCTTCTTCTTTCTGGCATTAATAGAATAACAACAACAAAAAACCCCACTAACTGATGCAGGTGTTCTCTATTGAGAAAAGTAACTTCCTTAATAAACTTTCCTTGCCTTTTTTTTTAGCATCTTCATCTCCTCTCCCCTAGCACAGGGAGAGATAACATTTGGTAATATCTAGTTATAATCAATTACTGACAGATTGTTTTATTTCCTTTGATTTAAAAGGGGAAAAAACCAGTTGTCTCTGGATATTCCATAAAGCAGCAGTGTTTCTGCAGTTTCAACTGATCTTGATGCGATAGCAACAGGAGAAGTTATGATGGATTTTATAAGATGTAAGCTTTCTTATCACAGTTCAGTTATTCAATATTTACACAAGAAGCCACAGAGTAAGTGGTTACAGTCATAAGCAAGACAATGCCAGGGTATATTTCTGATGATTTATCTTCTCTGAAGTGACTAGAAGAATACTGAATAAATGAGGTCTTTGATTATTAGAAATGAAATGCAAATCTACTGCTTCTTTGCTTTTCTTTAAAGAGTAATGGATGATATGAGCCTCTTTGTTATCTATTACTAGAAAGCAGTACATAAGGGTGAAAGTCTGTGATTAGCAGTGTGGAGTCCCATGTCCCCGTTCATCTCAGTCATAGAAAGTCACTAGGGGATTATGGGTCAGGTATTTTTCTTTGCCCAACCAATCTCACAAGGTGCTAAGGCAGGGGTGTCAAACTCATATCATCATGGCATCATCATATTACGTATTAGGACTTTTCCCCCCTTTGCTAAACTGGGTGTGGGCATGGCCAGAACCTGATGCATCTGGCCCACGGGCCAGGAGTTTGACAGCCCTGTGCTAAGAGGAGGGGATAGGAATAAGGAACACATGGATATTAAATAGGACTTTTGGATAATAGATAGGACATAAATTAGTCAATAAATACATTAAAATATACTGATTTGGCATGCTGGATAGCTATGACATGAAGTTAAATGCATGTATATTACAGGAACTTTGACAATATATATAGATTGAAGAAACAGTATATTAACATGTGTTCTGTCTACAATATAGGAAAAACAGGGTATATTATCTCCGGTATATATATGAATGAAAGAGACAGGAAGGAAAAATCCAAGCATTTATTTAATTGAAGTTTGCTTTTAAGAGTCTATCCTGAGCCACAGCTACTTACAAGAACTTATGATCGGGAAATATAATAGGAGAGAAGGGGGGAAGAGACAGAGAGTACTCATTGTGCAACTCACCAAGGCTGTAATCATATCTACCTATTAATAACAGCGTAAATCCTTCAGTCTCCTCTTCTACATCCTTAACCTTCAACCCACCTCCTTCCAGGCAATTCAGAAACAGATGGGCTTTGCAGCATACTCTGAAGGTTACAAATAAGAATTTGAAATGAAGGGCAAGAGGAAGGACCTATGTGAGCAAATCCCAATCACCAGGAACTTCTGTAAAAAGCTTTCTACCAGAATAGCCATGATTAATATGAATAGGGCTAAGAATGAGTCCATTGCTAAGACCTTCAAACTGGATACTTTATAGCATTTCTTTATTGCCTCTCAAGAATGTTATTTAAGGCAATATACAACACTCATAGACATGTACGTGTGAGATGGGTACTGTATAAATGTAGTATTTAAATCAAATATCTAGAAAGTACATATATAAGGAAGGTTATGTAAAAAAGTAAGTCATCATTTGAAAAGTTACTGATATGCATGGATTTTCTCATATCAGGATAAGGAACAAGAAGCTAACCAATGCTAACCAATATGTCTTTGTTTCTGTTTTTTAAAATGTTCTGTGCCTATCATAAAAACTTCCCTATATATTATATAGATATGTATTATGAACCTAAGAACGTATTAAAAATAAATTATAATATAAATTAAAATTCAAAATAAATCAAGAGACCAACAAAACCATTTGCAGCATGCTGTTGCAAACAGATCCTCTTTCAGCTCTTAAATTTTTAAGTTAGACAAAGATTGTGCACCTTTGCTTATTTTCCTGGAGCTTTAAAAAAAAGATGTTCAGATAAAAATGTTGATTATCTCTAGACCAGGTCTTCTGCTTTAAAGGATTAAGATGGCAAACAAAAGTGGCAGCAGTTTCATGATGACTCATTCTGATGAGAAACTCATGAATAATCTTGAAGCTGAAATTATTCTATGCACAGAGCCATCACAAACAAATCAGTTGCAGATTCATTGCCCTGCAGATTTCTTCACTGAAAATAAATTTCCTGATCTAAGTTATTTGGCTGGGCAAGTACTCTTTTAGAGACTGGTGGTTGCCCAGACATTGTCCAGACATTTTTTAAAAATATTCCCATTGAAAATTTCATAAATAGGCAAATGAAAATTCTCCTTTAAAATTCCTATAAAGTGGAAAATTAAGTCAATTTATTTTCCTGTAGCCTCCAGTAATCCTGAGGCTATATGATACTAACAATATGGTCTGTTAAATGTAATGTTGATTTTTTAAAGGAGACAGATCTGTGATTCCCTCTTGGGAATAATGGCTAATTAATCTGTGGGTGTATGCTCAATGTGAAGAATAGCTTTATTTTAAAAGGTAAATCTAACTATATTTTTTTTCTATCACCAGTCAGGTCCTTTAATACATGACTCATTATAGAAGTGTCATAGGTTACTAAGAAGATGTTGTCATCCTTTGATAATCTTTTTTTTATTAGGTAAAAAGAGAAAAGAAAAAAATGAAAATGAATACTTATACATATAAAAAAACCCTTTAAAATTGGTTTCTGGAATTCATACCCTAATTTGAAGTACAATTTACAGTACTGGTTTAATGGATTGTCTACTACCAAAAGTCCTTTTTTAATCATTTGAACTTTTAATGTAAATTTCAGTAACAACATGTGGGAATTGATTCCAAAATAGGTAAGAAATACTTTACTATAATAATGTATCTAAAGATACATTAGAATATAATAGTTTTATGATATTTCAGTCTTAACTCTCCATATTTTACTATCTGTAACTTAGTCTTCCATTTGTATCATTCTTATATTCTTTAAAAATCATGTAACAAAATGGGAGGAAAAATAATTCCAACAATAATTGTTGATGATGTCATTCAGTAAACCTTACCCAAAACTCCAGGCAATTCAGTCAACATGAACTAATAATGTACAGACAACATTATTAGATTATAAGAAATCTTACTGTGCAAGTAAATCTTACTATATAATGTCACCTGTGTCAACTATCTTCCTAAATAACTTTCTGAAACTGGTTGAATTTACAAACAAATATAAAAACAACAAAAATGATTAGGGGGCTGAAAGCTAAAACATATGAAGAATGGTCATAGGACTTGAGTATGTCTAGTCTAATGAAAAGAAGGACTAGGGGGTGACATGATAACAGTGTTCCAATATTCCAATGGTTGCCACAAAGAAAAGGGAGTCAAGCTATTCTCTAAAGCACCAAAAAGCAAGACAAAAAACAATGGTTGGAAACTAACCAAGGAGAGAAGCAACCTAGAACTAAGGAGAAATTTCCTAAAGGTGAGAGCAATCAACCAAAAGTGGAATAACTTGCCTTCAGAAGTTGTGGGTGCTCCATCATTGGAACCTTTCAAAAAGAGACTGGACAATTATTTGTTCTGAAATAATGGGGTCTCCTGTTTGAGCAGGCGGTTGGATTAGAAGATCTCCAAGGTCCCTTCCAACTCTATTATTCTATGTTCTATATTTTAATATTTGCAATTTTTATTATCAAGAAAAACTTTACCACAAACTGTTGGAAAATAGTAAGCAAGGTCATGACTATTAAAAAACTAAACAGAAACTCATTGCTATCTAGAAATGGAGGGCTGGCAGTGTGAATTTAAACCATACTGCTGGCTGACACTCAGGTTTATAAAATCAACTATTAGAGTAATATAGTTTGCCAAATGGACTAGAAAAATGGATCCTGAGCCAGCTGTTACCACTGACTCACCTTATTAAAATAGCTTGCTTGGCTCCCACATTACTTGACACCTATCATTCTTTTCAAGGTCTTTTTCATCAACCACAGCAAATATAGAACTTGGCTGGGTGCACAAATCTAATCATGTGTTCTAAGAAGAACATATTTAAAATTGCATTAGATAAAAATAGCAAAAGCCATCAAAATGAACATATGCATTCTATCTCGATAGTCTTCCTTCTAGCAACACATAGTGTATTACAACAATGAACAAAATGGGAGGGGAGGGCCCTGAACACTGGCAGCAAATATTCCTAAGGCATGTTCTAGCCTTGAATGTGGAAATATCCTTCTGCTTCTCCATAATTTCATCAGTTCAAAATAATTCTGCTACTAAAATAACATTTTCTCCTTTTGCAGTAATGTCATCTTCTCAAACAGACTTTTGAAACAGAGGTAACAATGATATAAAGGTAAAGGTAAAGGTTCCCCTCGCACATATGTGCTAGTTGTTCCCGACTCTAGGAGGCGGTGCTCATCTCCGTTTCAAAGCCGAAGAGCCAGCACTGTCCAAAGACATCTCCATGGTCATATGACCAGCATAACTAAATGCCAAAGTGCACAGAACGCTGTTACCATCCCACCAAAGGTGGCCCCTATTTTTCTACTTGCATTTTTAAAGTGTTTTCAAACTGCTAGATTGACAGAAGCTGGGACAAGTAATGGGAGCTCACCCCATTACACGGCACTAGGGATTCGAACTGCTGAACTGCCAACCTTTTGATTGACAAGCTCCATGTCTTAGCCACTAAGCTACTGTGTCCCTATTAGCAATGATATAGGTCAGTGATGGCTAACCTTTTTGCCGTTGCATGCCAAAAGCGGGGAGACCGCGGAGGGGTCGCATGTATGCGTGCCCACACCCATAATTCAATGCACCTCTCCCCATGTGCATGCATGCATGACCCCCTCGCGCTCCCCCCGCTTTTGGCACACAATGGCATGGTGGGCCCGGTAGGTCCGTTTTTCGCCCTCTGCATGCTCCCCAGGCTTTTTAGGAGCCTGGGGAGGGCGAAAACAGCTTTCCCCACCCCCCACAGGTCCTCCGGAGGCCGGAAACAGCCCATAGATTTGTCATCACGGATATAGATGATACCTTAAATAATTCCTGATTGTATCCTGGCTAACAGCAATCTATAAGCAAATCTTTTAAACAAACAAACAATCCTAAGTAGCCAAATTACCAAATCCAGCTGAACCAAACTGAGATGTTAGGCTCAATTAGAAGCCAGAAGATTCCAGCCTAGTTTGATAGATTTCTCTGAATGATAATGGTAATCATGAATACAGAAAATATTCATTATCAACAGGTACTAGGGAGTCTCCTCATATGGAGAAGTTAAATTTCTTTTCTATAAACCTGCAGTAGAAATGTATATCAGCATACTTTGTTGTTAAGTATGGGACTATTCTGTCCCAGTAGCAAGTCTAGACAGTTGTCGTGATTTGTGGATTCATATGCCTTCATTTTCCTTCCCATCAAATGTCAATCATTGGTAGAAAAAATATTAACCAATCATTTCTTTCAATGTGGGTCTGAATTTGGGAGGATGCAAATTTCAACAGGTAGCTAGACAGGATTCACCTTGCTCATTTTTGCACAAGTGTTTTGCATGAACACATTCAAAGGGAATCTATCATTTGATGTCATCTGATAGTCTTCTTTGGCACAGAGTTTAATAGTATTGCACAATAAGCATCCCAGATTAGAGCTATTTCAGAAATGATGTCTGCCCTTATCTATTCAATTACATCTAATTTTCAAAGACTTTATAGGTTAGCATTCTCCATTCTGCCTTGTATCTTACAATTTTAATTTATGTTTTGTAGTTTTAAACCATTATCAAGTGTTGATGGCAGCTGCTCAACATGTATTTTGGCAATCTTGTTTTCTAGTACATCATTCATAGCCTAACTGATTTTTCTAAGGAATTTGATGGCATGCCACAAATAAAATAAAACAGCCTTAACATGGTATT
The DNA here is from genome assembly GCF_059756535.1 of Pantherophis guttatus. Lineage (NCBI taxonomy): Eukaryota > Metazoa > Chordata > Lepidosauria > Squamata > Colubridae > Pantherophis > Pantherophis guttatus. Next base: position 47,797,255 of record NC_142064.1, read on the forward strand.
GCTAGCTTCTGGTGATACTTGTGACTTGATGAAGATGAAAACCTCAGCCATAATGTTTTTAATCAAGTTATGTACAGTAGACATCTCCAAATTCATGATTCAAAGGAGACTAGTTTTCTTGTATCCTTTTTTATTGCTCATCTTTTACAACAGTATTTACGGGGAAAAAACTTAGCATTTTCTGTTTTACATCTGATATTTAAATTGATACGCTTGTTTTAATACAGGGGTGTCAAACTCACGTCGTCACAGCAGCGTCAGGTGACGTATTGGGACTTTTCTCCCTTTGCTAAACATGGGCGTGGCCATGGCCAGCGTGTGATGCATCCAGCCTGCGGTGAGAGTTTGACAGCCCTGTTTTAATAGATCTTCTCCATGCTAGCTATAGCTATCCTACATTTAATTTTGGATTCAGTAACTCCCATTCAGTCAAGTTTGGAACCCAGGAAAATAAAACCCAACTGAATCAGTTTGTTCACTCTCAATTATTATATCAATATCAATTATTATCTCAATATTACCATATTTTTCAGAGTATAAGATGCACCTTTTTCCCTCCTAAAAGAGGCTGAAAATTTGGGTGCATCTTACACTCTAACTGTAGCTTTTTCGAAGATTTTTTCAGTGCTAATGAGGCGCTAGCGAGTGAAGCGATCTTCCCAGCTTTACCTGCTCCCTCAACTCTCCGCTGTGCTTTAACGAGGTGCTAGCGAGTGAAGCAATCTCCATGCTTTGCTTCGACTTTCAGCTATTCTTTAGAAGCTTGTTTTCAGCCCTAACTAGGTGCTAGTTGAGTAAAGCGATCTCCCCCACCCCATGCTTTGCCTGCTTTTCTCATTGCTGCTTCCTCTCAGATGTGCCTTAGGAGCTGTTTTTTATCCCCAAGCAGGGGATAAAAAACCATCAAACTAATGTGCTGAAGCCGACCAGACTAAGGACTCTAGCCAGATGAATACCTGGTAGGCAGATTTTTTTTCCTGTTTTCCTCCCCAAAAACTAAGCTGCGTCTTATACTCTGGTGCATCTTATACTCCGAAAAATACAGTAATATAGATAAAAAGGTGAGTACTGTAATGAAATGTTGTACAGTCTAGCTTTTTCACTTTCTTCCTTGGTTTTCATATCCTCTTCATTTTCTGTCACTGGAATGGTATCTATGGAGATACCAGGTCATGGTTGTCCCAAAGGTGCTTTTTCAAGAGGTGACTGGATTTTCTGGTTTTTCTTTGAAGACGTTTCTCTTCTCATTCAAGAAGCTTCTTCGGCTTCAGAGCTGAAGAAGTTTATTGGATGAAAAGCAAATTGTCTTCAAAGAAAAACCAGAAGGTCCAGTCGCCTCTTGAAAAAGCAACTTTGGGACACTGGGATGGTATTTGTTGCACAACTAAAATTGCTAGTATTTCTGCCATCAATTCTTATTCCAGGTTTAATTCACATACTGTAAGTTAAGATGGCCAAAAACTACCCTGTTTGTAAATCTAACAGAAATGAGGACACTATACAGCCCTGTTGCATACTTTTTCTAATTCTAAAACACTATATGTCTTCATAAATCTTCTGATAGTGGCTTCTTGTTAGTTGTAGCTTATTAATTGAATCAAACGTCCAGGGATGCCCATTGCCTTATGGTAATTTCATATTTTTTCAGATTCAGAGTCTTTGCTACACTTAATTTTATTTTGAAATTCCTGTTCCATGGTCCATCAAACATTTGCAATGTGGTCTTAAGTGCTTCATCCTGCCTAAAATCAGAAAGCTCTTTTTCCCCTCATTGAGCCTAGTCATTATTATAAGATTCCATAGTAGTTGGAGTAGCCAAATATGCATAAATATACAAATATATAAATATGTTGTTTGTAAATGAATGTCCTTCTAGAACAGTGAAGCTGAAGTAAATAAATACAAGAGCCATCTGCAATATATTTCCACCAGTCCTGTGGTTATTCTTCCATTGCTTGAAATGAGAGTTATGGGGTTGTTGGTCATTTAAAAATCTTGTGGCTCAATACATCTTTGGAATAAAAGTACTGAATTGCTTAATTTTTCATGGTAGTCTCTGAAGGTTGCAGATTATAAGCATTAAACATTTGAATAAAGAAAATGAAATAGGAGCATGGAGCAGAGGAAAAAGCTGTTCTGACACGATGTATTCATTATCCAGACAACCCGTCACTAAGGGAATTCATTTGCTAAATGGTTGTATGTCACAGATAAGAATTATAACACTAATGCAAATGATGACCAAATGTTTTAGGGTTTTTTTGCTATCCTATAATATTAAATTTAAGTAAACACAATGTACAACCAATATTAAAAGTTTCCTTTTATCTTTAACCAAAACATTAAAAAAACCCAGTGAATCTACACCTATGGATGTGAAAGCACATAAAATGCAAAGCAAACATTGAAGAAAAGAAAATCAAAGAAACACAATTGGTTTATTAACAAAAGACATAACCCCACAAACAACATTTGCCTGTGATAAGGAATCTGTTTTAGCAAGCAAAACAGGAAGTTACTTGGTAGCAATTGCATGGAATAATAGCAAAGTTCAAAGAGAATTAATGTTCTATTTATTGAAAGACATTTGTGGAGTAGATCTATGAGTGTCATGCATATGACTAATAGAATGCATATTCCCACAGTTAATACAATGATTACCAATCTCAGAATTGTGTTCAGCTTCTGGATTGTTTGCCATTTGGTAATATTTAAACATAGATGTTCATTCTGGAAGTGATCTGTTGATGGCCTGAATTGACCTAAGTGGTGATAGCAGGGGTGGGTTCTACTTACCTTTATTACTGGTTTGTAGCGGGGCCATGCACATGCTCTTCTGCACATGCACAGAAGCATTTTGGTGACGTTGGGATTGGTGGGCGGCGCCTCCCGCCAGTTTTACTACCAGTTCTATAGAACCGGTACGAACCGGGGGCAACCCACCACTGGGTAATAGAGTAAAGGTACTGCTATGTCATACACCAGTGTTAATTCTGCTAATGGGTATATGTAACAATTTGTAAATCTGTCATTCTCATTTTACCATTTATTATGGGTGACAACAGCATGTCTCTAATAACAAAATGTATAGTTAAGGTTACGATCTTTTCCTAATGGTGCATTAATTCACTAACATACATGCAACTACAATTGCAGTTATTAAAATATATACAATAGAGGTATTTTGTAATATTCATATGCACACTAACATCACTATCTCTTTATTACTTCCAAATGGTATAAACCTATTTTCTGTGTCAATAATCAATTACAACAGTTTGAATTATGCACTCTGGGTTCTTACAATAAAGGGTTATGTTGAACTGGGAAATGCTACATCCCAAGATGCTAGTTGCAATGCACAAAGCTCTATTTTTAAAACTGAAAAACAGCAGTAACACAAGCATTTTATTATAGGATTTAAGCAAAATAAAAATAAGACATAGAATTTATTTAACAGAGAGGTAAAATGGCAGGAAGCAAAGGAACATTGAAGAACATAACACCATAAACCTATGTGGAGTAATCACTTCCTCAAGCAGGAATTTATTTTAAAGCTTCTCTGATAAATAGCATTTAGCATCCATTTGAAAATCTCCAGTGAAGCTTACCATCCCTCTCAGCAATTTATTCCATTGTCAAATTGCTGTTGTCACTGCATTTTTCTTAATGGTTAACCATAATCTGACTTTTTGTATAAGACTAATATTGTACATACATTAATACAATCTAAAATTATATTTGCCTGTTTAACAGCCCTGTCATAGTATTGACTTAAATTCAGCTTTTGATCAATTATAGTTTCAAGACCTTTTTCACACATCTTACGCTTGCATATTTGATTTCTTTTCTCTAAGTGAAGTGACATGAAACACTATTAAATTTCATTCTATAACCTTTAGCCCCCCCCCCTTTTTTTTTAAACCTGTTAAGATAATTTGGACTTTTTTGTCTTTTAGTGAGAGAAAGTCTCACTAAAGTTCTAACAAGAGCACAAGCTAAAAAGGCAGAGAAGAAAGAGGAAAAAAATGAAATAATCTTGTTACATATTTATTTTTCACCCTGACTTCTTTCAAGCCCCCTTGAAAAAATAAGTAGATAAAACACAAAGATAAAGCTTAGAAGGAAAGTTTTGAATTAAAAGAGAAAAGTAGATAGAGGAAAGAATGCACAGTAGACTGGTTCAGAGAAACCATTGCGGAAGATGAGAAAAAACAGGTAAAAATAGGATAGAAAAATAACTATTTTTGCTTATGAAGGCAGGCATGCTTATGGTATAGAGGATACCGTAAGCATGCCTGCCTTACAGGCATAGAGGATATCAAAGCAGAGGGGAAAGTTTAGGAGAGGTGTAACCTGTTGGATAAATTTTATTGCCTGGAATTACATCAGCAATAGAGAAATGCTGTAAATCATGTTTTGAAGGCCAATTTCCTGACCATTATGGCTTTATCAAATTAATTTAAAGACAAAACTGCATTTGTTATACCACAAGGAATTAAACTGGATGGAAAGAGTTCAGATTACCCTACAAACACTATTGTCTATATAAACAAATTTTTTGGTAGAAGGATGGGCTATATGTGTTTCTATGAATGTTTAATATATTTTGTAGTGAACTATCTGATTTGCATTGCTCAAAGAATTAGGTTAGTTGGACTTGATTTTCTTCCATTTTCTCATCTCCTCAAATGTGGCTACGGATACACAAACACTATTTCTGGAGAGAAAATGGAGAGCAAAGGTGTGTAAAATTTCTCACTTTATTTTTTCACAAATTAATATTACTAGTGATCAATAGCAATTTAGGTGCACAAAAGAAGCTAATATAGCCTGCAAATCGATGAATTGTTCCATACTTTTTTTTTTTAAAAAAAAAAATACCTTAACTTGGAAACTTGTATCCAATTTAGTGTTAGACAAAATGCCATGAAACAAATAAATAAAAATTATATGACCTATACGTTTTATTCCTCTCTACTGTGTCAAAGGCATATGTTGAATGCTATATGTACAATACACTCAACTATATTAATGCTTCTTTTCTGTTCTCTTTAATGCGCTGTGTACAATGCCATCAGCTACATCAATACGCCATTCTGTTGTTTAAGATTAACAGGAGCCTGCTCTAATGAACTGTGGTCTGTATTTTAAAATCCCTCAAACAACGCAATGATCATTAGCTGAATGAGCTCTCACGTAGATTGCTCCTCATGCAGCAGCATTGCCATAAGTTAAAACAAAAACTATAAGGGTAGTTGTCTTTATAAGCAAGCTATAGTTAGATAATGAAAACAAACAAACAGAACCCCCCCCCATGAAAATTCTAAATCTATAGCTGACATTCTAAAATCCAGATTTAGAACCAAGAATTGGAGTTAAATGCATAGATGGGAGAAGTAGTCTGTTTCTAAATTATTATTTAAGCAGAAACTCAACTGGAGTTTGCCAAGGGTCCGTGGAGATTCTCAGTTATCTATGTCATGATTGTCCCAAAGGTGCTTTTTCTAAAGGAAACTGGACTTCCTTTGTTTTTACTTGAAGATGTTTCACTTCTCATCCAAGAAGCTTCATGACCAGCTATGGAATATTTTTTTTTAAATAAAAATAAATATATATTCTTTGCAGAACATTTTGGTAACGCAGCTTTCCTTTATAGGATCCTTGGTGCTTTCTGAGATTAATTGTTACACTGATGATGTTACCTAGTTTGGTAATGAAATGTCTACAAGAAAACAACCAAGGTCAGAGAACTCCAAGGACCCCACAGTTCACCCCTAAGCTACAAACATTCCAATCAACATCCACAGCTTTCCTCAATGGACAGCTGCTAATGTAACTTTAATTAACTTATCTTTCTTTTTCATAAATATGATTTTATAAAAATAATCAAACATCCAATGTGTGCTTTTTTTTGTAGGCAAATAGAGAAAGACAAAGTGTCATAGCAATTAGGGTATTAGGTTTCCTTCAGGAAAGCCCAGATTCAAATCAACACTTTTTAATCTTAGCAATTGGAATAAAATTGAAAATTTATTCCTCATAAATAAATCAATATACTATACTATCTTTTACAAAAATAATGGAAGCTTGGGAAGTCAGAATAGAAATCTTTGGTATATTTCATGTTTTTCTTGTTTTGAATTTTACAGGGTAGAATAAAAAGAAAATCTTTCTCTCTGTTGAATTTAAAACTTTTTAAATGATAAAATAATTCCTTACTATTTATTTATTTATTTATTTATTTATTTATTTATTTATTTATTTATTTATTTATTATATTTCTATACCACCTTTCTCCTGTAGGACTCAAGGCGGTGTATGTCAGAGGCAATCAGCCCCGTTACTTTCCTGGGGTAATTGCCTGGATCATGGCATTTTCCTTGTGTATACTTTTGAAAAATAAAACCGGAATACATCTTCTAATTAAACTCATTTATTTGTTATAAGGAAAATAAAACACCTAACTAATCTAATAAGTTACATTTTGAATAAAAGTTCATGCTGGCTGCTTCTCAGCAGTCGGACTTCTGGCCAGAGAACAAAAGGAAAGAGATGTGGGTGAAGAAATGCAGATACACGTAGCTTACTGATAAGAAGTTGGCAAGCTACGGAAAGTCTGACAGTCCAGAAATGAGAGCTCAGCTGGTAAATACAAAAAACGCAGTGACAGTGTACAGCCAAGAAAAATATAGACATACAAACATCATAAAATTGCTAATTAAAATTATTACTTAGTTTGGCCAATTAAATAAAACCCAGAATTAGATAACATTTTAAAAAATCATTCACATGTTCATATGTTTAGCCCTGCCTGTTGAAACATCAGGGTCTTGAGGGCACGGCGGAAAGCACGGAGATCAGGGATATTCTGTATCTCCGGGGGCAGTTCATTCCAAAGGGTTGGAGCCCTCACAGTGAAGACCCTCCCCCTGGGAGTCGCCAGTCGGCATAATTTGACTGACGGTACCCTGAGTAGTCCCTCCCTGTGAGAACGAACTGGTTGGTGGGAGGCTATTGGTGGCAAAAGACGGTCTCGTAGGTACCCAGGTCCTAAGCCATGGAGTACTTTAAAGGTGATGACTAACACCTTGAATCGCACCTGGAAGACCACCGGGAGCCAGTGCAGCTCGTGCAGGAGAGGTGTTACATGGGCACAACGAGCTGCACCCATAATCACCCACGCGGCTACATTCTGGACCAGCTGGAGCCTCTGGGTGCTCTTCAAGGGGAGCCCCATGTAAAGAGCATTACAGTAGTCCATACAGGAGGTGATTAGGACAAATATATTTTAAATATATTTGATTTTAAAGATGTTTTCTTTTTATTCTGACTAATTCTTATAGACTGCGTGTACAAATCTCTTGGCAGGATTTCAGAAATGGTTTGCCATTACCTCCTTCCTAAAGCTGAGAGAGAGTGACTGGTGCAAAATCATCCAGCCGGCTTTGTAACCACTACATCAAATTGGTTCTCACATAAAAATGTTATAGAATACTATTTGTTTTGATATGCAACTCAGTGGTGGGTTTCAAATTTTTTTACTACTGGGTGTGTAGTAATTTTTACTGTGGATGTGGCTTGGTAGGCATGGCATGGCTTGGTGGGCATGGCTTGGTGGGCATGGCATGGGAAGGATATGTAAAATCTCCATTCCCATCCCAATCCAAGGAAAGGTTACTGCAAAATCCCCATTTCCTCCTGATCAGTTGGGACTCAGGAGGCAGAAAATAGATGGGGGTGGGGCCAGTCAGAATTTTTACTACAGGTTCTCCAAACTACTCAAAATGTCTGCTACTGGTTCTCCAGAACTGATCAGAACCTGCTGAAACCCACCTCTGATGCAACTTACCACGTGGCTTTCCTTATTTCTTATAAATATGTTAATAACTGAATAGCCATTCTTTTGTTTACATTATATTTATTTATCGAGAATCATTCCATTCTCTCATATTTATGTTTTATAATATTTTGAATTTGAATACAATAGCTATCTCAAAACATTAAAAGAGCTGTTGTTTGTTTTGAAATACTACGCATTATATTGCAACAGAAAAGTTTGTTCTTCTGTAGTCAACTTTCATTTCTAAAGTATCTCAGCAATCACATTTTCATTTCAATTTCTTGTCAAAATAACTGTACGATTACTTAGTCAAGCATAATTTCAGTCGTCTTATTGCATCTTTCAGCCCTCTTCACTTGAGCTTGTTCAATCAGATCTGGTGCCTACAGTGCCTATTGTACCTCAATTTTACCATCAGAAATCAGAAAATTATCAGATATGATGACAAGTAGTTAGAGCCTCACTTGCTGTTTGATTAGTTGGGCGCAATGCTTCCAGAATATCCTTCCATTAACAATCAAACATGCTGTCAGATCATTGCACTTAACATACCAAATAGTTGGTAAAGGATTATTAAAACCATTGGACAGTCAAGGGCCACTCAATCAGCCCTCAAATTCTTCCGGCACAGCAAAATGAAAGGTTGACCTCAAATCTATGTAGGTATATATTATTTATGGAATGCTAAAAAAAGTTATATCTCTGTGTTCTTTGACTGAATTCATGTTCTGCTTTCTAACATCTAGGTATACAAAACACAGGAAGAATTTATTGGAATTTTTTAATACTCCAGTCATCAAGCACCAACAAATTTACATTAGTTACATTAGTTATATTCTGGATGGTACATGACTACTGTAAATCTTGTGGATGTTTGCACATGTTTAGTGAGAAATGGGCAACCAGTTTTATGCAGCAAAAGCCAATAGTATTTTCATTTCCAATTATTTTCCAAAATTTATTTATTTATCAAATTTGTACAGACATTCATCTCACAGAAAACATTTATGGGTGACATATAACAATCAAAGCAAGTGGGCTGAAACCTCAGAGTGATTTATCTTGAGAAAACAAATATTTTAAAAATGCCCCCAAAGAGCGTTCAAAAATTCAGCTACATCTATTCCTCTTCTGCTGGCGTTTCCATGTCACTGTTCTTACATTCTTTGAAGCATCCCTTTCACCTTCCTAAAATATCACAGCTGCCAACCAGTGAAAAGTTGCCCAATGCTGACATATATATATATATATATATATATATATATATATATATATATATATATATTGCATATACAACTAAAAAAGTTATATGAGAAAAACAAAATGTGTATAGAGCTTGAACGAATTCATCTATCAAAAGTGATAAATGCACCATTTATTAAGATAAACTATTTTGCATGCTGTAATCAAATCTAATAAATATAATTGTGACTTCTAGAAAGTCTCCTTCTGTAACTGCACATTTGCTGGCCTTTCATAACTCAGGAAGATCATCAAATGTTTGCACTGTCACATAGTCAATGTAAGTGAATTTACAGTATTATGGCCAAAGTCACAGACTCTTTGGAGAAGAGTTTGTTTCTGTTTAAGAACATCTAATTGTTTGCCTCCAAAAATCCTCTCAAGATATGAATTCTTTAGTAGGTATCATTGTGGCCATTCAAGCAAAGAATCATCTCAGATTCACACTGTTTTCCTCTAGCTGTAAAGTCTGGGTTACAAAAGATGTTGTGCAAATGAATAAAGAAACAAGAAGCAAGGAGACTTTTCAATTACCAGGCTTTTGCAAAGTCCCCCCCCACACACACACACACCAATAAACTTTTAGAAGAATGGAACTTAAGACAGCAATTCCTAGCATTAAACCACAGCAGAACTAGGCAGACTATTTTTTGTTTGGTTTCCTGGGATTTGCCCTACTATCAGAAATGCATAGTGACCAAAGTATTCAAAATCAAGAAGTCATAAAGACTATTATCCTTTAATATAAAACTTAGCATACTGATTATTTCTTTTGTTGAGTGAATCTGGCTTCCATCTCATAGCAACACAGGATACTGCCTGATCAGATAATAGGCTCAAGTGCTATTTCCTTCAATGGAGTAGATCTTAAGGAAGGATGATGATGATGATAATGATGATTTAAATGTACACATGCACCCATCTCATGTACATGACTCTCGATTGCTAACAACTAAAAATAGAATAAAAAATAAGCAGAATTATAAATAACATAAAATAAGTGAGCAACAGCACTAACAATTGTCCCAAATAAATACAGCCAAGACACAAACCACATTATCAGAGCTTCAGGCTTGATGGCTAAACCAGGTCTTTAAGGCCTTGATGAAAGCTAGCAGGATTGGGGCAAGTTTGATGTCTGAAGGGTTGATGTTCCAGAGGACAATATGTGCAAAATTGTTGGGATATTATGAGATTTTGATATCTCATGTGATTTGGATGTTCTTTTTTTTTCCTTTTTTTAAATTGGAGAGAAAGTTTAGTTGGGTTCTAGGTCACAGATAGGCTGTGTAATTTGTTTCTAAAGGAAAAAAATAATAAATATAAAGTTTGGATATTTTGGATACAAAAATGCAAAGCAGGAATTATTGCAGAATACTCTGAGGCTGAGAATAATGAAAGTCAGTTGAAAAAAAACGACTGACAGAAGACAAGAAGGTAACATACTATTACTGATGACACCAGCATGAAATTACAAGAAACCATTTCGATAATCTTGGTGCAATAAAGTCCACCAGGTCACAAAGAGTTGAAAATGACAGAACAATTTGAACAACAATAGAATTCTTATCTGCTGAGATCACTGGAGAGCCCAATGGCCTTTCTAACCATAAAGTATATGTTCAGCCCAAAGATACAATCTTCCTTAAGATACATGATGCAGTCAGCCCTCTTATTATAATCAAATCTCTCTGGATGAAGTGAGTTTTATTTTTTAAAAAGATCAGTTGGGAGTTATCATGTAGTATTAAGAAAAAATTATTCTCCAAATAAATTAATCGCATCAGTGGAAATTACAATGTCCTGCTATGAAATCATCTAGCTAGCAATCTTTATACTTTCCCTACAGAAAACAGGCTCTGAGGAGAAAAGTGTGGAAGAGAGTTGTGAGAAAGCCAGATTTTCAAGGAGGAACCTCTCAAGGCATCATAGCCTTGAGGCTGATATCCGTCATTCTGCAGAGCTATCAACATCCTTCACCTCTTTCAAATTTTCTCTCTTAACCTCCCTTAACTCCACTTCAAATGAATAGCACCAGATGGTACAGCAACATACCATCCAGGAAAGGCTAATTGAAAAAAAAGGGGGGGAGAAATGTTTTTTTTTTTTTTTTGGTGCAGCTTTTTCTCTGTGTGGGGACAGGAGAGTATAGAAAATATAGATAACCAAGAAGAATTTTATACACACACACACACACATACACATATCATAAAACTGATTTGAAGGTAGAATAATTCAACCCCTGTAAGAATTTTGAAAGGTGAGTGAAAATTCCCTGTGTTTGGGTGTGTATTCACATATTCAATCCTCTCATAATGATACTTGGTTCCTATTACTTATCCTTATTACTGGCACTGTAATAAATATTCCATTTATAAGTCAAAACCCCCCAGAAAACACAACTATTTTCTTTTGTTTCCATCATTACAAGTACAGGAAATGTTCGCTTACAATGTACTGTCCACAAAAAGCATTTCAATTGAGTAAACAATAACATAAAATATATATGAAGGATGAATACAAGAACATTAAGATTAATTTTAATAAGCATATTTATGCAACCAGAACACAGCATTCTACATTTCCATATAGGTCACCAACAGAAAAGTGAAGTCTGTTCAAAGATTCATGAAAGAGAGTTTGTTGCTCCGAAACGTAAAGTGCCATAGCAGAATTAAAAACAAAAACAACACACACACACACACATACACACACAGGGAGAGGGAGAGGGGGGATGGAGGGAGGGAGAGAAGAGCTTGAAATAGCATATTTCTTATATTTAAAACACAAGACTGAAATCCAGTGAATTGGGGAAGGCAATCTTTTTCCATCTGTCAAGGAGTTCTTGAAATCTAAAACCTAACTAACTATTATAGCAGTGCTAAAAAGAAAGTCCAAGAGCAAAGACTCAATGTCTGTGTGCGTGGATCAGGCGTATTAGATAGATGGTAGTGACTTTAATTTAGTAATATCTTTAACAAAAAGTAGGTAGTGTGCTAAATAAAAAACCAACATCAACAATGATATTGTGTTTTGTTACTTTGTTAATAAACAAAGATGGTGGCTACTTTCCAACCTCAGTTGCCTTCAGAACAAGTCCATTTTAATAACTTCCAGATGTCAAAGTACTTTCAGGGCTCTAGAGCAGTGGTCTCCAATCTTGGCAACTTTAAGACTTCTGAACTTCAACTCCCATTCAGCCAGCACTGGCTGAGGAATTCTGGGAGCTGAAATCCAGAAGTCTTAAAGTTGTCAAGGTTGGAGACCACAGCTCTGGAGGATGGCTATTTTGTAGTGGAGGGCTGAAACAGAAAACCTGATCATTATGGTTATTCACCTCTTAGCAGTGTATAGCCACTAGCAGATTTTGTAGGGGAACACACACTAGATATGTTGTATATTGGATTATTAACTAAGCATGTCTGTGATCTATGTTGTGTTCTAAGTGATGTGTGATCTAGATCTTGGGCTACTGCTACGTCAGAATTCTTGCAAACTCAGTGGAGTTAATTCTTCTATTCTTTCAATAAAAGAAGCAGTAGAAAGTATACTCCTTCCATGCAATTTTTTTGATTGATCAGTAAAAAAGAAAGAACACGGTGGAATTGTTTGGAGGAGCCAATCAATGTAGAGCTGTGTATGTTAAAACAATTCAACACTATTGAATTTTCACCTGGAAACATTGGTAATCAGTGAAGCATTCCCAATTCAACTGTTGTATGACTCTTTGTCAACAACTGGGCTAATGCAGTTTGGAGCAGGTAAAAGTTTCTGAGTAACAATTTTAAAGGCAGGCAGCTACATGTAAAATTGTAGTAATCCAGATGGATGATGGAAAAAAAGCATAAGTCACTTTGGCCACTGTTCCTCATTATTTTTCCCTTAATCCCATTTAAGGAAAACGATGGGCATCTGGGTTTGAAGCCCTGCATTTTAATTTGTGGCCTAGGATTTTCTACCTCATTCATCCCATTATAGTAGAAATTCATATCTCATGGAAGGAAAAACATTGAAATTTAAGTATGTCAATAATGAAAATGTCTTGCTATTACCAGAATTTACAACTGCATATTGAACAGAGCTTTGAAATTCTGACCATTCCTGGGCTGGTCAAAATTTCTTCTTATGGTCAGTCATACTTTAGTCACCTCATGAGCAAATTCCTGCAACTTGCATTATTACAGGCTGTCTTTGAAAGACACTCTGAAGCTACAACTGGCCCAAAATATGAAGTGAAGTGGATGCACCTTAGTATGGTTGTGTAATATTATTTTGTGAACTTTACTACTTACCAGTGGTCTTAGAAATACAATTCAAAGTGCTAATGGTCATCTGCAAAGCTCTTCATAACATAGGACATAGGTATTTGTGGGATTTCCTCTTTTTAATTGTCTCCACTCATCCTAGAAGATATGACAGTGTCACCATGCTCTGAGCCCTATCAATAAAATAAAGTCAATTTATGAGAACTAAAATTACTTATTTTATTTATTTATTTATGTAATTTATATGCCACCCTTCTCCCGAAGGACTCAGGGCGGCTTACAAGAAGGAGACCAAAAAAATTACATAAACATCAAAGTCAATTTAAAATTAGTTAAAATTAATTAAAAATTTAATTAAAATTATTAAAAGTCACCCCTACGGATTCAGCCCATTTGGTGAAAAAGCCACGTCTTCAATTTGCGGTGGAAGGAGAGGAGGTCAGGGACTGTCCTGAGGCCGGTGGGCAGCCCATTCCAGAGGGTAGGCGCTCCCACAGAGAATGCTCTCCCCCTGGGGGCCACCAGCCAACATTGTCTGGCTGATGGCACCCTGAGGAGGCCCGCTCTGTGTGAGCACACCGGACGATGGGAGGATGGCAGGAGATGATCCTGCAGGTACCCCGGGCCTAAGCCATGAAGGGCTTTATAGGTGAGCACCAGCACCTTGAAACGAACCCAAAGAACCACTGGTAGCCAGTGCAGCTCACGCAGGAGAGGTGTCACATGGGAGTACCGAGAAACCCCCGTAACAACCCGCGCAGCCACATTCTGGACTAACTGTAGCCTTCAGGTGCATCCCAAGGGCAGCCCCATGTAGAGGGCGTTACAGTAGTCCAACAGAGATGTAACAAGGGCATGAGTGACCGTGGCAAGGGCATCCCGATCTAGGAAAGGGCACAATTGGCACACCAGGCGTACCTGTGCGAAGGTACGGCCTTCAAATGATCTTCTAAAGATAGCTGTGAATCCAGGAGGACCCCTAGATTGTGGACCCTTTCTGAAGGAGTAAGGACCTCCCCTCCCATCACAAGTGATGGGGCCACTAGATCACGAGATGCCAGTATCCACAGCCACTCAGTCTTGGATGGGTTGAGTCTGAGTCTGTTTCTTCCCATCCAGGCCCGTACCACTTCCAGGCAGCAGGACATCACAGAAAGGGCATCCCCAGGGTGATCCGGAGATGTAAAGCTGAGTGTCATCAGCATATTGGTGGTATCTCATCCTGAAACCATGAATGATCTCACCCAGTGGCTTCATATAGATGTTAAAGAGCAGGGGGGAGAGAACCAACCCCTGAGGAACTCCGCATGTGAGGGGCCTTGAGGTGGATCTCTCTCCCCCAGTCCATACAAACTGCGAGCGGCCCGAGAGGTAGGAGGAGAACCACCATAAAATGGTGCCTCCTACCCCCAACCCCCCGAGTCACTGCAGTAGGATACCATGGTCGATGGTATCAAAAGCCGCTGAGAGGTCAAGAAGGACCAGGATGGAGGAGCAACTCGCATCCCTGGCCTGCCAGAGATCATTCACTAGGGTGACCAATGTCGTTTCCATGCTGTAACCGCGCCTGAAACCCAATTGGTATGGGTCTAGGAAGTCAGTTTCCTCCAGGAACTGCAGGAGCTGCTGTGCCACCACGGACTCAACAACCTTCGCTATAAAGCAAAGGTTGGAGACTGGACGGTAGTTGTTAAGGGAGTCTGGATCAAGGGTGAGCTTCTTGAGGAGGGGACGAACCACCGCCTCTTTAAGTGTGGCGGGGAAGACTCTTCCCTCAGAGAAGCATTGACAACCACTTGGCTCCAGCCTCCAGTCACCTCTCTGGCTGCAGAAACAAGCCAGGAAGGACAAGGGTCCAATAAACATGTGGAGGCACCCAGTCAACCCATGATCCTGTCCACTTCATCCATTGAAAGAGGCTCAAACCCAACCCAGATGTTACCATCAGGACAGGCCCCTGTCACCTCGCCAGACTCTGCCCAGTCAGAGTCCAACCCAATCCAAATCTGAGCAATTTTATCTTGCAGAAACTGTACAAAATCCTCAACTCTGCCCTGCAAGGGGTCTTCCCTCGCTCCATGATTGAGAAGAGAGCGGGTCACTCTAAACAGAGCGGCTGGGCAGTTTTCTGCAGATGCAATGAGAGCGGCAAAATATTGGTGTTTTGCCACTTCCATTGCCACAAGATAAGACCTAATATGGGTTCTTAACTGTGTTCGGTCAGATTCGGATCGGGAGGATCTCCAACCACCCTCCAGGCCTCTTCTCTGATACTTCATTTCCCTGAGCTCCACAGTAAACCATGGAGCCACCCAGGATCTGTGTCGGGTCAGAGGCCACAAAGGCGCAATTTGATCCAAGGCCCCCACCGCGGCCTGTTTCCAGCCTGCGACTAGGGCCTCGGATGAATCGTGGGTTAAGGAGGCAGGAAATGGCCCAAGCTCCGTCAGGAACCCTTCTGGGTCCATCATGTGCCTGGGGCGGAACAGTCTCGTTGTTCCACCTCCCAGCGGCGGGGATGACAGAGAGAAAGTCCAGCCTGAGGAGGGAATGATCAGTCCATGACAGGGGGTAGATTGACAAGTTTCCCCTACCACGATCATTTATCCACTGTCCAGAGAGAAAAATCAGGTCGAGTGTGTGTCCTCCCTTATGAGTTGGGCCCTGCACAACCTGAGTTAGGTCCATGGCCATCATGGAGGCCATGAACTCCCAGACTGACTCAGATGTCTCCCTGGCTGATGGTAAATTGAAGTCTCCCACAACCAGAAGGTTGGGAGTTCAACCACCAACTCGGCCAGGACATCTAGCAGTGTGGGCAGGGCTGAGGCTACACACCTGGGAGATAGGTACATAACCAACAGACCCGACTGAACTCCAGGGTCCCACTTCAAAAGGAGGGATTCACACCCGCCTATCTGAGAAACAGTGACCTCCCTGGGACTGAGGCTTTCTCTAATAACAACCACCACCACCCTGCCCCTACCCTGGAATCGTGGCTGGTGAAGCACATGGAAGCCTGGGGGGCATAAATTGGTGAGAGGGACACCTCCCTCCGGCCCTAGCCAGGCCTCCATAATGCATGCCAGGTCCACATCCTCCTCGTCAATTAAATCTTGGACGAGGAGGGCCTTGTTCATCATGGACCTGGCATTCAAATACACCAGCTGGAGTCCAGGGCTCCACTCTTCTACACCCCCAGGGAAGCAGGATGAAGCCAGGGGGCCAGAGCAAGCCACTGGCTGGATACAGTGGGGTCGCTCTCCAAATCCCCTTCTCTCACACACCCTGCCCCCCCAACCATCACAGGGATCGGAAGACCCTCATTCCACCGAGCCTCTTCTCTCCCTTCCCCTCCCCCCTTGCCCCACCAACTTCGGTTGAGCTAGGTTGCTGAACCGTGAGAGCCACCCCTGACTCATTTTTCACCCCCCACTCCCTATGCCTTTTCTATTATTGCTGATCATTTTTGAGTATTATCACTGTCGTCATCCACCCCACCCCACCCGAAGTCCATATGACCCTGTGTCTGTTGGCTTTCAGAAAGAACTTAAGAGCTGACTTTTCTTGCAAGGTCTTTGCTAGGAAGTTATGTGGCCCTAAGCGACTGCCTCTTTTAGAGTAATACATCTGCCAACTGTAGTGCATTTGATTTAGTTTTACCTCCCTAGTATAGTTGTCTTTTATTGTAATGGTCTTTTTTATTCTGCCAATAAAAAAGGTAGAAATCAATCAAATAAAAAAAAAATAGCATGATGGATGTTGCCTAGAAACAAATGGTAAGGGTAAGCTAACCTGAGCAAATAACATCACCTTCTATTTTACAGCATTTAATGGTCATTTCTAGCAACAAAAGATGTAAAAACTATATAATGTCTATGAAGGCATGCCTATTTTCCATTATGCACTTTACATCTCTATGAATTTAAAACTTGTTCTTTTATCTCCTACATTTACAAAATGGTAGAAACTGAATAGCAGAAACTGAGCAAAGAAGAACTTTCAAAGAACATACACAGGCAATTGTATTATCAGAAACAATGTCTTTTATTAAAGCTTTCAGGGACTGTGGGTTGAAGTGATGCATTTCAAATAGTAGCATATTTTAAGAAAATCTAGTATTTCTAGCTGTAGAAATACTAAGCACAGATTCCCACAAAAATTTCAAAAGAACTGTGCATTTGCCGTTCAATGAACACATTTGAGACTTCCATAAAGATTCAATCATTGGTGCACTGGAACTATAACATACTATTAATACTGGACAGTTTGTTTTTAAACTTTGGACAACTTTGACATCTCAACTAAAAAAAGAAAAACCCTTTTTGTGCTCACTTTAAACATGTAACATGAATATATAAAATAAACTGGGAATAAATTTCTTAGTACAGATTATAGAACTAAAAGAAAGACCTCTATCATAAATTTAGCAAGATCTGCTTATCAAGCTATAAAATATGTTTAGAGATACTTCCCAATGGATAATCCCAGAGCTACAATCAAAAACACCATCTAGCTTTTCTACAATTTCTGAATTGATTTTAATTGAAGAAAGAAAGTAGAGGGAAGAATGGACTCATAATGCAAATTTCTGAGATTGACTATTTTATTTCCCCAGTGGCTTTAGTGTGAAAAGAAAATGAATTCTACCTAAATATTGGAGAAGATCAAGGTGGACGTCTAAATGATAGGCACACTTAAAGAGTATTGTCCCATAGAAGCTTCCTACCCATCTAACACTAGGACTATGTTGCCATTTCATCCAACTGATACTAAACTGATATAAACACAGTCAATTGTGTCTGTGGAGTTTCTCAGCCATCTTGTTCATGGTTGTTCCAAAAGGGCTTTTTCAAGAGGCAACTGGACTTTCTGGTTAATTCGTTTTTTTTACTACAATGGCAACTTCAGTTGTTGGAATGCAGGTGAAGATGGAAGTCACATCATAGAAAACCATGGTCTCATCCGAGTCCAGTTTTAGTCTCCAAACCTTGCTGGTGAAGTCCTGTGAATTTTTGATGTGATGGGTGGTGTTGCCAATTAG
Organism: Pantherophis guttatus; assembly: GCF_059756535.1. NCBI lineage: Eukaryota > Metazoa > Chordata > Lepidosauria > Squamata > Colubridae > Pantherophis > Pantherophis guttatus. The sequence goes on from NC_142064.1 coordinate 47,815,649, forward strand.
AGGAGCTAATAAGTGGTTGTTTTGCAATGTCCAGTTCCCTCTTGAAAATCCAGTTGCCTCTTGAAAAAGCACCTTTGGGACAGGCAATTGTGGTATCAATTATTATTTTCCTAAATGTTTTGGAGAAGTATTTAATTCTTGAAACAATGAACTAAATGGCCAGTGATACTTAGAAGAACCTGAGATAGATTTGAGGGCTCCTGGTAAGATGGTATGACAAAAGACAATTCATGGCTAGATCCAGCCAAGCTTTGGACTCAAAATGGTCCTTCCACACCCACAAATATTATGTATGTGTAACATGGGAAAAGAGGGAAAAAGGAATGAAAGGAGGAAATTTTGGTGGAAAACGGGAGACAGCAAGAGAGAGAGGTGTTAGGGATAGGTGAATCTTTTGGGGGGATGGGCCTGAGGTAGAAGAAAGAGCAGCGAAGCAGGACCAATCAACTGATCTGGCCTCAATCCCACTGAGTGAAGGGGGAATGAAAAGAAGGATACTTTGATGGGAAAGGGGAGGAGAGCAAGAGATAGAGAGAGAAGGCAAGAGGGAGAGGTCAGTCTCTTGGGGGCCAGCCTGAGGGAGAAGGGAGAGAAGGGAAGCAGAGCCTACCAGCTCACTTGGCCTCCACCCTAATGAATGAGGGGAGGGAAGTGATGCTTGAGGATACGTTGAGGAAAAGTGGAAAGGTAGAAAGAGGAGTGTGAGAAAAGATGGAGAAAGATAGGGAAAAGTGTGTGAGGAAAGGTTGAGAAAAGAGGAAGAGGAAGAGGAAAGAGAGAGCTTGACAGAAAGGGAGGCAGGCAGAGGAATCAACAAAGGAGCAGAGGTAATGGAAGGAGAGACCAGCAAGCAGCAGGAGGGGATGAAGAGAGAGACAGCAGAGAGAGGAAGACAAGCCAACCAGTCATCTGATCATCACCCACTGTGTGACCCACCTGCTGAGAGGAGACATACCATCATATGATCTGCCTGCTATGAGGAGACTGCATAAGGGATTGACTGGAACAACAAGACAACAGAGTCCAAATGACCCAGGCAAGTGGAAATGCCTGAGTGAGGGCCCAGAGTGGGCTGGAAGTTATAACACTGGATTATAGCAGGGTAAGGCACCTGGATGGTTGAAAAAGAGGGCCAGAATCCAGACTCCAGTGACCCTTTCGGTGGTAGCTCTACATATGCATGATGAAATTTCAACATTCCCAGAAATGTCCCATCAATCATTCAACCAACAGCATGAGATCTGAGCCATTTACTATACTAAGAACCATGTAAACTGAAACCAATATAGTTATAGCCAATATTTCCAGCTCCTGAAATAAAAAATCTCAAGCATCTTTAGTAATACTTGAGGCCTGCATGTGATATTGGCAGGCAAAAGAGCTACAGCATATTTCAATTCTCAATCAATGTAGGTCTGCAATAGGAAATATCATCATTAGTAAATGGCTCATTCTTATATATTCATAATTGGGGTCTATGGGTTTGGTCACTGACATAATTTAGAAGTAAATTAGCAGAACTAGCAATTTTATAATTCAATTTTAGAATAATTAAAATAATTGTAAAGAACTTCAAAACAACCTCAACCTCAGTAACTGGATTTTAAAATGGCAAATACAACAGAGTTGAATGGAAGGACACTTCTAGACCACAGCTGGTCTGTCTCATAGTTGTTCTGATTTCAAAATAAAAAGACACCTGCAATTGAGCCATGCAATTTTTGTGATTCTTATCCAATTTGTCTTTCTTGTGACTCTTTCACACTCTCCAAGTAGCAGCAAGCACCTCTTTCCCCTTAGTCCCAGGTGGTAACCTAGAAAGTCTTCAACCATGGCAGCTTTGGGTTCCAGAGAAATCCTGTCATTCCACCTGCCATTGCTTCCAGCAAGGTAATTGGGAACCAATGCCCCATGTGACCCCACCACCCAATTTCCTCAGGTCGAGCCTCTCTGAGGTCTTTCAGGGGAGATGTGTGTGCAGTCTTTCTTAACAGGAGGCCTGTGTGACAGTGCTTCCAAGCATACCGATGCAACACATTGTAAATGAATTCTTCTCTCAACTTCTGAGACCTTCTAGATTGGAGGATAGGTTGGTTCATATTGGTGAAAATTTGCATCTCTTAGTTTGTAAGTAGATGCAGGGCAGGGGTGAAATCTAAAAATTTTCGCTATTTTGGTTCTGTGGGTGGGGCTTAATTAGTGGGTGGGGCTTGGTGGTCAGGTGACTGGGTGGGTGTGGCTTGTTGGTCAGGTGGGCGTGGCCAAGTCGACATCACTTCTTTGCCCTTTTTTAACCTACAAAACACAACACAACACAACTGGTTTACCCACAATGTAAAAACAGCTGTGCTAGACCCAAAATGGCTCCTGCAACAAGCAGGAACCTCACACAGCCACAAAAAGCCCAAAAAACCAACTTTCACACTTTACACACGCACACAACACAACACAACACAACTGGTACATCCACAATGTAAAAGCAGCTGTGCTAGACCCAAAATGGCCCCTGCAACAAGCAGAAACCTCACACATCCCAAAAAGCCCAAAAAACAAAAAGCCCAAAAAACCAACTTTCACACTTTTCACACCCACAACACAACTGGCTCATCCACAATGTAAAAGCAGGGGCAAAATGGCTCCGGCAAAAAGCAGAAACCTCACACAGCCACAAAAAGTCCAAAAACCCAACTTTCACACTTTATACACACAAAATTCCACATACAGCTTTGTGATATTTTGTGTGTTTGTGTAGTTAGAGTGAAACACTACAGAAACACACAAAATCTCAGAAAGCTGCACAAATATTATTTTATTTTATTTTTATATAAAAGCAGCTAAATTTAAAACTTCTTAAACTTTAAATAGCTAGGTCTAAAAAAAGAACAACTAAAAAAACCCCCAATTAACTATTTTTTTAAAGCTCCCAACGGGGAAAAAAAAACTTACCCAATTGAAGGAACAAGGCAGGCAGGCAGGCAGGAAGATAGAGCTGCTCACCGATGAGCTTGATTTCAGGCAGGGAGATTCAGTTGCTTGCTGATGCAATGAATTGCAGGGATTACAGCAAGCGAAGCAAGGCAGGTGTGCGAAGGTAAGCAAGCTGGAGGCTGGAGGGGGGAGGGATTTTTGCTACCGGTTCTCCGAACTGCCCGCCGCCATCACTACCTATTCACCTGAGCCAGTCCGAACTGGGAGCATTTCACCCCTGATGCAGGGTTGTCAAACTGGTGGCCCAGGGGCCAGATGCATCACGCACAGACCACATCCACCCCAGCTCCACTAAAGGAAAAAAATAATGAAATGTCATGTGACAGCAACGTGAGGCAGTAAGTTTGACTGTGAAGTGGAGAAAGTTTGTTGTCAATCTGTTTCCTCTAAATACCTGTACTTTGACATAGAAAAAAAAAATACTTTTTATGTTAAATGGATCAGAAATTGCATGTTCCTTTTCTTTTAAATGCCTTTTTAGCTAAAAGATTACCATCTGATTGTAGCAAATCCAGTGGTGGGATTCAGCCAGTTTGAACCACTTCGGGAGAACCGGTTGTAAACTGGTTGTTGGAAGAAATTATTAGGGCAGCAAACCGGTTGTTAAATTACTTGAATCCCACCACTGAGCAAATCATTTTATTTTCTCAACAGAACTGGTTGTTCAGCTTGATACTGAAATTTAGTCGGTGGTTCTCATATGATTTGTGACCTACACAAGAATTGCAACATGTTCCTATAATAAGAACATACCATTTTTGAGGAGGAAAAAAATGGAAAAGACTAATACGATTAAGCATATTAGCAACGTTTCTTGATATAACATATAGTTAAAGAAGGGAGGTGAAACGTTCTGAAACTTCCCTCTTGAATATCTACCTAACATTTAGTATTTCAAGGAAACTGTTCTATAATTATGCATACATATAGTTATGCCCTGCAGCAGAGGGATTTCAACAGCTCAGAAGTAAGAATTTAGATAAAGATTCTATTTCCTTTAACTGCACCATTCTATATATACCTATTTAGAAGGAAGCCCAACTGATCTCAATGGGATTAATTTCCATTTAAGTGGGGGCAGAATCACAGTCTAGGCTACAATCACAAAACACTTACCTGGAAATAACCTCCACTGAAGTCAGGGATTTACATCTGAATAGATATACATAAATTTGCATTTTGATTCATTCTTTGTATCAGGGAAAACAGACACACACATATTCATGGATGGATTATATTTATTACATATGGTATTATATACATTTTAAATTTATAAAGAATTTAGTATACAAGCTTATAACCTAAAACATGCATAATCATGTGTCTGGCTAAAGGTATGTGTGGCTATGTTTTGGATATACTGTATTTGATTGCCATAGTCTTGATAAATAGGCTATTCTATATCAATTACTTTTGTCTCTCTTTTCTGTTATGATAAATAAATGCTTATTTAACTCCTGGTTGGAAGTGAGAAGTTAACATGAAAAAATAACTGCATTATAATTTGAATAGCCACATAGATTTCCTGAGAAATTAAAACCCCAAAATTTTGTAGAATTCTTTGTGTTCAACTTTACAGGCTACAATTTCATCATTAAATATTGTCTGTCTGTCTGTCTGTCCGTACATACTACAAAGCAATGCTGTTTAGTTAATGTATGTTTCAGTTATACTGCCAAGGAGGTTCCTTCATGACTTGAGACCAGGTTATCTGAGGGACCGTCTCTTGCCAGTCACATCTACCTGACCCATCAGAGCGGGGAGGCAGGGAATGCTGCGGGTGCCATCCCCTAGGGAGATACACCTTGTTGGACCCAGAAAAAGGGCCTTCTCCATGGTGGCTCCCTCTCTCTGGAACATCATCCCCCCAGAGATTAGAATGGCCCCCACTCTAACACTCTTCTGGAAGGCGCTGAAGACCTGATTCTGCCAGCGGGCCTGGGAAACCCAAAGCGGGATGGGACCCATTAAATGGCTTGTGCAATCTGCTGTTTCCAGGTTGGGGGGTGATTTTATTATATTATATTATATTAATTTATTTGATTCTTTTTTATTAGTTTAATTGTTTTAAATGAGGTTTTATATTCTGTAAGCCGCCTTGAGTCACCATGTGTGAATAGGCAGTAATAACAACAACAACAACAACAACAACAACAACAACAACAACAACAACATGCCAGATATCATGGTTGTCAAGGGCCAAAGCATACAGTTTATTGATATTGCTATACCAGAAGACGCCAGAGTCGAAGAAAAAGAACTGGAAAAAATCATGAAATATCATGACCTCGCCATCGAAATGACACGGCTATGGATGAAACATGTAACAGTAATACCCATTGTCATTGGGGCACTTGGTACCATGTCCAAGAATTTTACAAAACACACCAAGAAATTTCAGCTTCCTGCAATAACACCAGCAGAACTGCAAAAAACTGCACTACTCGGAACATCATATATTTTAAGAAGATTCTTGATTGATACCTGGCAGCAACCCGTAGCAACCATTAGCACCAGTCAATGGTATTCGTGACACATTTTTAAATGTTCAGTTGACTGTTTCATGTTTAATGAATAAAAGAGATAATAATAATAATAATAATAATATGGGAGGAAATGAAACTTGAAATACAATAACGCAATATATTTAAAATGATAGACATTATTCTTATGTAAGAAAGCTCTAATAGTCATGTCTATGTTTTATGTGTATGTTCATGTAAAAGCGATAATCCTTACAGGATATCTGGTTGTGTTTTATTGATTGTGTAAAACCATCTAGATTAGTCAAGTGAATTCACTTATTTAATTAAGGAATGACCAATTATTTTATTTATTTTTAGCCAGCCTTTATTATTTTTATAAACAACTCAAGGCAGAAAATATACTTAATTCTCCTCCTTGTCTTGTCACTACAGTAACAACTTTGTGAGGTGGATTGAGCTGAGAGAGAGTTATTGGCCAAAGTCACCCAGCTGACTTTCATGCCTAAGGCAGGACTGGAATTCACAGTCTCCTGGTTTGTAGTTGGTGCTTTAACCACTAGGCGATAGTGGCTATTTTTATAAAAGACTGGAAATCCTTTAAGGAATTTTTACTAAAAATGAGTAAAAATGAACAGATGATCTCTGGATTTATTGATTAAAAAGGGGTACATATGAGAAACAGGGAACAATGCTAGGTAATTTGGAAGGATTAAAATAGTTTGTAATTGTGCAAAAAAGTTCAGAAGTCACTTCTTTCTTTCTTTTTCTTTTCTTTCCCTTTCTTTGATTTGTACTGTTCTCTTTTTTTTCTTCCATCTTTTCTATTTTTCTTTTTACATTATTTTCTCTTCGTTTTCTCTTTTATTTTTCTGTGGCTTTTAACTTTGTAACCTTTTTCTTCAATATAAACGTATATAAATTAACTGAGTGACATTTTCAAACTTCACAGAAAAACCTTCACACTTCTTTGGAGTGCCTAGCTTGAAAATTTGTCTTAACCTCCTCTGCTGAAAAGGAAAAAAAACAACAACAACAAACCAATAGAGAGATTGGCAGATATAACACCTAGTATCTACACATGAGTGGCTTAGTCACTGAAGCTCTGCCACTGATTGTATTGGTTGAGAAGTCATTTTTAAATGTTCATATTTGTAAATAAATATAATCCCTCCCTCTTCCTCTAATGCTCAAAATAATTGTGAAATTATTTTGTGAAATTTCTATCAATGGTTTTACATTGATTCCCTGTACAATGAGGTCCCCTGTATAAAAACCACAACACTATAGACATATAATAGAGGTAATAAGAGAGAAGAAAATTGATGAGAAGCAGTGAGTGGTTGTGTGCTAATTTCCATGCCATTTGATGCTTTAAGACTTCAAAGCACTGGTTTCTCTCTCTCAGCAAAATGCATTTAATTGTTAATCAAAGCTTTCTGAATCTAAGCTTTGATTTCATCATCTCCAGTCAAAAGGGGCAGCCTGTACTCCTGTTGAAAGTACCTACAGATAAAAAAAAAAAAAATAGTGTAGTGTATTTTCCAGAGCTGGGAGGAAGGTCTGTATAAAATCCACAACTTCGATGTCCAACACTTTTATCTTGCTTCTGGAAAGGTTTGAGATGAAGGTGAGTACCTCCCAGTGGTTTGCCCGCTTCAGAAAATGGATGAGTTGCCAGCAAGATGCTGTATGAATTTTGTATCACTGCTGTCCTTCAAGAATTCAAAGTGGAGTTTTCTTCATTACAGATACTGACTTCAACAATCCATTTCTTAGGAAACGGTCAGAAACTCAATACGAATACATTAAGCCCACTTCATGTTTCAGAAAATGAGGCTGCTATGAAAAGGATTGTATCATTATTATTTGAATGACAATTATCTAGAGGCTGTGTAAGGTCTATTGAAGTGACATTCACCTTTCCTGAGGACAAAGCTGCAGCACTTTACTTCCACTGTGCTAGCTTTGATATCTCCAAACCTTACTCTTTGCTTCTATTTTTATTTAAGAGAGTCTTGGGTAATCAAATTCTATGATACATTGGACCATTTTATGAGCAGTTCAGTTGGGTACTCCCATGTCTCTTTTCCTGCTTGCTTTAGTAAGCTTCTTTGTTTCATGAAGATCATAAAAGCTAGGGAAGATTGTTGTGGCATAGCTCTTGCTGCATTATAACAACAAAGTGAATATGTATTGATACCAGACAATAATTGCATCCAGAGGTGTCAGCTGAATCTGACAGACTTGTCAGAATGGTGAAACAACAGGTGCCCCTGGGTGTATACAGGCATGCAATGTTATGCTAAAGCTGGTAATGTTGGCATGATGTTCATTTTGTCATTGACCCCACATTGCTGACCCTAACTGCAAGGGAAACTGAGAAGAGATGGATTTAACAGACAAATGAAAAAATATATGGTAAAGTAGGCTAAAAAATTTGTAGTATGCAAATGGAACAATGGGAAAACATGTGGTTGAAAGAACTGAAATTTACACTATGCTATGATCTAAAGGAGAATTTTTATAAAATTATACACCATTGGTATATGTCTCCAGAGAGACTGCTTAGAACAGGTGTGTCAAACTCATATCATCACGTTGGTGTCACATGATGTATCAGGACTTTTTCCCCTTTTGCTAAACCGGGCATGGGCATGGCCAGCATGTGATGCATCAAGCCCACAGTCCAGGAGTTTGGCAGCCCTAGCCTAGAATATCTAAAGACACTTCAAATGTTTGTTGGAAATGTGACCAAGAAGAAATATTTTGCCCTGCTTATTGGATGTGTACATGGATTCAGAGAATTTTAAAGATTAGTATGTTAAAACCAGAAGGCTTTGTTTTGGGACTGACAATAGGGGAAAAAAAGCCATGGAATGTTGGTTTTGTGTATGATATCTTCAATAATAAGATTAGTTTATACAGAGAGATGGAAAGACTCAGAAACGCCTACAATAGAGAAATGCTCGGTGAAAACTCAGTGATGGAATTCACTTGAGATGGCCAAATTCACTGATTAGAGAAAATCTATGTTTGTTTCTGAATGGAAAGCCCTTAAGGACTTTTTGCAGAAAATGTGAAAAAATGAACTTATGATTTATGGTTTTGATGTTTAGATGGGATAGATTTTGGAAAAAGACGTGTAACTTTAGAGAGAAAGGAAAATTTGTAATTATACTTGTAACTACTCTAAAGATCAGAAGCCACATCTTTGCATCTTTCCCCCGCTTACTTGCACTTTTAACTTTCTCCTTGATTTCTTTCTAATTTTGTACTAGTTTGTATTAGTTTTTTAAATCTTCTTTTTAAAAGCTTTTAATAAAATTACCATTATATTATATATAATAACATCTATATAATACAACCAGCTCGCGGTTTCCATTAGGCACTTTTTAGAAGAGAAGCCAGACTTTTTTTGTGAGCTATAACACAAAGTTATACAAAGTTCCATTGTTACAAATCTTTAATGAAATAGAATATTCTTGCCTTGACTTTCATGTGTGTTCGTTCTTCCAATCATTAGTGTAGCTATTGCAACCAAATGTGGCCAAATATCTGGCTCAAAAACATCAGGGTCCTTCTATGGAGGTTGAGTTGCTCCACTGAAATCTTTTGTTTAAAGACTTTTATATGCTTGCCAGTTGCTGGATGAATTGCTTTACATCAAGTGCTTTACATGCTGTCACTTTGAATGTTTATCTCCCCAGCCAGCATCCTCCATTTTCCAGAATCTGTTTTTCTAACCTCAGGAGTTTGGGATATATTTTGGCTTCTGCAGTTTTCTATCCCTTCCCATGGATTCTCTTGCCGTTTAAACCGTACACCTGAGTGATCCAATGTAATAGTGGATAAAACATAACTCTCTTTCAGCATTTAATTGCAGATATAATCTTAACAATATTACTTTTGTGTGAAGATGACAAACAGGTATGTTCATTTCTATGCAACTTGGAAACACATTTCCTGATAGATGTCATTTTCTTATAAAAAGTACTAATTGTTGCTAGAATGACCAGACCAGAATTATATATTTCAGTAATGGCCTGCCTGAGGATAAATTACCAATCTGTTTTGATAATAAGTGCAACCACTGTGTGTCTGTCTGCATTTTTTTTTTCAGGAGAAGGACAAATTCTAGCTTGACTACCCAAGATTTCTCCCAGCAGGATTCATGGGTCATGGTCGAGTTCCTGTTTTCTCATGTTATCAACAAAATTTAGAATAATTATGCACGTGGTAGCGTGGTTATCCAAGCAGGAAGAAGGATTTTCAATAGAATTGTTCCTGCATGGTGTAATTAGCAGCTGGTTCACTTTTTTGGAAGCAAGATAGCTCTTATTATGATGTCCTTTTCAAAGTGATCCCTAGACAACTAAAGGTGATAATTCAGTTTATTCAAAGCATAGAAGTAAACGTGCCAATGCAATGAAATATACTTCCAGACAAATAATAGACAAATAATTGCATTAATTTGTTATGCAACTTTATTTAGATATGACGTTTCTTGATGGTCTTCCATGAACACAGAGTTTTCTGTAATTTGGACTATTGATATATATACATATGTCAGAGGTGGGTTTCAGCAGGGTCTGACCAGTTCTGGAGAACCGGTAATGGAAATTACCGGAGAACTGGAAGCAAAAATTCTGACTGGCCCCGCCCCCATCTATTCTCTGCCTCCCAAGTCCCAGCTGATCGGGAGAAATGGGGATTTTGCAGTAACCTTCCCCTGGAGTGGGGTGGGAATGGAGATTTTACAGTATCCTTCCCTGTCATGCCCAGCAAGACATGCCCAGCAAGACATGCCACACCCACCAAGCCACGCCCACAGAACCAGTAGTAAAAAAAAATTGAATCCCACCACTGGTAGAAACTGTTACTTAAGCAATATGTCCTAAATAAGTAGGCATACACATTGTTTCATCAGATTCCCTCTTGTGCTGACACATTTTATTTGAATGGTGTCAGCTGCAATTGAAAGATATACTATATACTATAGTATATATTCATCAAGATATCCAGCTTATTTCCAGGAGGAAGCATATTGCATACAATGTTTTCTTGCATCTTCTTTTTTCTTTAAAGAAAAAAAAATCATTTTCAAGGAGCAAAGAGTCTAACTTTGAGATAAAATTTGGACTGAGTGGATCATAGGCTTCTGTCTATTCCTTTTGTGGAATTTGGCATTTACAGTCCCAAGGTTTAGGAGGCAAGTTACATTCACTACAAGCTAACAAATGGACCAACTCTACTTTTAGGAACCCTTTAATTCATGTACTCTTAACAAGAAATGTGACTTTTGAGGGGACCATTTGATTGTTTTTAGAGGAATGATATAGAGTGCATTACTATGACATAAAAGATAATCAGATTACATTTCAACTCTCCATCAAATCTACATGCCTCACACTTAAATATAAATAAGTGTTTTGAACTAGGCTTCCTGAGTCAGTAAAACACATGAGTAGTCCCAAAAACCTGTTTTATTTTAACAGCTGTGAATTCTGTTCATTCACAGATGAGTCCCAAATAGTTGTAAAGAGTCCTTTGGGATAAGGCTGATAATCACCAACCTTTATCTCCCTTGACACGCTGCCAAAGACCTAATAGGCAAAGCCACATGGAGTCCAGAATCAAACAGAGCTTCAGACTTTATACTGCACAGAATTAACAACTTTACTTCCTGCAAAAGCCCACCTGCCTTTGCTCCTCTTTTAAGTCTTGTGGGAGGGGCCAATCATCTACAATTCTACTCCCGAGTTGTCCCTTTTGTTTTAATTGCTCTTGCCTTCTGGCAGCTCTGTGCATGCGCACACTGGGAACAGGCTTTCCCTGTTCCTCTGCCTCGCTGAGGTCCGACTGGAGGCTCCAGAGGCAGCACATACCTCCGAGATGGCCCTTTCTCTGCCTCTGTTGTAGAGCCCTCGTCCAAGCCTTCCCCAGACTCCAGGACTGGCCCATGTTCCTCCCCAGCCTCCTCACTGTCTGACTCTACTGCCAGCTCCGCAAGCTGCTGGTGGACCACAACAATAAGTACATACCTTATTTATTCAGAGATGTTTCTTCTCCAAATGATAACAGAAGCATTTTGCCTCTATGATGCAAGTCCATCCCTTTTGTTCATCCATAGAAAGGTATGACACTAGTAGAAAAGAGGCAGATTTTGCATCATTATCACCATCTGGATGCTTCTGTTCTTATTTTCAGAACATCCCTTTTATGTGAATAGGTTAGCCTAAGATAGAGCAGGGTTGGTGAAATGAATAGGCAACTGCTAGAAAAACACAGTTAAGAAAATACCTTCTTTATAATTCTGATCAATAAGTCAGGCTTCTTTGCTACCCTAGCTGAGTGTTGATTGTTATAAGTGGAATTATTGCCACCTTGAGTTGCTTAGTGATTGGGCAGCCATAGAAATCAAATATATAAATGAATAAAATTATGACATCCAAGGGTTATCTGACAAGTGTACTTCTTTATTATGATGAAAGCCTGTCCCTTTACTGACTTTATGTTTCTCTAAAGGAATGGTTTCTTTTGCTGGAAATTTTGTACATGTGAACTAGTCACCATTTTGTTTTCCCATCCTGCAGCTTTAATTAGTTGCTTAAAGGCTTTTGGAGAACATAATGAAAACTCTGTTTCATAACCTATTGTAAGTCTGGCCTTATTAAAGATATTATCCAGTGTCGTCTCCTCCTTATGTTGTTGTTGTTTCACAAAATGAATGTAGTAATGAATAAAAGTATCTTTATCACTTCACAGTCTTTTCAGTGTCTCTAACATTTTCTATTTCACTTTCTATTCAATTTCCATTTCTATTCAGCTAGCTAATAACTGCCTTTTGTTAAGCATGAATGTATTTTCAATCTATACTCAGCCAGCAAGATTACTTTTTTTCCTGTTAATTTGCATGTAAAGCAGTCATAGAATTTTGAAAATCCCATTCTAAAAGAAATCACAGTATCTGCATGTTGCACTCAGGCAGGAAAGAATATGCAGGTACAGAAACGATTACTCAAGGAACGGAAATGAACATTACAGCAATAATACTCACTCACTTCCAATTAAGTCTGTTAATGTTCCAACTTATTTTGAAGCTTAACTTCTCTAAGCATGGTCTTTTTTTTCCCCTGTATCAGTTTGTTTTGAGCACTTTGTGTTTCATTGTGCAATCCGTTCAGTCGATAAAAGTGACAATACTTCTAAATTACATCGAATGCATTAAGTTCAGCTCTCCCAGGATAGTTCCTACCAGCATTGTTAAACTGGATATTTGTTTCTTAAATTCAGATTCAGTTATAGTTGACAATGAATGCATAATTTAAATACTTGTAAAGTTTCTAAACACTTACAAGGTAATACATAAAAATGTATATTGATCCATGATCCCTTAAATATATAAAGTATTAGCAATATTTTCATGACTATATGGAAAATGATAAAGCAAAACAGATAATAACTGGTGTATCTCTACACCAGTTCTTTCTTTCAAAATTAGTGCATAACATGCTTCTTCAAAGCTTTGGTTCCCAGACCTCCTTCAAAAAAATTTAACCAAACTATACAATAGCAAAGAATAAAGCATTATTAAATATGTCATACTTGACATCATACTTGCATTTCATTCGAATCAAATTAAATGAATCTACTCACTTTTGGTGGAAGCATTAGCTTGTAACATATCACCTAAGGTGATATGTAGCCTGCATTCTGAAAACTACGACTCATTCTTATATTAAGAGATTAAGAAATCATAAACTTTAAGCGGACTACAACTAATGCTTGAGCAATCTGCCAGCTAACCTGTCATGGATTAGGTTGAGCCAACCATGAATTGGAATTAGGTTGAGCCAAGTAATAATCAGAAGTAGAATGATTGTTTCAATCTTTCCTATTGCATGGCCAACTCAATCATGAGATCAAATGGTATGTACCAATTTGTGTTTGAAAGGAAACTCGTAATAAAATTCCTTCTACATACTATTAGCAAGAATCTGTTACTGTAAGCAATGACTGAATTAAGCATGTTCTTTCCTTTTTAATTTCCAGTGAGATAAATCTCTCCTGCAATATTTCATGCTTGAAAAAAAAAGACATTGTAGTTACACAAGCTTCCTTAATTTGCAGTCTGCATGAGCTGTTGAGAATAATAACCATGGATACAAGGTTAAATGAAAGAAATGTTATTTAGCTATATCCTGTTGATCAGCTATATCCTAGCAAGATATCCATTAAAATAATTTGTAAATTGAGGAAGGACTTTCTTGTCCACGATTTCCTTTTAACTCATCTTTTCTATATGGTATTTCTAGAGTGCATATTTACAAACCATATCATTAAGTCTTTGTATGGCCTTTGCTTGTTTATTTTGGTATGCATGTAATAATGTTGTACAACACATACCATGACACTACTTGATTACATGGTCAATACAACTCAGTCAACATTGATTTGTAGCTTCTTCATCTTAGGATATATGTGGATACAGATACTTCTGAGGTCAATAAGCCGTATACATTACAATGCTTTTTTAAACTCTGGTTGCTAATAGTACCATACCAGGGAAGCAAACTGTAAAAACATGAATTTCTATAGTTGCTTCAGCCACCACTTGTGGGACAGCAGTGGATTATAAAATGGATTGATTTTATATAACAGCAGGCCAGCTACAGGGTAAATAATAATCCCCAAGCATTAAGAGCTTCCCTGACCAGTTTCAGGATCAGAATATGCCTAATATTAATTTACCTGAGGAAAAATGTTTGCTGTAGACTTCAGAAATGTGTTTACAGATATAAAAAAGTGAACATAGTTGAAAACTTAGATTGCATCTGATTTAGCTGCAGATTTAACCGAAGAGAAGGGCACTGCAAAATTTTACATTCTTAGGAAGATCTTAATATGTCTTAGCTATTAAATCATGTAACCTGTCAGTTACAATTTATTTCAGTCAAAAACCAGTATAGAGTGAAACAATTAACATACTGTTTAAAAGTAAAAGGAGGACAAATGTAAATCACAAGCTAAAAGAGTAATATAGAATAATATTATAGTCCACATAAGGTAACCTCGCTTGAAAATCTGTGAAGAAATGGTGCTGTATAGTATATAATCTCAGATCAATGTTGTAGTTGATTACTTTTAATTTATTTTAATAAAATTATTTGGTAATACCCATAGCATGTTACATCATTCCCTTTGAGATGAATTGGTCCCAATCCTATTGATTTTCTGGTATGCCTTTAAAACTTGGTTCTGCCAAGAATTCAATGGAAATGTGGAGCCCATAAAAAGTTGTTTTGTGCTAAGCTCAGTATGCATTCCTTCATACTGTGTTTTTGTTGTCATTATTGTTATAGTTTAAATTATTTTGATTGTACTGTATTGTTAATGGGTTTGCTTTTATTTATTTTGATTGCTTTTTTGGTTGTGGTAGTTTTAATTATGTGTACCACCAGATTTACCCAGATTTACATATATGAAATAGGCAGCGATATACATTTAATAAATAAATATCAGAAAAGCCTTAATCAAAACACAAAGATCAAATCTGGCACTCTTGCTGACCCTAGTTGAATTACTATCTATTTCATTTTCTTCTTCTTCTTCTGTTAAATCATATTTGATTCTTAGAAACTGGACAAATCCCTACAGTTTTCTTGGCAAGGTTTTTCAGAAATGGTTTGCCATTGCCTCTTAGGATTGAGAAAAAATGGGAACCCAAGGCCACTCAGTTGGCTTTATGCCCAAGACAGGACTAGAGTTAACAATTTATTTATTTTTTAATTTGATTTATATGCCGCCCTTCTCCGAAGACTCAGGGCAGCTTACAATGTGCTCAGCAATCTCCTGACTTCTTGCCTTATGACATAAGCACTAACCAAATTGGGACTTATACTCTGAGGTGGGCCTATTCCTCCCTTGGATTCTACTTATGTTCAAATGATCACAATAAAAGTCCCCTTTATATCTTCCTCCTCTATATTGCCTAATCCTTTTGCTTTATCTCAATATAAACAAACGCCTCTATCTTAATATAAACAAAAGAAACAAACCTTAGATGATACCTTGATGTATTTTTCTATATAGTTATATAGTTTCCTATAAGACTATAATGATAAACTGTATATTTTAATTGGTTTGTTTATAAGAGGAATATTTTATTTTTTTTATTTTTGATCTTATCTTGTTTTTACTAAACATGGTTTAAGCAAAATACATTGCCATGGATATAGACATTAGGTGAAATTGTTCTTAGTTGACAAATAAAAAGAACTATTCAATTTCCTTATCTGATGGATGAAAATGAGTTGAAAACATAGTACAATATGCAAGTCCAAGGTATACTTTGCCTTATTTATGAAATAGGAAAACCATAGTTGCCATTATATCTATAGTAGAGATTATCATTAATATGGGTAAAGGGAAAAATATTTTCCCCCGATTGTGTTAGAAAGCATACTATTAGTGGAAATCATTAAAAGTTCTATCACTTTAATTTTGTTTACCATCTTTCATGCAATTATCCTCCAATGAACTGTTGTGCCAAATGCTGCAGCTACAAAGTTTCAAACAAGCTATTAGGGAATTTTAGGAAAAATAAAGATAGGTGAATATAAACACTGAAAAGCAATAGAGATTGTGAACTGGAGAGATGCATTAGTATATTTCTCTAGATAAGAATAATTGCTGCAATTAAGAATCGATGTCAACAATAAAATTGCTATGCTTAAAATAATATTCACCATGATTTCAAATTTATGGCATTGCCTTTTTAAGTAGCAATGATAGTTGTCATTGCACTTTTGAAGGATTACAGGTTGCATTAGACATAAAGTTATTTACCAGCCTACTGTCTACATTTAGGGAAGAAAATGCTATCATTATTGAGAAGTATACATTGGGAGATAGGAAAGTGTTCAGGACATATAGATAAATTTTACTTTTCATTCTTTGTGTGCATCTCCCAGATCCAAAGACAGAAACATAATATTGTAAGAAAAATTAAGAAGATCTTGATTGAATCAGAACACATCTATTCTAAATCCTGTTCCCACAGATACTAAACATATAATTTATAGAGAAAAATGTGAACTTCTGCTATTGTTTTCAAGCAGTACTATTTCTAATTCTGAAGGTGACACATTGTTATAATTAATTACCATAATGACTATGATTCATCACTTAGCAAAGCTTTCTACATTGTAAGATCATTGCATCAGCTGGAATCAGGCACTTCCTATTGTTGGCCATAAATCTCTTCCTGCTCAAACTCATTGGATTCTCCCAGGTTCTTGTACTATGAAATATTGAGGAGCAGATCTCCCTATCCATTTTCTTTAGCAGATGCACTCTTTTATCTCTTCCCAACCATAGCAAGCTCTAATATTGTCACCTCCTAACTATATGTGCCAACATCACATTACTGCCATGAGGATTTTTCTGAAATTATCTTCTCTTTGAAAGATTTCTAAAGAGTCCTCTCTTTTCTCAAAAAAGAATGAGACCCAAAAAACAGGAGCATTTCACAGCTTGATATCATTAAAAGGAAGCATAAAAAAACCAGGAACTCACAAAACAGTCATGATTGTTAAGGAGGCATTAATTTATTCAGGCAATGTGGTTGAAAGGGCAGAATAAGAGAAAGCTCACTAGTTCTCCTATTGTAGGATGCTCTACAATTTGTCTTCCTGAATGTAGAACATAGAACAACAGGAACACATGTCTGAAGAGAAAAGTTTTCACAAACAGGTGGAAAAGCCACCCATTATGTGGGTTGTTTTTTTTTTAAATTATTCTTAAAACTCTATTCTTCTTTTCTTAAAATTTTGCCTAGAGGTTGCATAAGAATCTCTCATTAGTTCAATAATGTTGCAAAGCTTTTCATGGCAAGCCAGTAACTAACTAACTGCAAAGAAATTCCTAGCTGTGAAAGACAACCAGGAAATCTGTCACTGTGGACTTTCTTGTGGAAGGCAAAGTACCTGGTATGGAAAAAAAAAAAGATTCTGAGGTTTATTATAAAGAGCTAAAATCGCTCTTCTTGTGGGTCTGATTTACAAAACACACTTCTTATTCCAGAAGCCCTGAATTTCATGCATATGGAATTTGAGGCATTTCATACAAGGTGAGTCAGAGAAACACATTCTGTTTTACAATAGCATGAAGATTAATCATAACTGTCATTTTCTACAAATTTACCCATCAAGTTAAACACTTTCGGGTTTTTCTATTTGCATTTTTTTTTCTTTTAATGGTTGGGCCTAGGATCAGGGGTGAAATCCAGCAGGTTCTAACAGGTTCTGGAGAACCGGTAGAGGAAACTTTGAATAGTTCGGAGAAGTGGCAAATATCACATCTGGCTGGCCCCAGAGTGGGGTGGGAATGGGGATTTTGCAGTATCCTTCCCCTAGAATGGGGTGGGAATAGAGATTTTGCAGTATCCTTTCCCTGGAGTGGGGTGGGAATGGAGATTTTGCAGTATCTTTCCCCTGCCATGTCCACCAAGCCATGCCCACCAAGCCACACCATACCCACCAAGCCATGCCCACAGAACCGGTAGTAAAAAAAATTGGATTTCACCATTACCTAGGATCCACAGTGCAGTAAATTCTTATGTATTCACATTTTTTTCCCCAAGCCATCTTCCACAGATAGAAATATTAGAACAGCTAATGTGGATTTTTAGTGACCATGGACACCACAGTAAAGGCCTATTAGATTTGGGCATATTAAAGCCTGATCCAATTCAAGTCTGAATTATTGTAGTTTGAGTAAAATAAAATGACCCATTTTAATTTTGTTAGAACAAAGTGAATTTTGTAAGTGTAAGACCTCTAATGCTAAGAAAAGTATAAGGGAATAGATTTTCTTCATGATCACAAAGGTCTTTCAAGTCTTCCAGTGCCTTCATTGGCACTGTAACAAAATCCATCCACATCTTCTAGTCCTCTTTTACTTATGAGGTTACTAAGAGTCAACATCAATTTGATGGCATAAAATCAAGCAAGTGTCGGACTTCCTGTTTGCTGCTGGCCGCCGCCAGACGTTCCTTTGGGATCGTCAGCTTCCACTGCCTGTCAGAGCCGCCTTTACAACGGAACGGCGGCTCGAAAAAACTCCGTTCCCATGAGGAAACGGAGATAGAGCCGGCAGGGGTGGGTAGAACTCTCTGCAGAGTCCCAAAAGTTTTTCTTTTACTTTTGGGATGGAGCGGATGAGATGCCCCATATCCCCAGCCGCTGCTCCGGGCTTTGGGAGACCTCTGCTAATGCAGAGCCAGGCGTCAAAAGCAAGCCTGCGAATTTGACAGATTACTCAAAGAAAATGTGAGCTGGACCTGTAATACTGAAGCGCAAGTATTTTACTTATCTTTTAAAAATTACTTAAGAGAATAGAGGAAGAGAAAGAGGAAAAAAGTTTCTTTTTAAAATGGCGTCTGCCGCGGCTGGAGAAGAGTTTGAGAGGGAAAGTTCTTCCGTTTTTTATTATTACAATGTAGCGGAATAAATACCACTGGCTACATTTGTAGACAAAACTCCGCTCCTGTTTTTGTTTTTCTCTTTTTTCCCTGGAGGCTTGAGTGTTGCTGGCTGGAAGTCTTTTGTCTTGTTTTTTTTTTTTTTTTCTTCTTCTAACAAAGCCTGCTTAGGCGGAAACATGGCACTGAGGCTTGTGAAGTCAGATAAACAAATAGGTGGGGGGGATTCCCCCACTAAGAATTTAAAGGAACAAGTTTTAACTCTTCAGTCCCAGAAACCTGATTTTAATATAATAGAATTTCTCTTAGAGGAGATTGAAAGAAGGGATGAGATTGTGAATCAGCAACTTGAAAAATTTAAGCAGGAAACTAAGGAATTGGTGAAATCCAAGTTTGACTTTTTGCAGCAAAAAATTTTAAAATTGTCAGAATTCATGATTCGGTTGGATACAAATACTAATTTACTAGAGTCAAAAATGGATGAAATTCAAGATAAATTGGACAATAGAATTCAAAAAATTGAAAATGATTTGTTAAATATTCAGGATTATAGTTCAGAAGAAAAATTTAAAATGGATGCTGACCAAAAGTCTGGTAATGTAGAATATCTGGAACAGAGGATTCAAAAAGAGGTTCTAAAGATACAATACAATTTCACAGAATATGCAATAAGACTTAGAGGTTTGCAGGAAAATAACAGAGATGACTTAAGGAAAATATCTTCTGAATTTCTAGCTGGGATTTTAAAGATTCAACCTGAGGAAGTGTTTTGTAGGATTGACAGAGCTTATCGAATAAACTCCTGGACTGCCAAGCAAAGGCAATTGCCTAGAGATGTGGTAATCTATTTTTCAGATAAAGAAATTAGGAATAAAATTGTGCAAAATTCCTTCAATTCTAATTTGCAATTGTATGGAAGAAAGATTTGGATTTACAAGGAACTCCCACCTAAGATACTAATGGAAAGGAAGAAATTTGGCTTTCTGGTGTCTGAGTTAAAAAGGAGAAATATTCAATTCCGGTGGGACGTCCCAGTTGGTATTATATTGAGATATCAAGGAGAAAGATACCAGTTAAATACTGTTGAAAGGGCGGAAGAATTTTATCAAAATAGGTTGAAAATGAATTTAACGTCTTCAGATATAATACAGGATAAGCAGAAGGAGCTGGAACTAAAGACAGAGACTGTACCAGATAAATTGCCTTTGGATTTATCGGATACCCCAGCTGGATTATCTACAAATTTGAGAGAAGTGCCATCTGATTTTAATGTGATGACTTATCAAGGCAAGGACAAGCATGGAAACCAATTAGAGGATATACAAGGGATAAAAAAGAAATGCGAGACACAAAAAATTAGGATGGAGGTCAAACCCACAAAAAGAAAACAAAAAAAGAAATAGGTTGTACAAAAATAGAAATTTCTAACCCAAGCAACAGTGAAGCCAGTGATTTTAAAATATGAATGATTATGTGAAAACATAGAGGAGGCGACATATTGGTCAATATCATCCTGAGGATAGTGGCAGATCTCTGCATTGCCGTAATTTTGGGACATGGAAAGAGCCTCAAATTGATGGTTTTGAATTATCTACTTTGAAACTTCTTTTTGTGTTGATAAATATATTATAATTATCTTGAATTATAAGGCAAGAGAATCACATTGGGACATGCAGAAGATCGGGTTGTTACCCAATACGATGATGGAAATTAATAATCCTGATGAAACCCACAATTATTATTATATGGAATACAATTATAATGTCACTCGGGTGGTTGTTTTTACTTTTATATATATAAGAAGATGTTTACTACTGATGGGGGCAGATATGATTGGAGATCTTGAATAAACTGTTGCATCCGCAAGCTATGTCACCCTATTATGGATGTTGGTTTTAACAATCCAGTGGAAAGACTTCAAGAAGATATTATATGGACTATAAATTTAAAGTTATTGTCTTTTCTTTTTTTATTTAGATATAATGGAATATATATATATATATATATATTTTTAAGTAGTGTGGGCAGTGAATTAAAGATATCAAGAATTGTTGTGTATGGTAAATTTGTAAGACAGTGGGTGAATAAGCTAGCTACAGACTGATTAGTTTAAGAAAAGGGATTTTTAAGTGATACATTTAGGGGAGTGGAGGAAATGGATAGAGTGGAATAAATGTTAAATTAGATTTTATGGGGAGCCCGCTTTGAAATGTTATTAAAGTAGGACTTATTGTATAGTTTTAAAGTGGAAGGTGGTTTTGAATTGTTGCAATAATGCATAGATATAAAACACTATTATGCTAAATTAGAGTTATTTTATAATAGTTATAGTATAATGTGTTTGTTTTTTTTTGTTTTTTTTTTTCTCTTCTTCTTTTCTGAAATGTATGGATAAAGGGGGATTTATAATACTTTTAGTAAGTAAAGGTCAGTATTTTGAGGAGGGAGTAAGTAATCTGTTATGAATTAGGGTTTTTTTTTGTTACGAAGAAGTCACAGGGGGGGAAGGGTGGGGAGGGGGGGTTAGGGAGGGGGGGGAGGGGGGGAAAAAGGGGGAAAAATTTGTATTTGAAAACCTTTTCAATAAAAAAAAAAAAAAAAAAAATCAAGCAAGTGTCCATTTTGAAGGAATGAAAAATGCCAAATGAGACATTGGCCCCAAAGCTTCAAAATTACTTTGTATAAACTTTCTTTTAAAAAGGGAAGAAGAAGAAAGAAATTGCTTTTGGTGAACTAGTGTGGTATAATAGTTAAGGAATTGGACAAGGTCTCCTTGGAGACGCAAGTTCAAATATACCCTCAAATTTGAAAACTCACAGGACAGTCACATTGGCCCAGCAAGGGAGTTTGACAACTTGCAATGATAGTTGAGAATAATGATTTCTAATTTGAGAGAAATAGGCCTGGTCTGTATAAAGTGCATAGATTTAATGCTTAAACATGGTGGGGTTGGTTTGAAAGGACTGAAATATAGGGATGCACTCAGTGGGGAACAGAATAAAAGTGTGAGACATTGGTGTTTCACTTCACATAGAAGAAGTCACCTGAAGCATCAAAGTGGTAATGTAAATTCTTTACAGTACCATTTTGGTAATGTAAATTACCACATATACATATACATATAAATTATATTTCACTGATAAAGAAATAAAGGGACACTAGTATAGATCTATTTCAAGCTATTTAGCTCTCATCAGCTAGCCATACCCTTACTTGGATTTGAACTTGGGCTGCCTGCATGTTAGGCAGTTGTATTAACCTCTGAGCCACAAGTTCTCCTCCCTTCATCATCTTGAGCCAGGGGAGAGATTAAGTGTTTTTCTATCAAGACACTTGGTCTACCCCAGCATGTCTCAATAGAAAAACACTTAATCTCTTCCCTGGCTCAAGCTGATGAAGGGAGGAGAACTTGTGGCTCAGAGATTAATACAACTGCTGATGAGAGATAAATAGCTTGAAATAGATCTATACTAGTCTCCCTTTATTTCTTTATTAGCAAAATATAAATTTGGTATAAAATGGTTTATCATGAATGCGACTGCTTGAGGGCTCCTGGATTGGAGCTGAAAGGTGAAAGGGATGCAGTATGCTCCCTCCCACATGCTGGGGTAGACCAGGTGTCTCGATAGAAAAACACTTAATATATATATGTGTGTGTCTGTGTATGTATATATGAATATATGAATGTATGTATATGTTGTATATCAGTAGTGGGTTTCAATTTCGTTTGCTACTGGTTTGCTCGTGCACAAAGATGTCCAGGCAGATGAGCAGAGCCTCCCGCCGCACCACTACCGATCGGGGGTGAACCGGTAGCAAACCATCACCACTGCTGTGTGTGTGTGTGTGTGTGTGTGTGTGTGTGTGAGAGAGAGAGAGAGAGAGAGAGAGAGAGAAAGAGAGAGAGAGAGAGAGAGAGAGAGAGAGAGAGAGAGAGAGAGAGAGAGAGAGAGAGAGTGGTATAAAATGGTTTGTTGTGAATGCGACTGCTTGAGGGCTCCTGGATTGGAGCAGAAAGGTGAAAGGGAAGCAATATGATCCCTCCCACATGTTGGGGTAGACCAGATGCCTCGATAGAAAAACACTTTACACACACACACACACACACACACACACACACACACACACACACACATATGTGTAGTGTGTATGTGTGTATGTGTGTGTATGTGTGTGTGTGTGTATGTGTATGTATATGTATATGTATATGTATATGTATACATATATGTATGCATATATACTTTATATGTACAGTATATGTACAGTATATGTGTATGTATATTAATAATTTATTAAGAGAATAGTTTAAAAGTGAAGAAGGAAAAGGGAATAAACAGTAATCATGACTCAGATGGACCTGAAGGAATGGATCGAATAATAAAATTATAACGATGTATGGGGGAAGGAGAGAAAAAAATCATTCTGTAAATCAAACAATTTAGTCAGTTCTCGAACAATAAGCTAAGTACATAAATAGTGGGGCAGGAGGGGAGGCTAAATAGCTGCATATATAAAAACAAAGATAGCTGATGCACTTGATATCTGAAGGTATTTTTCTAAATGTTTTGCATGGTTCCGTTATAAAGAAGAGAATATTAGTAAGAGAACTGACGTTATCAGCTTCATTTATATTTTTTGTTGGCATTTTATATTATAGGTTAAGAAAACATCCCAAGTGTAAAAGAATATAAATACAAATAGTTAATAGAGCAATAATTTCTTATCCTATATTTCCCTGTAGAATTAAATCATAATAGGAATCAATACCCCATTCCCTATGCTTGGCTACTATAAATTGCTTTGCCCTGATTTACATTTAAAGGTATAAATTATTTTGTGTTATCCCCTTCTTCCTTTGATCTATTAACAAAGATTTTTATTTATTTTATTTAGTTTGTCAAACATGTACGAGATAACAGGTATA
The DNA here is from genome assembly GCF_059756535.1 of Pantherophis guttatus. Classification (NCBI taxonomy): domain Eukaryota; kingdom Metazoa; phylum Chordata; class Lepidosauria; order Squamata; family Colubridae; genus Pantherophis; species Pantherophis guttatus. Next base: position 47,839,530 of record NC_142064.1, read on the forward strand.
AGTATAAACATGGACATGAGCACATGAAATGAGTACAAATAAATGGGACAGTAGGCCAGTAGCTTATGCATGCCCCCTTACAGACCTCTTAGGAATGGTGTGAGGTCCATGGTTGACAGTTTAAGGTTAAAGCTATGGGGGTTTGAGGAAGCAACAACAGAGTCAGGTAGAGCATTCTAGGCATTGACCACTCTATTGCTAAAGTTGTATTTTCTGCAATTTAGTTTGGAGCGGTTTACCTTGAGTTTGCATCTATTGTTCGGCCATGTTTTATTGCAGCTAAAGTTGAAGAAGTTGTTGACAGGTAGGATGTTGTAGCAGACAATTTTGTGTACTATGCTTAGATCAGACTGTAGGCGGCATAGTTCAAGGTTGTCCAAGCCCAAAATTTCAAGCCTGGTGGCATAAGGTATTCTATTGTGAGCAGAGGAGTGGAGTACTCTTTTTGTGAAATACCTCTGGACCAACTTGATAGTATTAATGTCCAATATACAGTGTGGATTTCAGGTAGGCAAGCTGTATTCAAGGATTGGTCTGGCAAAGATTTTGTATGCCCTAGTTAGCAGTACAGTGTTACCAGAGAAAAAGCTTTGCAAAATTAGGTTAACAACTCTTAATGCCTTTTTGGTAATGCTGTTACAGTGAGCTCTGGGGCTTAGATCATTTGAGATGAGTACTCCTAGGTCCTTGATGGAGTGAGGGTCATCTATCCATCCAGGTCATATCCATCCAGCTTGTATTTGGTTTTCTGATTTTTTTTGCCAATGTAAGACAGAGCATTTGTTAGTTGAGATTTGGAGTTGCCAATTGTTCAACACTTAGTCAAGGTCACTTTGTAGGGCAGCAACATAGTCAATAGAAATATATTTAAATATTTAAATAGAAACAGAAAACAGTCAAACTATTTTCCAAACCTCCTGTAGGCAAGACAAGAAACAATGGTTGGAAACTAATCAAGGAAAGAAGGAACCTAGGACTAAGGATAAATGTCCTAATGCTAAGAGCAATAGGGTCTCCTGCTTGAGCAAGGGATTGGACTAGAAAATCTCTGAAGTCCCTTCCAACTTTACTATTCTATGTTCTGTGTTCCTTCTTGTAGTGTTGTGACCTAGGCTTACTGAGTCATTATTAGTCCCAATTAGTCCAAAAAATTAGTCCCACACAATTAGTTCCAAAAAAAAACATATTTTATTGTAACAGATGAGAATTACATTCATTCCCAGCTGAGTCCCAGTTAGTTGCAAAACAAGTCCTTCGGAAGAAGTCCTTCGGGATAATCACCAACCTTTATCTTCTTTGACACCCTTCCAAAGGCCTTACTTGGCAAAGCCCCATGAAGTTCAGAAACAAACAAGAGATGCCAACTGGAAACAGTTAGCAATATTGCTTTCTTGCAAAAGACCCAAGTGCCTTTGTTTCTCTTTTAAGCCTTATGGGAGGGGCCAATCATTTCCTGGCCTTACTCCTGGGTCGTCCCTTTTGCTTTAGCTGCTCTTGCTTTCTGGCAGCTCTGCGAATGCTTGCACTAGGAACAGGCTCCTCCTGTTCCTCTGCCTCTCTGCTGTCTGACTCTGAGGGCTCTGGAGTCCATGCATCATTTCCAGATGGCCCTGGCCCCATCTCTGCCTCCGATGCAGAGCCGTTGTCTGGGCCTTCCCCAGACTCCAGGACTGGCCCCTGTTCCTCCACAGCCTCCTCACTATCTGACTCTACTGCCAGGTCCACAGGCTGCTGGCGGACCACAACATGTAACATTCAATACTGTCAGAGTCCATACATTCACTCAAATTCAGAACAAGATTACTTTGGTTTTGTCATTCTTCACCTAAGGGTATTTTAAAATGGATAAATCTCAAATGGGACAACATTGTTAGGGAAAGGGTGATTTTCTTTTGGTACTGCTATTAGTCTAACTTGAGCTATTAACCTCCCATCTGAAGCACAGTCTCCTGAACAAACTCATTCAAAATCAATGAAATCATGATTTCAGCAAAGATACAGAGAGACAGATAAGACTGCTACTCTTCTTACCCTAGATCTTTCTATAACATTTCATATATCCCATTCGGTATCATTCTAGCTTGTAATCTTAGTATAAAATGTTAACATTTGTGCAGACTAGGTTCCAAGTTGTTATTTCTGTTGCAATTAATCAGTGCATATAAATAAGCTGTAAAACCTTTGCATTACTGCAGATCAATTCTATAATGACCTTCTAAATGTTTTATATTCTATATTAGCATTTGCATTGAGTAAGAGCAACAAAAAAATTCAATTTAATCAGTTTTTGATGACGCTTACTGAATTAGATAGGAAATGGACCAATTACTATTTGCTTTTATCGTCATTGTCCTTGGATTTTTTTTTAATGAATGCTTTGTTCTGTAGCACATGAACCACCCTGATTCTGTACAGATGGTAGAAAATCAAGACGTTAATTCTTCTACACTGTAAATTAGTAGCAACTTGCCTCACTGAAGCTCAAACTAGACAAGACAGATATTATGAGTAGGTAATTCAGTTTGATTACAAAATACTAACTAGCATGTTTCTCTTTTGAATAGGTTGCAGTCAGGGATATCCTATTTATGAAGGCCTATGGGTTCAGTGACTCAAGATTCTTTTATTGGATGTAATTATAAACCACCTTCAATATTTATGCATCCTGATAAACAGTTACTAAGTTAACAAGCACAGTAAATGAGATTATGCATAACATCGTATTACTTTCCTCCACTGCACTCAGTTCTTAATCATCTGTAGCTGGAACAACTTCCATTTCTTGTAAGTGCTGCCATGAATTTGAAATCAAAGTTAGGTATTAGTTTCAAATTCCAGGTAGCACAAACAGAAGTGACCAGCCACAGTGTTCAAGTGACATAAACAATCTGTTGATCGTGGTTAAAAATGATCATGGGACAGAGGATAGACAAGATTCTGGATATGCATAAGATATATCTTATATATCTTATATGCATGTAAGGGGTGTGCATAAGAGCACCAGCGTGCCTGCTGTCCCTGTCCTAATGTTTCCTCTATTTGTATCTATTTTATGTATTCAATTCATGCTTATACTTATATATATTACCTAATACGTTCTTGACAAATAAATAAATAAAATAAATAAATAAATATGCCTGCTTTTGATGATCAAGTTAGTTTGGTTGACATAACAACCAAGTGCACTAATATCATTTAAGGTTAACTGCTGAAAATAACTTTGTATGGAAACTATCACTGAAGAATGTTTCTAGAATGCAATTAATTTTTAAAAAGAACACCTTCTTTATCAATAACTCTGATGATAGTTTGTATCTGGGCAGTTGGAATAGATGTAGCACCTACTCAACACTTTTTGAGAATAACTCAGATTTTGAGTTCTAAAGCCCTAGGATTCATGAAGCCATGTATCTGAAAATTCATATTCTCCTATATAAATGTTCCTAAATATTGACAATCATCGCTTGATGTAGCAGCAAGTTTCTCCATTCTCTGAATTAATTGAGGGGAGGGAGCATTGTGGGAGGATCCTTTTCTACTTTGGTGGTTACCTTTAAAATGATCTTTCCAAAGAGCTGCCTGAGGCATCATCTTATATTCCTCTCCTTTCAGTACTAAAAGGAAATGTTTTTATTAGCCCAATCTTTTCAGATTGTTCAGTTTTACATTGTGATAGAACCTTACTACTGTTTTGCTTTATTCTATCTTTTTGTTGTACTGAATCATTATTTATTTATTGTAAACTGCTGTACGAATTTTGACTGAACAGTAGCTGATAAATATTCAAAATAACAAACAAATGAAGTCTTCTCAGTCAGATTTTAGGGCTGCTGAAAATATAGCATTCCAGTCTATAGATGTTTTCCCGAAAGTTTCAAAGTAGAAATTTTAACTTCACTAAAGCTTTGGAAGCAGTCAAGTGAGCAAACTATACTAAACTATGTGCTATATTAGTCTCTGTTACAACCTATATGCAATTGACTATCATTTGATTAGCATATCTGAAAGTACATGTGCTGATCTAACATTTTTATACTATCTCATTAAATAGGAAAAAAATCAGTGGAAGTAAATGAAATGAGCTCTGACCTCTAAAAGAGTATGACTGCATTTTATTTGAGAAGCATAATATGCTATCAATATGCTATAAATTGTTGCCCAGCTAAGGCTAGATTAGAACATTACCAATCACTTCTTGGATGTGCAAAAAAAAGAAGAAGGAAGGAAGGAAGGAAGGAAGGAAGGAAGGAAGGAAGGAAGGAAGGAAGGAAAGTAAGTTCATGGTTTAAATGGCAATAACTTGTTCAAGATGCTCTCAGCAAAATGTAGCTTGCTTTTATATTTTGTTCAGTTGCCTAATTATTTTTGTAAGAAAAGACATTTTCTGGGATGGTCAAGTGCATAAAACAAAATAGTTTCCAAACAAGAGCCATCAAAAATATTTCAATATGTAGAAAAGCAACAACATCACACTGATATGATCATTATGTACAGATTGAACAAGACTGGATAACCTGACCTAATTTTATACTTGTAGATGTTATAGAAATGAGATATACATGCTTTTAAATTGATAAGAACACTGGCAGAATATATATGACACAAATATTTATTTCTACAGAGTTTGTGTGAACTATGAACTGGTCCCCTCAGACCTATTGATACTCCTCTTGATCACAAGTAAGGACACTGTGGGTCCCCTCACACTGAATTGAGAGTTGTAATTTAGAAACGGAAGAACTGAGCTGTCATCCAGCCTAGCAACTTTGTTTAGTACCACCATTGGGCATCAAAAAAGTGGACTTGGAGGAAAGGATTTTAATATAAGTATGCCATGACATTAAATGATATCAATTGGACATCTTTAAAGGATTTTTTTTCCCTTGGTTGATTGCTTTCCACAATAGCCTCAAGAAGGGAGTGGGTATAACATGTGTTCAGCCCTAAATCAGGACTGCTGCTTTGAAAACATTTTGATTAAAATTAGTGAGCATTGCTGATGACAGCTGCAGCTTTATGCCTGAAAATTTATCATTCCCCTCCCTTTGTGAAGTTAACACAATGCTGTATAAATATAGGCATTTTTTACACATGGCCTTTTTGAAAATAACTCAAAAAGAAGGTTCACTGGAGATTGCATTGTTAACAACACCTGATTGACCAGGCATCAAAACTTCTCAGCTCTCTCTATTTCATCAGTTGGAAGGTCACGGCGGCTGCTGGGATTAACTCTAGACAAAAATATTGGTATGTCTGAATTTTGTGCAGTCACAGCCTCTGAGGCACTTTAGTCTCCTGGGTTTTGAACTGAATCCCACAATCTGATTGATTCATTTATTAAAATTAGACTTGGAAAGGGCAGCTTATTTGGAGTCAGAGTTGCACAATGAATGCAAAGCCACAATCAGAAAAAGTTGCTCCCGGTTTCTTTGCTTGGTGATCAGAGATCTCTAAAGGCAAGCAATGAACATCTCTTAGCTTCAGGTTCAAGTAAGACATTTGATTCCTAGAAGGAAAAAAAAATAAGCAAGAAGGTGAATGAAGCAGTAGTCACATTTCTGAGGAATGAAGTCAGTAGATTGCAAGTGACAGGTTCAATTACTGGTCCGTGGACCAATGACACATCTGCCTTAAACTCTGAGAAATGGGCAGTGGGAAAAGGATGAATAACTCTTAAGAATTGGAGAAAATATGTAACCACTCAGGCAGAAAATTAGCAATTACATTCCGTGCCATCAGTAATAAGTATTTCAACAAAGATCTTAGGTTAATGTCAGACTCTGTGACAGTATATCAACCATTACACCTGTGTTCAATCAGCAATCCCATCCCTCAATGTGATACTAGGCTGTTTAGTTCAAATGTGGCTTGTTCAGTGATAAGCAAGATGGCTGACATCTGTTACTAAAGTATTCAAAAGTAATTTATTTCACAGACTTGACACTCGGTGTTCAAAGGAGAACATTTCTGAGAAACTATTGCAATTTGTATCTATGTGCTTTTGTTTTGACAGTCCTCCAAGAGAAGTCATAATCTGACAAAGCTGACACAAAATAATCAATGAAGATATCATGGAATACTATACACAATGAAATTAGTGAGTTGCAATGTTGTGTATTATCATCACCCACAAGCAAGAATCTTGTCTTTCTTATAAAGTTGTTATATAAGAATTAAGGCCACCCTGAAAATGCCTACATGAAATATGGGTTAAAAGTCAGTGGAAGAAAGATGCCCAGAGAACCGAAATGACTCCATGGTGTTATAACATATACTAGAATATTGACATACATATACTGGATGTGCCCAGAAACAATCCAATCTTTTCTGATTCATGTTTTATTCATTTATTTCCCAGAGTTCTTTGAATCATCCCTAGAGGGAGATGATGAATCACATTTCAGAGGAAAGTTTTCCAGTCACAATATTAGTATTTTTTTCTTCTTTCTGTATAAAATTGGAAATGGGATACTGAAAACTCTTCTCCTGGATGAGTCAGCAATAATCTATATATGTTGAAAACAGATGCCATCTTCAGATATATAGCAGCACAATGAATTTTGGACTCGTTTTATTACTTTCCAAACTTCTGCCATTTTCTTTGCAACATATATTTTAAACATAAGGACTGCATGTCAGTTTAGGTACCAGAATTCATGAAACACTGTTAAAGCAAGATAAATCGTGTGGCATCTAGTCAATATATAATGACTATTATTTACATAGTTTCCAACACTTTAATAAATATTGTTCTACTTACATAAATACATATTTTATCACCAAAGGAAAGTAAAGAAGTATTTATCATTGTTAAAATCCTGTAAACAAAATTAAAAAAAAATATTTACAGAATACAGAATAATATAGTTGGAAGGGACCTTAGAAGTCTTCTAATCTTTGCTCAGGCAGAGATCCTACATCATTCTGGACAAATGGCTGTCCATTCCAATCTCTGCTTAAAATTTTCCAGTGATGGAGCACCAAGTTTTGGAGATAAGCCATTTCACTGATCATTTTCACTGACAGGAATTTTTTCCTTAATTCCAGGTTAGATCTCTTATTGATAATCTTCCACCCATTGCTTCTTGTCCTGCCCTTAGGTGCTTTGGAGAATAGGTTGACCCCCATTTCTCTGTGACAGCCCCTATTGGAAGAGTATTATCAACTCACTCTTAGTCCTTCTCTTTGTTGGACTAGGTATGCTTAGTTCCCACAACTGTTCATCTTATGCTTTGCCTCCAGTCACCTAATCATTTTTGTTGCTCTTCTACACTCATTCTAATAAACATTCTTTGTAAAAAAAAAAAAAAACAAATTTCTAAACATGAGATGTACTATCCCTCTTCTATTATTTATAAACCACTTTTGTTCAATGCAAATACAGCCTTTCCATCCCCATGGATGTTTTGAAACACAATTTAAGAAAATAATAGGAGTCACCTGAAAATTGACAGGAAAGGACAAACCCATAGTGATACTAACCCTAAATCCCAGTTTGATTCAGGCCACTTAAATCCACTGCAAGCATTTTTCTTTCAAAAGAAAATAGGAGGAAATCTGGGTCTTCCTGAAGCATTCATCCATGTATTAGGAAAAGTCACATGATAGTAAAAGAAAAAGTAACATATGACAACAATTGTGCATTTTAGTTTAATTTCTTTTCCAGTTACAATTCAATGGAAAATGTGATGGTTTGCACTATATTACTTGAATGTATACCAAATTAGCATATCCGACTATTTTTTAAAAAAAACTGATTTGGGATGATCTTGGTGTAGAATTGTAGCTTAATTGGACTAATATGGTATTGTAGTGATAATGAAGAGGAAGAGAATTTTTTTAACAAACAAACAAACAAACAAACAAACAAACAAACTGACTTGCATCTCCTTTTTTGTGTATCATCATTTCTCCTGCAAAAACTTTCAGTCTCCATGTTACTTTCAAAACTGGTGCAGAAACATTTTCCTTTTCCAGACCTTGTCATTAAGAAGATTTTTTTTCCCCTAACATATTGGGCAGGCAGTAGCTCAGGGAAGCCAATTCTCTGTCCAACAGCAGTAGACTGACCAAAAACAAACAATGCCAACTGCAAATGCTAGGATCCAATAGTCAGCATCTGATTTAGTATGTGGTGGTAGTAACAACAGGTGCTGCGGAATCCCAACTCAGGGATGAATTTAGAGAAAGGTGAAGAGAACAGCCCCAAGGAGGAAATGACAATTGCTGTGACAATCTTCTAGACTTTCAATGCTCTTGCCTTGCAACCAGGCTTGGAAACTACTGTCTGTTATATCCACCTCTCTGGAGGGATTTCTATGATCAGAAGTGATTTGAAGTCCTGCCAATTTCAAAAAGAAAGTTGAACAGGTTCTTATAATTTATCTATCAGATTTATGGATTCAACTGCTTAACACTGTCTGGAACACATGTTTTAATGTTGCTATTTTATTAAGACTATAAGATCTGGGCTGCAAAAATCCAGGTGATACAGGCTATCTGTATTAAGTTTTTGCAACCCAAATATGATATCTCTGAATTTCATAACTACTATGTTTCTGTTCATACTTATTTTTTTAATGTTATATAGACTGAAAACAATATACAAATGCATTTAGAGGTCCCCATACACTCTGTATTCTACCTATATTTCAGGCAATAAGAATATACAGTACTTCCTTATTCTTTTCCATAACATATACAGATTGGTGATAGATTATTTTCTATACAGGTAGTTCTTGCTTAACAACAATTTGTTTTGTGACTATATGAAGGTATGAAAGCACTGAAAAAAGTTACTTATGTCCTGTCTTTGTACTAATGGCCATTACAGCATTCCATGGGCACTTGGCAATATTAATGACAGTTGCAGCATCCCACAGTCATATAATAGCCATTTATAAACCTCCCCAGTGGTTTGCAATAAGCAAAATCAATGGGGAAGTTGGCACTCTGTGGCAAGTCATGGTCACGTGGGTGGTTATGGGCGCAACCCATTGTGCCCACATGACACCCCTCCTGCACAAGCTGCACTGGCTCCCAGTGGTCTTCCGGGTGCAATTCAAGGTGTTGGTTACCACCTTTAAAGCGCTCCATGGCATAGGACCCGGGTACCTTCGAGGCCGACTTCTGTTCCGTCAAGCCGGGCTATCAATGTAACGATTTTTAAATTGGGTGTTTTAAATTCTTGGGGTTTTAAATCTCAGCCAAAATTATGTAATAATTTTAATTATTTTTAACTGATGTTTGTCTTTGTGTTTTTAATAGGCTGTACACTGCCCTGAGTCCTTCGGGAGAAGAGCAGTATAGAAATAAATTTATTTATTTATTTATTTATTTATTTATTTATTTATTTATTTATTTAAAAAGTTTTTCAAATACAGATTTTTCCCCCTTTTTCCCCCCCTCCTCCCTAACCCACCCTCACCCTCCCCTTCCCCTGTGACTTCTTCATAATAAAACCCAAATTCATAACAGATTATATCATACTTTACCATCCACTTACACCATCTCCATATGCTGACCCTTTCTTTCTAATAAAATTATCATATCCCCCTTATACTATACTGTACTATACATTTCAAAGTGACATTCTATTATAACATTATCTAATAACTCCTAATTTAACATAATAATATTATTATATCTCCCAATTTAGCGATTTCCGCTCATAATCTACCCTTTTACTACCCCCCATATATCTCTTAAGTCAAATCTTTTATATATATTAATATAACATTTCAAAACAACCTTCCACCATAAGACTATATAGTAAATCCTAAATCCATTATATCTCTTAGCTCAAATCTTTTACATATATTCACATCTAGACATAATATCCCTTTTCTTTAAACTAAACTAAACAATCAGTAACCTAACCTATCTCCACCCACTTTCCTACAAAACTACCATATTAATATCTTTATTCTTCTGCCCACTCAACTAGAAAAATATTCCCTTGTGTAAATAAAATCCTAAAAAAAAAAAAAAAAACTTTAAGCTTGTAATCCATATAATATCTTCTGTAATGTCTTTCAGCTGGATGATAAACTCCATCGCCCATGTTAGGGTAACATCGCATCCTAATTCCAACAGTATTTTCAGTATCTTCAATCTTCAATTACCATCTGCCCCCATCCTTAACAAATATCTTCATATTGCAAAAAAAAAAACCCCACAACAACCACCCGAGTGACTTTATATTTATATTCCATATAATATCTATAGAGGTGTCTTTTATCCAGATTATTAATTCCAACCACCATAATAGGGTAACAACCAGATCTTCTGCGTGCCCCAATCCAGTAAATCTCTTGCCATGTAACTCAGCATAAACGTAATATATTTATCAAAAAATCCAAAAAACGAAAAAGATATTTCCAATCCATTCGATTTAAGGCCCTTTTCACATCCCAAAAGTTCAGCACTGCAGAGATCTGTCACTCTCCTCAGGATAAAATAAACCAATACTTTGCCCATTATCTTTTCATATATTCAGTCCTCTCATAAATAACTGGCATTACACTGTTGTTTAGTTTAAAAAATTTTGTTTTTGTGAGACCTACTTCTTCTTTTCTTGACTTTTTGTGGGTTGGATCTCCATCCTGAATTCCTTTCTGTAGATTGTGTATCGACTATTTGGTTTTCATGCTGATCTATAACTTGATCTTGTTGGTTTTGCTTTTGTGGCTTAAATCTTTCTGGTTCTGTAAATTGTATATCAACTGATTGACTTCCATGCTGGTTTGTTGCTTGATAAATCATTACATTAGAATCCGGAACCACCTCTCTTATATTAAATAGTCCAGCTGAGACCTCTGAGAGAAAATCCAAAAGTGGCTCATCTGTGGAGACCTCTGTGACTTGTTGTTTCTTCATTACTGCCATCTCCTTCTGCTTTTCTTGAGTTTCTGTCTCTTGTTGATTTTGCTTTTTAAGAACCTTGTAGTAAAATTCTGCTGCTTTTTCAACAGTATTTAACTGATACCTTACTCCTTGATATCTCAATATTATACCCACTGGGACATCCCACCTGAATAAAATATTTTGTTTTCTTAGCTCAGTCACCAAAAGTCCAAATTTCTTTCTATCTCTAAACATCTTAGGTGGCAATTCTTTATATATCCAAATTTTTCTCCCATACAGTTGTAAAGTAGAATTAAAAGATTTTTGCACAATATCATTTCTTATTTCTTTATCTGTAAAGTAAATCACCACATCTCTAGGCAGTTGCCTTTGCTTTGCAATCCAAGAATTTACTCTATAGGCCTTATCAATTTTACAGGATACCTCCTCAGGATGAACCTTTAAGATCCCAGCCAGAACTTGAGCAGAAATTTTTCTTAGGTCATCACTGTTATTTTCCTGTAAGCCTCTGATTCTGATCGCAAATTCTGTCAGCCTGTATTGCATCATTACAACTTCTCTTTCAATCCCTTGCTTTATATCTTCTGCATTATAAGTCTCATGACCAGCTTCCTCTTTAGACTTTACTTCTAAACTATTGTCTTGAATATTTATTAAATCCTTTTCAATTCTTAGTATTTTGTTGTCCAAATTATAAATCTTATCATCAATTTCCTCCATTTTAGACTCTAGTAATTTAATATTTGTATCCAACTTTATAACAATTTCTGAAAAACCATTAGTCACTGTTACAATCTTTCGTTGCAAGTTATCATACTTTAATTGTATCATTTCTTTAATTTCCTGCCTTAATTTTTCAAATTTCTGGTTCACAGTCTCATGATATTTTGCCATTTCCTCCTGAAGAAATTCTTTTAAGTTAAAACCATTCTGCAAAGTCTGTAGGCTCAAAGCTTGTTCAAACAGTTGTGAGTGGGGGAGTACCCCCCCTACTTGTCTATCAGGCTTTATAAGTTTTAACGCCATCCTGCCAGCAAACTCTTTTTTTTCCCCAAACAAGATCAAGTATGAATCTCCAAGAAGAAAGGAACTTAAAATAACTAATTTTCTTCCAAATTGTAGCCAGCACTATATATTCCGCTACTTTGTATCTATTACGGAAGGACTCTCACTTTCGGCTTTCTTCTACTTCCCAAGCCTCAGCGGTCGCCATTTTAAAGTTTTTTTCTCTTTCACTCTGAAATGCTTATAAATTCATTAAGGATACTTGCAATTTAGGGTCCAAAGTCCAAGTCTCATCTTTTTTAATAAATCCATCTGTTAAGTTTGTTGATTAATCCGGTTCCAGCGCCTAGCTCTGCAAAAAAGCAGAGTTCTCCCGATGCCCGGAGCGATGGCGAGCGGGAATAGGGAGCTTCAACCTCCTCGTCCCCAAGAGTCAAAAAAAGCCTCTGGGGACTTCGCAGAGGGCTCTACCTGCCCTTGCCTGCTCTGACTCACATTTCCGTCAGGAAATGGAGTTTTTCGAGCCGCCTTTCAGGTGTAAAGGCGGCTCTTTACAGGCAACGGGCTGGCGGTCATGGAGGACTTTCTGGCGGCGCCGGAAGCCAGACAGGAAGTCTATTTATTTATTTATTTATTTATTTATTTATTCATTCATTCATTCATTCATTCATTCATTCATTCATTCATTCATTTATTTATTTATTTATTTATTTATCTTGCTTAATAGCACTTAGCAATAGCACTTAGACTTATATACCACTTCATAGTGCTTTTAAAGCCCTCTCTAAGCAGTTTACAGAGTCAGCATATTGCTCCCAACAATATGGATCCTCCTTTTACTGACCTCGGAAGGATGGAAGGCTGAGTCAACTTTGAGCCAGTGAGATTTGAACTGCCGAACTGCAGCTAGCAGTCAGCTGAATTAGCTTGCAGTGCTGCACTCTAACCATGGCAACACCTTGGCTCTTAATGACCAGGAACTGCTGTCATAACTATGGCATGGGTCCAGGCGACCTGAGGAACTGTCTCACATCAATTGCATTGGCCAGGCCCATTTGTTCCAGGGAAATAGGTATGTTGTGTACCCCACCAGTCAAGGAATTCCGGTTGGCAGAAGCCAAGAGAAGGGTCTTTTCTGCCAGGATTGTTACCGTCTGCAATATTGCCCCTCCAGTTGAAATTCACTCTATTTTGACCTTCCATAAGAACCTTAAAACCTGGCTCTGCTAAATGGCCAGAGGTCCTGATAGCAACATTCCATATTGGAGGGGGTTAGTGGTCTAGAAAGCTGATCCCACATCCACTCCATGGCATTCTGTTTTTTTTAACCTATCTAATCTTTGTTCATTTTAATATTTAATGTTTTAATGTTTTGTAGTTTTGTTTTTATGATGTTTGTAAGCAACCCAGAGTTTGTTGACAGTGATATGGGTGGCGTATAAATTTAACAAAGAAACAATAAATGAATAAGTCAATATGATCACATGACTTAGTGATGGAGTTGCCAGTCATAATTAGGACTGTTAAACAATAGTCTGATTTTGCAGCCTGTTCTTTCCATCCAGAATCAGGAATAACAAAGAGGGTATTTGAAAAGAATGGTGAACTGGTGCATTCTTTTCAGATATCCTTTTCTCAATGGACTTGATTTGTAATAACAGATAATTATTTCTTTGTTTTTAATCTTTCTGTATTTGCACCAGGTAAAAAGACATTTCCAGTAATCCTGCAGCTGCTGGCCCTGGTTGCTCAGCCAACAGTCCTAAGTCTTGTAGCCCATTTGTCAACAGGTGTCCAGGAACTTCAGCACTTAGTGTGGTCTTTGTTGACCCATGTGATGAACAATCCAGTATGGGTTTCTACGAATTATGTCTCACCATATTATTGATGGGAGAGACACTCTTCGTCTGGCTCCTCTAATAAGACTTGTCCAATATGGTTGAACCTCTGGCACAACTCTCATTTTCTTCATAGCACATAAGCCCCACAAACACGTCAAAGTAATACTTCACTGGGGAGTTGTAGAAGTAGAAGCAGCAGCAGCAGCAACACAAATCATAACCCAACACGAGATATAAAGAGTGAATAATGAAGAGAATATATTTTTAGCAGATTGATATGTCTTTATTTCTTTCTTGTAGAATCTAAATGTAAAATATCCACTGCCTAAAGGATTTTAGAAACTCTGGGGAATATGAAACATATTGAAAAAATCTGCATGTTCTAAAGCAGTTGTAGAGAACATTTAAATACAGATGTACAAGTAGAGTTGAGAAATGAGAATCTTGTACATGATTTTTATACAACAGGTAGGCTAGCTTTGCATCTAAATGGTTCTACATGAGCTGCAATCATGCCATCTCAGCATGCCAGAAGGCTTTTTTGTGGGGAGGGTATGAAGGTTCCCACTGCAAGACAATCATTCTGTACATATGGATGACTCTTCAGTGATCCATCAATTCAGCTGAATTCCCTGTAGCAGCAAATGTATTGCCCATATAGGGCTACTATGTCTGGGAAAAAGTCTTCACATCTTCACCTTGAACAATGTTTACTGAGCTGAATTCCAGAACAAGGTTATTTTCCTCACTCGTGATTTATAGTGTCTTCTGACTCTCGTTCAACTTTTGTTCTTGTGCTGATACAAGAGAAATGAGGCTGAGCTTTTATTGCCTCAGCAATGGCTGGGGATGTCATAAAGACAGTATAAGTTCCTAGTCAGGAAAAATACAAAGGCTGCTGGTTCAAAAGTAGCTCTGGACTTCTATGATCCCAGCTGTGTTTGAAAGCTGATGCTGTTTGTTTCTGCCCAGCTTTAGTGTACATGAAATGGCAGTAAAAACTTGCCATTTCCCCATTTGTAGTTGTTCATGCTTCATGCTTCCTGGATCCTGGGCAAGGTGTCTTAATGTCCTTTTGAAGCCCCAGGGAGGATTTCATTTTGTCTTGTTTTCAGCATCCAACCAGATAAATGCATTCAACATGAAATCAGGTTATGGATGGAGGTGGTAGGAATGCAATCAATTTATTTTTATTTATTTCTTCTTCTTTTTTTTTCATAGAGTGGGAGCTGCAATTCCTGCTGGTTCTTAGTATTTCAAAGTTTGCAAGGAAAAGGCAACTCTGTCTTCAAATAGCTTTCGGTGGATTGGGGAATGGGTATGATGATGTCCTTAAAAACCCATGCCACTCCTTGATGCATGGCACTCTTCTGGCACAAGGCCAGAATGCGACTTAGGTGAGATGGTCGGCATATGTCAGAATTTTCATAAGTAAACAAATAATAGTAAAATAAATGATGCGCAGACAAAATCATGCCAATATCATAAAAACTGATTGAGAGAAAAAGTTGGGTTTATTTCAGGTAAGTTATATAGCCACTGAGAACCAGTCTGGTGCAGTGGTTAAGGCATCAGGATAGAAACAGGAATTATGGGAGTTATAGTTCCACCTTGGACACAAAGCCAGCTAGGTAACCTTCGGCCAGTCACTTTCTCTCAGCCCTAGGAAGGAAGCAATGGCAAACCATTTTTGAAAAACCTGTCCAGGAAAACTGCAGGAAATTGTCCAAGCAATCTTCAAGATTTGGACACAAGTGAATGGAAGAAAAATACACAGCCACTACTATGTTATTTTTTAAAAAAATATAAGAATTAAGATTTTAAAAATCATTGTTGAAATGTCAGGGTGGCTGCTCCTCCGTGTTTCATTTGTCATAAAAGTTGTCAAAAGACAGAAATAAGTATTATATGACTCCACATTACACATGTCTAAATTATCATTTTGACCTATGATATGTTTTTAAGCGCTGCATGCCTTGATATTTGTGGTAATCCTCTGGATTTCATATCAGTTCACCTTTATGTAAACTATGATTAACCTAAGGAAAACATCAATTTTCACTTTCCCCCATTTTTAGTATTAGCCTGAGATTTTTTTTTTAAGTTAGCACTAACATTTCGATTATAGATAGATAGATAGATAGATAGATAAATAGATAGATAGATAGATAGATAGATAGATAGATAGATAGATAGATAGATAGACAGACAGACAGACAGACAGACAGACAGACAGACAGACAGACAGACATACATCATTTTGTTTTGTTTTAATTTCTGTCTGATATACACTCTTGGAATTTCTCACAGCATTTTTTTATTCTTTTAATTTCCATCCAATATAGACATTTGGAAACAATTTTACCCAATGTGATGCATGTTTACATTATTTTCAAACTACATGAATTTTTCTGCAAAATTTAAACTATATCTGTACATGGCAAATAGCATTATAAAGTTCAGATAAATACACATTCCAAAAGAGGTGTATTGTTCAGTTTCTGCAAAGTTTGAATTTACAAACCGAAATACATTTGCATTATATGCCAAATTAATACCTCCTTCTCCGAACAAGAATATTCTTTTTAAATAAATAAATACATAAAGTGTATTCTCTAGTGTACCAAAGCTGACTCTGCTTCTCCATGAGTTAAACTTCTGTTAAATAGAGTCTAAAGGTGTCCATCAACTGGACTATGCATGCTCATGTCATCTCAGTTACTGCATTAAGACAATTCTTTAAATCTCACTTTCTGAATTTGAAAAAAGAACACTAAACAAAATCCTTTTCTTTTTGAGATGTTAGCACTAAAGACTTCATGATACGATCCAATCCCAGTGAATTTTCCCTCAACAAGTTGTTTTAATGTGCTATGCTCATGACACTCATGCTGTCAGGAAAATTGTAGTTAAAGAAGTAGTTAATTCTGTACTGTATGTACTTAAAAAACTATTAATTTAAGATTTTTCCCCGCTAGGTATTTTAATAAATATATTCAGTTGGGAACTAATTTAGCAATTTTGCCTAGCCTGAGGCCGGTCATACAAATTACACTATTGGCCTTCAGGGACATAAAAGAAACAGTGGAAAAAGAACCTATTTTTCTTGATAGCCATTAGCCATGAGATTTGGTTCACATGAGCCCAGAGCAAAAGATACTAATAGATGGAAGAATGATTACTACTTCATTTCTGAAAGATACCACAATATAAATTTGATCTGTTGATTAAGGTACCAGGCTAGAAAGTGGGAACCATGAGTCCAATTTCCACTTTAGATGTGAAAGCCAGCTGGGCAAACCGCATTCCTTATTTCAAGTGATGATGCTACCTAGCTTGGGTAATGAAATGTCTGCAACAGAACTTCCAAGCTCAGAGAGCACCGAGGACCTCTCATTTCAACACTGAGCTACAAATATTCTCCTTTATTGGGTTTCACCTCACATCACCAGGTTGTTGTGGGGAAAAAAGGCGGAAGGAGAGGCATTTGATATGTTTGCCACCTTGAATTATTGATAAAGTAATCAAGGTGGGATAAATTTCATACATTAAACAAAAACGAAGTAAAAATACATTTATTGAGGGAAGTTTACAAAAAAAAACATATGCAGGTTTACCTGTCCATTATATCTTCATTATGTATTTTGTATGATTTCATTTCTAGTAGCTTGTAGGTCCCAGCCAATGTTTCTTCCTGGAATAGAGCTAACTTATTTAGTATAAATCTACTGTCTTGGAGGCATTTCCCTGCTGAAAACTACTTGAAAGTTATGTTCTGTTATTTAAACCTGCTTTGCTAAGTTCACAAAGAGAAAATCCGATATGATTTTCATACCAAAAATCTGACAGGCATTCAGAAAGCAGTAACTTCTCTTTGTAAATTTAGCTGACTCTTGATTCTGGGACTATCATTGGATTATCCCCTTACTTTTCTTCACTTGGTAAATCAGATTATATTGTTTACTTGTTTGCTGACTCACAACTTCATTCTACCTTTGCCTCTCATTAATGTTTTATTCTTAATTTTATGCCATAAAACAAGACAGTTTGCAGCCTCTGAAGCACTTCTTCAAATTTTGAAGAACATTCAATAAGTACTGTCAGAAAATTTTGAGGACTTTTTTCGTCACTTTATTGGACATTGTATGTACTGTATATCAACATGCAAAACATTTTGGATATGATCAAACTAGAGTGAGGATTCTTAACAGTTTGATACCTGAAACTGCTTTAAATGGGCCATGCTATACCTTTTGCAATGAATTCCTTTTGAGTGACTTCATAGTCTCTCGCTCTCTTATCTATATCTATCTATCTATCATCTATCTATCTATCCAGCTATCCAGCTATCCAGCTATCATCTAGCTATCATCTATCTTCAACAAATTCATTGCTTAGTTGAACTTGATGCACAATGATTCTTGGAAGGATGCTACAGCAAATTATAAAATATTGTCTCTCTAAGTCTTTACCCCCAAGGGCTTTTATCACTAAAGATTATTCTTTATTCCAGCAGATTTGGCCTGGAATAATGCAGTTCTGAGAGGCCAGCTTCATGAGAGTTGGCTTTCAGGAGTGGAAAGCTCCCCACTTTCAGTTTTGATTTCAATTGTGCCTGTGCATTGTGTAGATATCTGAGAAAATAAAGATGAAAGTAAAATCCTTGGTTATTGCCCTTTCCTAAGTAAAACCAAGGCTGGAAAAGGTCAAATCAGTATGACCTCTGGAGTTAGGTTTTGACATAGGTACTGGGGTTTTATGACACTGTGGTCAATTGCACTTTCCACTGGGTTCTGTATGTGGGATAAATATTGTAACTTTTCCATGATTGCCATCTATCAGAATACTTCATTTTGTTAAAAAAAAAAAAAGATGGTGTTGGAGAGAGTAGTGGGAGCAGAACTGGAATGGATAAACCTGAATGGAGGTTTAGGTTTTTGCTTTGTTTGGGTATCAAGGACTGGTTATGCAGCATGACTTGTATCAGTACTGGCAAAGGAAAAATTCAGGACTCCAATGGCTTTAGTAGATGTAACACATGCATGGATAACAGGCCACATATTGGTTAATTCTGTATTGAACCAGTACTACAATTGAAAGTTTTAATCTATACAACCCCTTATGACTTTGAAATCAAATCAACCTTTTTTGATTGAGTCAACAGAGGTACTTGACTGAGAGTCAGGATGCTGATGCACTGTGTTGTTGCTTTTCAATAACAGCCCAAGCTCTTGAAATGGCCCTCTAGTTGAAATTAAATTTTAGTTAGTCACAACACAGCCACCTTTAAAAAAACACAAAAAACAAAAACTGAACTCTTAAGAGGTGTGGCCTGTGATATAGGTGGGTGGATAATGTATATTTTTGTTTTTATTTTTGTTGTATTGTGATTGTACCTATTTTATTTGTAAGCCATCAAGAGTTTAATCAACTGCAGCATTGTAAACCAACCAAGCAACACTTACAGTACTGTAATAATTCTGATGGCCTCCGCTCTGAGAAGATTTTGACCACTGTAACACAGTTTATAACATTTATCATTTGATTCTGTGGTTTCCTGGAGTCATGATACCTCTTCAGATCCCATCAGGCTCCTGACAAACTGGGTCACTAGACTTTGTAGCAGACTTGCCATCACTACAGAGGGAAATGAGTGCTTTTTAGTCATGGTATACTTATTTAGTAAAATGTCTTTTTTTAATCTCCTGTGAAGGACCAAACTTGAGGAGACAGTTTTTTTTCTTTATATTCAGATATTTTCTCTGTGGCATTCCAGTTCAGCTGGTATTAGCTTACAATTCAGTACACATTTCTGGCAGGCATAGTTGTCTCCCTGAAATATACTCATCTATTATTGGGTTATCACTTTACAATCAGATGGCCAATCAATAACATAACTCTGGAACAATATTTACATTGCTATTTATGATATCAGCCAAAGAACTAGAACTGTCTATTTCTTTTTCTGAGTTCACACATAATAATTGTCTTATTTATTTATGGAAATAAATAAGAGACAAATACTTTTGTCATCTACAGATACCATCCCCAGTTTTTCTCATTAATCTTCAGTTCCTGCATCAGGTTTGACTGCATTGAAATGACAATCCCTTCTCTAGTTTGTCAGAACTAATTGGGTCAATCTAAACAGGATTATGATTTTCAGGTTGATGTCACCAGCTCTGTCCCTCATTAAGGTTTTGGGATCAGATTTAGATTTTGATCAATCATCTAAAAACTGGAGGTCTAATATATTGAACATTTGTTGTCTTAATCCAATTTACCTCAGATATATCTCAATTTTCTGAAATGTGAGGTGGACGCTTCAAAGTTCAACTCGCTTACTTGGATTGAAGCCATAGAGAACAGCTAATTACCCATACCTAGTGCCAAGATGTAAAAGCTATAGCATTCACAGAAGTTTAAATTCTTCCTCCTACTTTATGAATTAACAGATATTTGACATAGCATTGAAGTGCAAAAGTTTATTTAATGACCATCCCCATCCTGGGAACAACTGGTTTTTCCCTCCTTCAAGCTATTGCAATTATAATATCTGTATCTACTGTTCTTTCATCATTTCTTGTTTATTGCTGATGTACTGGCAAATCCAGTTCAGGCTCAATTTCCTTATAGAGCTTTAGCTTGACCATGATCCTTTTTTGTTCACCAACTTGGTTTGCTATTAGACAGAGTAATGATGATGTCCATAAAGGACCTATGTCAATAGATAGCATGTTAGAGAATACAGTTGCTAGGAAACAATGACATAAATGGATATTGCTTTCAAGGCCAATTGATGTAGTCCTTTGACAGCTTGGTCAGCTAGTGTGGGAAGCAGAATACTTGGGGAGAAAAATAACTTATATGAATAGAGTGAAAACTAATTTTAGTATATTATTTTTCTCTTGAAAATATAAACCAGAAACTATAATTTCAATATTAATGATCTTAAATTGAGTGGATTTTTCAAACTTTTTATTCCATTGTTTTATATACTCATTACACAATGCAGGTGTGTGAATGTTGTTTCCCAATAGAAGAGAATATCTGTTTTCTTATTGTAAATAGGTAGATGGAAGGGAGAGAGGGAGGGAGGAAGATATAACAGCATTTAGTTATTATTTTCACTATCCAGATTACTGATTGTACTTTGCTAAATGAAATCAAAGTTGAAATTCCATTTCTTTCATGCATATCTTTCTCCATTTACATTTCCTTAAATTTACATTTCATGTGTATGTATATACATATTTCTACATAAGAATAAATCTCTGACAAGTAATGCCCATTTTTAAAACTGATAACAGTTTAAAACAGCCTGTTCTGCAATTTATCAGCAGAGATATACAGTTTTAAATTATATTTTTCATATAGATTGGAAAACCTGTTTTTCAAATTTAACAATTTTTTTAAAAAAATGAACTGATTTTCCAGCAGAAGCTTTGAGATCAAACTTCTCTTAGGAAGTACAACAACCCATTCTCAAAAGATAAACCTTCTTTCATACTGAAAAGCATGTTTTATGTTTCTTATATAATCTTCAAAAACTGGAAACATTTACTATCAAACAATATTTGAAGACAAATTATTTCTTAGGTGGAGGAATGTATTTTGAGTATATTACACTGTATGTTGAATTTTGTAACCAGAAACTACTTGGAAGATTAAAACCCTTTTGTGCTTTTCATATTTCAAGAAATGCTTAATAATGGCAAACATATTATTCTTGTTTAATAGTACCCCAAAGACATTACTAAGACCTTGGGGAAATGCTTAGAATCTACCTTCCCTAAATATATCAGACTGAATTATTCTTCCATTAGAAAGACCCATTTGTAATGTTAACATGAACAACTTTTGAAATCCTAAATGAGCTATTGCTAATAGATACAACAGCAATTGTATATCAAAATGTACATAGAGAAATTAAGCACAGAGGAATGATTGGATGACATTTGCATCAAGTGATGAAATGCAAAGCCAAGGACTATGAAAAGTTCCAACAAAGACAGGTGCACTCCAATATACCATTTATCACAGAACTAATGAATGTTGAATCTAATCCCATACTAATATCTTCTGTTGCACTTTCACAGCTGTGCCATTTATTGTTTCCTGTTTTTGAAAAAAAAAAAAAAGTTAATAGTGAAATTTGTCTATTCACCTGAATATTTGCTAGCTATGTCTTAATATTCACCATCAAAAGCAAGAACTGTGGAGTGGAGAAATTAAGAGAATTTTAAATTAAGAGAACAAGAGACATTCTTGCTAAAATGTATTGTATGTTATACAATTTTTCAACTTATCAAGAATGTCACAAGTACATTCACACAAACTTCGAAGTGTTTCTTTTGACATCAAGGCTTTTGTGATAAACTATTACACTTTAGGGACAACAGTGTTTAGCAGAATTTCTGCTAAGCTGACCTCATGCCTGGAAGTTTGAATAAATATAGCTTACATTTTGTTCTGCAAGAAACTTTATGCATTTTGAGATATCTTAATAATCACATGCACGAGTGATCGCAAAGTTCAAAATATAAATCTATTGATTAAGCACTGTTAATCAGGAAAAATGACAGATAGGAAAAGCAAACAGAAAGCTGAGGAACAGGCATTGGGTCCTACTACACCACAATCCTTCTAATTGCAAGATATTTATAAGATACAAAGTATCAGCTTACTTATTTTTTCCCACATTGTTTTCATTAATTGCCCCGTGGCTACTTTGTGCTCAGCAGGAGATATGGTGAGCAGTCATCTTCTCTAATGAAGAAGGAAAGCAGAAAAGGAAGGCATTAGAAAGCACATTTTTCTAAATGTAGAGACCCAGGTGGGGATGAGAAGGAGGTTGTTGGCAATTACAAAGCCAATGGACTTTTTCCCTGCTTCTGTCATGTCACTGCCAGACTGCAAGCAACCTTATGATTGCTGTTTCCAAGAGTAATTGTGTATTGGAGATGTTAGTATTTTTTCCTTTGTTATATTTTCATAAATTATTTTTTTTAAAAAAATAACTTTGGGTTCACAAGAATATTATAAGTAAAACAATTTGCCTTCTATGCATTAGTGTATAAGAGAATGATTTTACTTATGAATACATGATAAATTATAAGTAACTTGAGGATTATTTTCCAGCCAGGTACTAGAACAGTGTTTTGCAACCTGTGAGGACTACAGCTCCAGAATTCTGGGAAGTCCCTACATCTTAAATTCAACAAGGTTGACAAACACTGTACTAGTATAGAGACAATTTGTCATGGAATGACAGGACAACAAATGCTACAATCAACTATTGCAACATGGTGCATGGATGTTCCTCCATGACAAATTGTGAATAATTGAGAGTGATCCAGGTTAGTGTAGTGTAGTGTAGTGCAGTGTAGTACAGTGCAGTGCAGTGAAGCACAGGCTAGAAACCGGAAGATCATAATTTCCAATTCTCCCTTGGGCATGAATCCAGGTGAATGTGTACATAATTGTATGATACATTTTATAATGTTTGAATTTGAATGAAGTCACTTGGAAGTGCATAGATTCTTCTTTTTTGAGATGCTAGATTTATTTTCTAATAATGGAACCTACACTTTATTTCCATTTACAGTTTTCAAGAAATCCTTGCTGTTTTTTTTTCCAAAACTGTACTTGAAGTAAAAATGGGGAAGTAAAACATTCACCTGTTAGACAGATTTATCCCCTCCATATTAGATCCCCACAGAGATCATTATCCTGCATTCTTCGATACATTAGCTCAAGGCTTAAGGTTTGCTCAATTTCCTTTCCTATTATCTGTTTGGTGTTTTTCTATAGACTCATTCTAATTCAAAATATATATATCAGAGCAGAGCAGAAGAACTCTTCTCTGTTGAAGACTTAACAGAATGACAAGTGCCAAATAGTGAATTTATTTTGTTCTGCTTCCTAATTGAGTTTCTTTGTGGAAAGCTGGCAAATAACAATGGAAACCAACCAACCAATCAATAATAGTTGTAGGAATGAGAATTTTAGTGGTATGTAGATATAGAGATATTTTTTCTTGATATATTCATGCTTATTTCTAGTAATTAATATATTATTTTCAGAATGGTCACAGAGTTATCATTATATGATCTTTTTAGAAATTTACCAGGCATAACTGTGACTGGCTGGAATCTTTCTCCTCTCATTGTTATAAAGAGCAACAACTTTGCCTCCTCCAGTCACTTGGCTCTTCACCCATTCTGCAGTTTTCAAAGATCATACATAAAATTTTAACCACACCATTAGCAAATTCCTTTAATATCTTGAAGTTTTAAACAAGTTCAGATTAAATGTATTTTTCAGAAATGTGTTTCTATTAATCTTAAACTTCAATCCTTTCATCCAGCGCCGGAAAAGACGCCTGGAAAGCGGTTGGAGGGCCAGTCTCGCTGAATCTGATCGAACACTGGTAAGGTCACATATTAAGGCCTACCTAGTGGCGATAAAGACGGCAAAATCTAACTACTTTTCCGCCTCTATTGCGTCATCAGGGAATCGTCCGGCCGCCCTGTTTAGGGTGATCCGCGCCCTGCTCCATCTGGGAGTGCGGGAGGATCCCTTAGAAGGCAGGGCAGAGGATTTCGGACAATACCTGTATGACAAAATCACTCAGATCCAGGGGGATTTGGACTCTGACTGGGTAGATCAGGGCAGGGTGACGAGGAACAGTCTTGAGAATGTTATCTGGGAGGAGTTTGATGCTGTGACTCCCGATGATGTGGACAGGATTTTGGGGAGACTTAGTGCGGCCACATGTTTACTGGACCCGTGTCCCTCCTGGTTGGTACTGGCTTCCCGGGAGGTTACACGAGGCTGGCTCCAGGGCGTCATTAATGCTTCGTTGAGTGAGGGTCACTTCCCCGCTGCCCTGAAAGAGGCGGTGGTGAGGCCTCTCCTCAAGAAGCCGTCCCTGGATCCAGCAATATTGGCTAACTATCGTCCTGTCTCCAACCTTCGCTTCATTGCGAAGGTTGTTGAGAGTGTGGTCGCGCAACAGTTTCCACAATTTCTGGAGGAAACATCCTATCTAGATCCGTTCCAGTCGGGTTTCAGGTCTGGGCACAGCACGGAAACGGCATTGGTCGCGTTGGTGGATGATCTCTGGAGGGCTCGGGACAGGGGTTATTCCTCTGTTCTGGTCCTATTAGATCTCTCAGCAGCTTTTGATACCATCGACCATGGTATCATGCTGCACCGGCTGGAAGAGTTGGGGGTGGGAGGCACTGTGTTGCGGTGGTTCTCCTCCTTTCTCTCCGACCGGTCGCACTTTGTGTTGGCAGGGGGGCAGAGGTCGACCTCGAGGCCTCTCATTTGTGGAGTGCCACAGGGATCGGTCCTCTCGCCCCTTCTGTTCAACATTTATGTGAAGCTGCTGGGCGAGATCATCCGTGGCTTTGGGGTGAGATACCACCAGTACGCTGATGACACCCAGCTGTACATCTCCACCCCAGGCCACCCCAACGATGCCCTTGAAGTGATGTCCCAGTGCCTGGAGGCTGTGCGGATCTGGATGGGGAGGAACAGGCTCAGGCTCAACCCTTCCAAGACTGAGTGGCTGTGGCTCCCGGCATCCCGATATAGTCAGTTGACTCCATCACTGACTATTGGGGGCGAGTCTTTGGCCCCCACTGAAAGGCTCGCAATCTGGGAGTCCTCCTGGATAGGCAGCTGTCTTTGGAGAAACATCTGACGGCTGTTACCAGGGGGACCTTTTATCAGGTTCGCCTGATTCGCCAGTTGCGGCCCTTTCTTGATCGGGATTCCTTGTGCACAGTCACTCACGCCCTCGTCACCTCTCGCCTTGACTACTGCAACACTCTCTACATGGGGCTCCCCTTGAAGAGCACCCGGAGGCTCCAGTTGGTCCAGAATGCAGCAGCGCGGGTAGTGATGGGTGCAACATGGTGCTCCCATGTAACACCGCTCCTGCGCGAGCTGCACTGGCTCCCGGTGGTCTTCCGGGTGCGCTTCAAGGTGTTGGTTATCACCTTTAAAGCGCTCCATGGCATAGGGCCTAGTTATCTCCAAGACCGCCTGCTGCTACCAACGACCTCCCATCGACCCGTGCGCTCCCACAGAGAGGGCCTCCTCAGGGTGCCATCAGCTAAACAATGTAGGCTGGTGGCCCCCAGGGGGAGGGCCTTCTCTGTGGGGGCTCCCACCCTCTGGAATCAGTTGCCCCCAGAGATAAGAAGAATCCAGGACCTCAATGCCTTCCGTCGTTCCCTGAAAACCCATCTTTTTCAGCAAGCCGGGTTGGTTTAAGAAGAAATTTTTAAATTCTTTTAATTAGTCTGTGATTCTTAACTTTCGGGCCAAAATTTATATATATTTTTAAATGTTTTAATATTTGTATTCTATGTTTTTTATCTTGGCTGTACACCGCCCTGAGTCCTCAGGGAGAAGGGCAGTATATAAATTGGAAATTAAATTAAATTAAATTAAATTAAATCCTGGTTTTTCACAATTCCTTTGAAATATGTATCTTCTTCTCACAAAAGACCGATTCAAAATAGGAATTGAATAGTTCTGCCCCCTTTTTAAAAAATCTGCATTAGCATTTTGCCATTTTTATTGAGCAACAGTTATACTGATGCTTTCTTTATTATTATTATTTTTATCATATTTGAAGAAGCCTTTCATCTTGGCATCAACTTCGATTTTAACCTTTGGGATTCTTTTTCTACAATTCTAAGCAATCTGTATGTATTCTTCTTGGTGACGTGCCCAAAGATCTGGAAGATAGCAGAAGAAATATAACAATCCAATCCTCATCCTTTTTCTACATGTTTTCAACATTTGTGTGATGTTGGTAAATGTATCAGGAATGTACCAAGTCAGGAATTGGTTTGTAATGCTGTACCCACTATTTTGTGGACTGACCTGCCCCTCTTTACACTCCTACATTTCCTGTATATATATATGAATGAATAAACAAGATGATACCTCCCCCATTTGGAAACCCGCCCTCATTGACAAAAGAGTCCCTAACACAAAGAATGATACCAGACCCACATTCACAAAAACCACACAGGATGTCACCACCACACATCCATGCAAAAAGCAAACCCACACTGATGAAGCACGACCACAAACCAGAAGCCAGACCACAGCTGCATCATTAGCCACTTTAAATCCCTCCAATCCATACATGAAGCAAACTGACACCCACCATGAAGATGTGCACGACCACGAACACGAAGCCAAACAACAGCAATACAGCTAACCAGCTCAAATCCCCCTGCAACTCAGACTAACACGAGCACAACCAAGCCCCCACCTAAACAGAACACACCCCCAGCCAATTAGAGCACAGCCAACCCCCCATCCAATCAGAGCACAGCCAAACCCGCAACAAATCAGAACACACCTCCACCCAATCAGAACACAGCCAAGCTCCAACTCAATCAGTTCACCCCCCCACTAGCAGTTAAAAGGAAGAAACAGCTGCGATCTCACATTGCTCCTAGAAGCACGAAGCCGAAAACACCAGCCTAAAGATGACGAATGAGACTTCGTCGAAACGTTGCCAAGACACTTCCAATTTTATGCGGAAGAAAACCTGAATAACCAAAGACCTACATATATATATACATACATACATATACATACATACATACATACATACATACATACATACATACATATATCCTACTCTACCCTCTGACAGACAAAGATGTCTACAAAATTGGTTTTTAATTTCTTCGACTAAACATGCTTGGTATGTTTTTTTCTTCAAACAGGTTAGCTTAATTAAATATTACTTCATATCTCCTGAAAATATCTAACTTGTTTTGGGAAAATATTGTATACATCTTTTTCTTGGTTGAAAGTTAGGTCACAAACATGAGAAGGGCAGTTATTATATATAAATACCTAAATATACAAAATGTGTTTCTCCCAGGATTTTAATCCAGATGCTTTTTACAATATTGCTTAGTTCATTCATCTAGAGTTCTGAGGAGAAGTGTATACTTTTAAAATAGAAATGTGCGTCTCGTACTTCTGTTTTTTTTTTTTTGAACAAATTACTATATTGTAATCTTTCTACCAGTGTTTTGTTATACTTATTATGCATTTCCTGTACTGAAAGTAGACACTCATTTTACTTATTTTTCAGTGTACAGTATATACCAACAAAAGGCATAAGCTTTTGAGTTGTTTTTTTCATGACCGTAGTAAACCTGCACATCCTTCAATAATGAAAACTTTTTGTCATGCTTTTTAAATTTCTAATCCCTGCAGGATTCTGTTTAAGGCCCTCCTGGTCAAACTCCCTATGTTTTGAACAAGCAAATTGATCCCTGTGAATTGTAATTTGTCTCATTCCAACACTAGATAATTCAGAGACAGTGATCCAAAAACAAAATTTCTTCTGTGAAGGTACTTTGCATAGCCATCATTAACCTTCAGTGTTCTTTCCTTTTTTGTTCTCTTCTGTGGACTGGAATTTATTAGCTTATTTTTTGTTCACCGTGACCTTCAATACTTTTAGAATCAAGGCATCATTCTAATTCTATTTGAAAATTTCCAGTGAAGGGAAGCATACCACTTCATAAGGAACATATCACATTAGTTGAATAGTTCAGGAAATTCCTCCTAATGTCTAAGTTGAATCGCTTTCCATATAGTTTCCATCCATTGATTCTGGTCCTGCTTTCCAGAGCTACAAGGAACAAATCCACTTTCTTTTTTGTATGACAAGACTGCAATTCTTTCTTCCCTCAAATCTTTTCTTGTTCAAACTAAATATGCCTAAATCATGTAGCTATTCCTTACATAATTTGGTTTACAGTCTCCTCAATTACTTGTTAACTCTCCTTTGAAATCACCACAGCTTGTCAATATCCTTTTTAGACCGTAATACTCAGAACTAGATGGAATGTTCTAAGTGAGATCTGACCAAGTCTGACTTTAATGGAATCATTACTTCTCATGAGTTGGATTGGGATGTTTCTGGATTGAAAGGATTAGCCTTTCAATCTTTCACTTGAGGACCTCATGGGAGCGTGGCAGAAAACAATTAACATTGCTAGTTTCTGGGCAAGATCTGTTTAATTTGTACATATTTTAATCTTGTATATTTTAAATTTATGTTATATGGTATGCCTTATTTTAATTGTGGTGCTTCTGACATAAATCAACAAATCAATAATGGTCTAGATTCTATGATTCTGTTAATTTCTCCCAAAATGGTAAATACCTTTTCAATAGCTCAATCATATTATAGTTTCCTCACACCTGGAATCCAGCAACCTTTATTCTCTTATGGAACTTTGACATCTTGTTACTGCTGGTTGTTTGTTGCAGACATTCTAAACAATGACTCTTTTTCCTCCTCCTCTCTTCCAGTCCAGTTACCATAGCACCATGTAACCATGGTAAGATATCCTGGCTAAATAGAAACTTTGGGGAGGAAAAGCTAACATGCTATGAACACTATCATTTGCAGGAGATTACTAAATGCTATAAAGAACTGATGTGCATGACAAGAAAGTTTACGTTCATATAAATTGCTCAGGGTTTTTCTTTCATGAGCAACTAGAATATATATTGAAATTTTGGACAGAGAGGATGTTAGTGCTATATTTATGTCTATTTAGGCTGCAGTGGAGACAAGTAATATTTGTGTTCCAGTGTCAACAGTAGCTTATGTGGTGGGACATTGATTGGATGAATTCTTCTATTGGTCAGCTGGAGATGAGTACTGATTGACTCATAATAATTCCTTTGTGTTCCCAATGTTTATAAGTTGGCAGAAATAATAATAATAATAAAATGATTACAGTTAGTTTCTAGTTGATTTGCAAGGATTATGAAATGGAAAGAATGTGGCATGGAAACGATCAGACATAGTGTGTTTTATCCAAATGTAGTTATCTAAGAGGAAACTCACTGAAATTAATAGGAATTAAAATTATCATGACTAATGTAAGCAAAATTGATGTCAATATGCTGAAATTGGAGAATGACTGAATTTCAGCTCAACCCACTATGTTCACTGATCATTAGAATGTTGTATTCCTTAGAATTTCTGGAAAATAGACAAAAATGTCTGTCTCAAAAGGCAAGCAGTAATATATTTCAAAGGAAGACAAAATGCCAAGGTTAAATTTGGTCCCCATTTAAAACAAAAACAAATCAACCAACAAAGAACAACCAAATCAAATATAAACATGAAATGTCTTTACTGAATTAAAGATACAATTACACCTCATTTAAGCATTTTTTAAAAAATCTGTTAAACTGAAGGTAGTTTTTTTATCTAAAAACTTCATAGAATTTATATAGTAATCTACGACAAATTATTATGCTGTGTATACAGCATACATGTGTGTGTCTGTATGTGTCATTGTAATAATAAGAGAGGTAAACATCTCAAAAAGTTGTGTGTGTACATACGCATGTATGCATGTAAGTATATGTGTTTGTACATATGTTTGAATATATATGTACACATGTGTATATATGTGTGTGTGTACATATGTGGATAGAGAGATGATAGATAGATAGATAGATAGATAGATAGATAGATAGATAGATAGATAGATAGATAATTTGCTTTCCATGTGAAGAGGATAAAATGATGATAATTATTATTTTGTATTTTTTTTAACAGGTAGGATAATTTTGGTGGAATATTCACACGTGGATTTAAGATTCAGTCCTTACTTTATTTGTGAAGCAAGCAATCTGATTCACGTTAGCATTCTGGACAATCTCTAATGGACTATAAATTCCTGGCCTCCCATGCTCTATTCAACACCAAGAGAAAGCCTCCTGAGGAAATGACTCTCAAGGGATTTTTTTTTCCATCCAGAAAGTACGGGCAGCTAGAGTAATGAAAAGTTGTGAAACAAACAAACAAACAAACCCTCCATCATGTCACAGTGATAAAAATAAATTCCAAAATACCACCGAAAGACATTTGAAAGATGTTCTAAAGTTCTCTGAGAAAGAAGGGGAAGGGTTAGAAGGAAACCATCCTTATTTTATCAAGGGAAACAATGTTTTGGGAAACTGGGCAAATATATTTTATCACAGTGCTATTTTTTATTTTAGACCAAAGGCAGGTGATCATGAAAAAGAAAAGGGCTGTCATAGTACAAATAAAAATGAAAGCTTTTTGAAGGGCATCTTTATTTTCTGTTCTTCATACTAGAACTAAAAGCTAACTAATGAAATGGATTACTAGGAAGTTAAGAACAAAGAATATAATAATTTTAAATATTGTCTAAAATGCATGAAGGAATCATAAATTATACTGTGCATGTGTTCAAACTCATACTATATATAAGTAGAATGCCATTATAGGAGACCATAAACAGAAACATTGTCTCTGCCTTCTTTGTTGTAATATTACAGTATTTCCTGCATTCACTGTCTTTAATATATAAAATTAAATGAATAAATGTTCAGAGTACCAACAAACAAGCATTGCAGCTGCTGCTTCCTGGGTGAGAGGAACTGAAACACGGTTGAGAACACCATCACCTCCCTCTGCCAGCAATGGTTCCTTTGTTCTTTCTTGATATTGTATTGAATATAATATTGTATATTAAGGTAAAGGTAAAGATTCCCCTCGCACATATTTGCTAGTCGTTCCCGACTTTAGGGGGCGGTGCTCATCTCTGTTTCAAAGCCAAAGAGCCAGCGTTATCCGAAGATGTTTCATTGTGGTCATGTGGCCTAAATGCCAAAGGCACATAGAACACTGTTACCTTCCCACCAAAGGTGGTCCCAATTTTTCTACTTGCATTTTTTACGTGCTTTCAAATTGCTAGGTTGGCAGAAGCTGGGACAAGTAACGGGAGCTAACCCCATTTCGTGGCAGTAGGGATTTGAATTGATGAACTGCCAACCTTTTGATTGATAAGCTCAGTGTCTTAGCCACTGAGCCACCAACCTCCTTCTCTTCGGCACAATCCTTACGCTGCTTGGCTAATCCGCGGCAGGTGAAGGCGCAGACAGAGCGAGGATAAGGCGGAGGCACGGCTGCTGTGCTCTCTTCTCTCAGGAGATCCCATTGGTGTCTTTCCACCCATGCAAGCTGTTTCCAGATTGCTTGCAGGGGCTGTTGCTGCTGCTTCTCCTCAGCATCTCTCCCCTCTCTCTCTCCTCTCACGGCCTGCCCCACCATTACGAGCAGCCCTTGTTGCTCAATATAGAACTGGACAGAATCAGATGACTATAATGAAAGTTTGTTGGATGAATATGCCCACAGCCTGTTTATAGTTTGCAAAACTGAAAAAAACATCCAACCACATTTCCTCATCACTTTCCTGGTTGACCAAAGAAAAAGGAAACCAATGATCTTCATCTGGATCACTTGAAGGAAGGTTGAATTAGGCCCTTTCTTCTCACAATTCCTCCAAGCAACAGTGTCTGCCATACCTCCATGTTTTCTGAAATGCTCTTCAACCACCAAAGTTTGCTTGATGGATCATCATCTGATCTTGCAATCCAATGGTCATATTCTTCAATAAACTATGCCTATAAAGATAATCAGGAAAAAAAATGTATCGAGGAGCCTCTGGTGAAGTATGTGAAATAAGCACCATTCCTGAAAGTCAGCATAAAGAAGGACTGCACGTCGCATTTACTGAATCAGATTGCTTCAGACCAGTTCCACAATGAATAGCAAAAATGGAAGACCGAGATTTACCACTGCAGGATGCCTTTTTATGTGATGAAAATTTTAGCAATTTTACAAAGAGAGATGAATGAGCAAATTGGCCACTGACACAGTGGAGAGGAAAATATTGCTTCTGCATACCTTCTTGTTGATTTGAGGAGTGTTTTAAATAATAGCTTCCAACTTTGCACCTGACAAGCCTAATCTAAAAATTTGCATTTTGCCATCATCATTGTGAAGATCTGCCAGGAGTGAATTCATTTACCATAGAGAATGATGAATATGCTGTATAAGAATGCAGGGACCCTCCTTGTTTTACATTGGGCCTTTGAGCAAAGTGACTTTGGAGTTTCTTTTTTCCCAGAACACTGTAGAGTCATGCTTCACACAAAAATGCACAATTCACACTAGCCTTATACAAAAGAATGTGATCAGATGCAACAGATAAGATTATTCATATGAGTTGAGACTCTGCTTTTCAAGGCAGTGATGGAAAATACTTTTCAGCTTCAGAAGAATACATTTTGATTTGCTGGCTGCTTGTGTGTTTTTGAGAGAGAAGTAACTGCTGTATCTCAAGGTGACAGATGATATATGTTCTAAAGAAAGTAACCTTGTAATCATTACAAATCAATCCATATAATAATTGTATTTCTAAAAAGCACAAGTCTCACTTAGATGAAAACTTTCAATTGAATGAAAGAGCAGCTTATTTCTCTTTCTCTTCTTCTATCTCAACTCTTACTAGAGTGTTTTTCTTGCAGCTTGCATGTCAAGATCTGCCTGTGTCCTTCACACCACCATCATCACAATCTGTGAAACAAATGTTTTCTTTGATTTGTAAGATATTTGAGCTGTATTACCAAAAGTCAATTGAGGCCAAGAGAAAAACAGAGAAATATGGCATAGACATCAAAGAAAGTACCACAAAGGAAGAAAGGCATCGTAGTTATGAGGACATTGCTTGCTTTGGTAAAATAGAACTTCCTTCTATTCTTAAAATAAAATTACAATTGTGGCTTCCTTTGGTAAAAGAACAATATTCATTCCAGGACGTAGCAGTCACAAGTCTCCAGGAAAGTGAAAAAAGGTGTATGACCCAATTGATACATAAATCCCATGATTTGTGTAGTTGTGTCCAATAATGGGATAAAAGGGAGGATTTGCAGTGATATTAACATATGATTTTATTTTCACTGGGGTAATGCTGACCCCTCAGTTGGCAGCCCTAGACACTTTAGACAATCAAGAAGATATACAGGATTAATACTCAAATGGAAAACCACCAGAAGATCTCAGGATTGTGATATTGAAATAAAATTCTGAATATTGCACCATACAGGAATAATCCGAGTAAATACATGAAGTTGAGTTGTGTACTGTCCAAAAAACATTTGAGTTTAAATATTATTTCTTCCAGAAAATGCTTATCACACATGACTATTGACATCTAACAAGTCCATAAATAGTTTGCATTTATACTGGTGTAGGCTTTAATGGCTGGAATTTGTTAGGCAATGTTGGGTTATTGGGTTTAGACAACAGATTTCCTGATATTTCACAAGCAGCTGTGATCTTCAGATGCAAGGTGGTCTGCTATGCACTTAAATTTGCACTTAAATCATCTTTTGAAAGCCTTTTAATATGATATTGTTAAAATCATTTGTTAAGAAATAACCAGGAAGCACCTTGGAAAACTTTTTCTCTCTTTCTCCCTCCCTGTCTCATCTGAGGGAGATGGGCAATTTAGAAATAGGAATGAATGAATGAATGAATGAATGAATGAATGAATGAATGAATGAATGAATAATTCTAACAAAGAATTTAGTAAACTGAGTGAATTTTTCTACATAATATAAAAGATAGGAGTCTGAATTTTCATCAACTTTTTAGAAACCTGGATATTTCAAATTCTCCTGAGTCTTATCATTTTCCAGTCTCTAATAAATTATGTAGAACCATTTTTCAAGGATGAGTGTTACAAAAACTCCTTAGCAATAGACATTTTTTAAAAATAAATCATGACTTGAGTTGAAAGGGAAGTACATAAGATGATTTGAACATTATTTGAATCCTATTTTGTTGTACCAAAGTGTTTTGAATCTCAAGATAATGGATGAGAGAGAGAGAGAGAGAGAGAGAGAATAAAAATGCAAACAAATATAAGGTAAAAAAAAAGAAAGAAATCAAAGAGAAAGATAGAAGTGCAAGAAAATAAAAAAGTAAAACAAAAACAGAAAAGAAATTTTAAAAAGTTCAAAGAAGTACCTTCCAAACTTTTTTACATCAATTGTAAGTATAGTTCTAAATTGACCTCTTATTGTATGGTTACAACAGAATTTTCTTTTTTCTATACTCTATTCTATCTAATCATCAAAATAATAAGTTCATTTTTTTCCTGTTTACACAAAATAGCCAAAAGGGGTTAAATCCCTTGGGAATTCAAAAGAAATACAAAGGTAACTTTAAGGGGATGTCCAAGCATTCAAAATACAGTTAGGACCATCTCTAGGCCTAGTATCATTTGTGTTCCTCTCCAAATAGCACAAATTATATCTTGAGAGAATTGCAAAAGGAAGTTTTGATAAGGTATGGAGAATACCAGAGAATATCAGGAAATGATATTCCGCATACCCTGGCCCATTATTCACAAGTGGAGAAAAGGGTCTTACCAATTCCTGCTAATGAGTGATCTATTGGAGCTCTCCCACTATTGCTGGAAATTTCTTCCACTCCCTACTGATACTCCCTTTCTCAATTTACTTCCTTTTGCAGTGGTAGGGGATATTAAACAGACAGTGGTAGGGTGAGAGTTGAATGGAAGTGAAAAGCCTGCTCAAGGTGAACAGTGCCCTTTAAATCCAAAGAGCATAGCTAATCATGTTCTCCTAATTCTAACATTCATACTCTGTCTTGAACTCCTTGGTTACAAGTTCAGTTTTATTGGGGAAGAGCTTTTCCTTGTTTGTTTGTTTTTGCCTTATTTAATGTGGTTTCAGAAATTCCTTCACAGAGCATCATTCATAGAAATTTTACTAGGAAACCTAAAATATGTTTTCGTCTTCATCTCTCACATGGAAAGTGAATTTTGAATCCTTTTGCATATCACTAGAATGCATACACACTGACAGACACAATATTTAAATTAATATATTCTCTTGTTTTTACTGCTGAAATATACAAACAGTTATGTCCCTATTGTACATCAGGGGATTATTTAGCCTGAAGAAATAGAGATTTTAATATCTTTACTTTACAGTTCTAATTATGTACATTAATGAAACTACCATATTATTCAAAGAACTTGCTGAGTTACATATATTGAAAGTGGGTTTATGGAGTTTTCATGACAGGTTTACAAATTGTGACATTTTGAAAAATATATTAAAATTATAACTTATTCTACTCCGATATTTTAAGGAAGATTTTGCATGAAATTAAATGTTTTATAGGCCATTTATTATGGTGACATTTAGTGAGACAGATTAGTAATACATTGTCATCATAAACATTGGTTATAAAAAAAATAAAATTACAGATTCAAATAATTTATTTTATACATGGAAAGGTTGTAGGGTGCGTCAGTGAGTCAATATAATGTACATTTATATAAAAATGTAATTATTAAAAAGTTATCTTTAGTTTCTTATCTAAAGAACAGACAAAAATGTTACATGTTACACATATTATTTATTTTTTAAAATACTGAGCTTTTATGTGCACTAACAAAAATATTCTCTGGATGTGATAAAATGAATATGGATTTCAATAATGTGTAGAGAATCAGGGAGATAATCCTGATAGAATAGATAATATGGAATGGATACTCTATATGCAAAATGGACTGAAACATCTAAGTCTTGGGAAGCAAAATAGCATTTAGACAGGGCTGTCAAACTCTCAGCCCGCAGGCTGGATGTGTCACACGCTGGCCACGGTTTAGCGAAGGGGAGAAGGTCCCAAATACATCACGTGATGCTGCCATGACGATGTGAGTTTGACACCCCTGATTTACAGTAAACTCAAGCAGGTTTCTCCCTGATTCACCGGCATATAAGAGGGAAGGGAGACCAAGTACAGTCAGGCTTGGAAAATTGGTATGATAGACAATCCTAGCAAAGTTCCCTTCTGCTCTTCTGGTGGAAACTATTCCTCTCTCTCTCTCTCTCTCTCTCTCTCTCTCTCTCTCTCTCTCTCTCTCTCTCTCTCTCTCTCTCTCTCTCTCTCTCTCTCTCTCTCTTTCACACACACACACACACCATATTTGCAGTTCATTTTACCTCATATTCCATTTGGTATAGTAGTTAAGGTGCTGGCATAGAAACCTGGAGATGGCATATGGCCCCAGCCAGGATAGCGAAGATCTACCCCAATTCGAGCCCTAAATGTTGGAAATGTGACCATCAGCAGGGTACTTTTTATCATTGCTGGTGGACATGTAATCAGGCACAAAAATTCTGGAGGATGATATGGGTATGGATTAGAGAAATAATAAAAGAAAATTTTGATTTTGACCCAAAAGCTTTTCTCCTGGGAATTTTGAAAACTGAATATGCAAAAAAGAAAAAGTATTTAATTATACATATTCTGACAGCCGCTAGAATTTCCTTTGCCCAGTATTGGAAAGAAAAACAAATACCACCTCAAGAACATGTTATTGGAAAAATATTGGAGTGCGCCGAAATGAACAAATTGACTTCAGAAATTAATGACAGAGAAGATTCAGAATTTTATAGCGTGTGGGACATGTGGTACGAATGGATGGGGGAAAGAAATAAAGAAGGTAATAGAGATTAAATTTTAACTAATTAACAAAATCTATATGAATAGTATTAGATTTAGTCTTAGGGAGTTGAGCACTATTATTTTTAAATGTTTGAAATTAAATCTAGCTCCAAGAAACAATATCAACAAAAGACAAGCAATAATGTATGCAGATGTATATATGTATATAACTGCACCAATGAACCGAAAATGTACCGATTGTATTACTATATGTTATAATAAAATCAAATTCAAAAAAAAAAAAAAAAAAAGAAACCTGGAGAGTGTAAGTTTTAGCATAAAGGCCAGCTGGCTGACCTTGGATCACTCCTTCCCTCTCTCAGACCAATCCACTTCACAGGGTTGTTGTTGTGGGAAAATTAGGAAAGAACAGTAGTTATGAGTGCTGCCTTTTAGTAAAGTAATAAAGGCAGGATAAAAATATAATACATAAATAAATATCCCAGGAGGGTTATCTCTTACACTGTTAAATCTAAGATATCCTGAAGGAAAGCTGGAGCACACCAGAGTAAGTTGTTGAAGGAATATGCAATTATATGCTGACAACTAGTTATTAAGGAGGAACAATATAGTGGCATTCAGGGGGAAGGAGGAGAGAGGTAAAAAAATGAAAATAGTAGCAGTGGCCATGCAATTAAAATCCATCCCTCTGTGGTACATGCAACTAAAGTTGCGATTTTAACTTTTTTGACTCTCTTCCAATAGGCCTGCCTAGAGCATCATGAAACAAACTCATATCACAGATCCTACAATCCCTTTTTCTGTTAATCTTGGAGGTCTCAAGATTACACTATTGTAATTCAGTCAGAAACTGTG